>NW_028277113.1:42630000-42962500 GCF_059951505.1 Python bivittatus | reverse complement strand
CTAATAAATAAGGAGAAGAAACTGGCCCCCCAAAGCAAATTATAAATCCATTTGCATTAACCATTTCACTGGTCCATGATCTAGGCAGAAATAAGCATGGCAGATTGTGTTAAGCTTATTTGAATATGTTTATAATGTTTACAGCAGGCACCCCTCCCTGCTTCCCTCCCTCCCTCCCTCTCTTAAAGCACAAGGTGTTGTTGGAACATCATCCATGAACAGTATCTAAATGCAGTTGTGTTAATTAACATAAGGAGTTGGGCCTCTTTGTGATAGATTTTGTAGCTTAAATCAGGTGAAAGTTAAACCTTTCTGCTAAGGAAAGTAGCTTACGCTAGGTGATACAGGCTGCTGCTATATTATTAGAAAAAGAAAAAGAAAGAAGAAGCAGGGCAAAGATAGGGTGAAGACTCCTATAGAGGTGAAAAAGGTGTTTTTGTATAGGCACCAGCTCACCTGTTCTCATTGTGCCATGCCAGCAACTCAAGCAAAGTTAAACCAGGGATCTTAAAACACCATGGATTATTGTATGCTCAATTCAGTGTGTCTGTTACAATGTAAAAGCTAGAAGGAAACATCTCTCTGCCTCCAGTGTTTTGGCTTGATTCCAAACTATGATTCAAGACCCAATAACGTTTGACTCATTTGTGCTTCTGGTTTGCAGAGCCCTTTATGGCTGTGGGCCATAGTAGAGTACTGGGCCTACTGGGAAGGTGATAGCATAAAGAGGCAAGTCTCGGTAATTGTGGAGGCAAAGCTTGATTGAGAAATGCCTATAAAAAAGACAGGAGGGAGAGCCACTTGGCATAGGAGGCCACTTTGCAAATAAAAGACTCAGTCTTGCCCTCACCAACATCATTTGGAAGGCAAAGAACAGAGAAGGTGGGTATATTTGCAGAGGTCCCTTTGCCACACAGCTATTCAGGAGGTGGTCCAACAAGCACCTCAACTAGCTAAGTGGCCCTTCAAAAGGATGGGCTATATTTAATTTGTACTGCTGGTTACTTACCAGAATGACTAGTTACTATTAAAGAAAGGTCAAGATGTTAATCATCTGGCCATGCAGTCACCATGAGTCAAATCCAATCTGATGGCATTCAATGAACCAGTTACTTACAGCTAAGGTGTCCACAGAAGGAACACAGTTTCTGCCCCACTGTTCCCAGAAGTGGACTACTATGGTCTGCATATTAGAGAAGAATGGAAAACCTATGGCCTTCCTCTATTGAACATCTTCCCCCAGCAGTCCTGGCCAGAATGGCCTATGAAATTGAGATTCTGAAGGGACATACATTCCCTATCCCATTTTAAGAGCTTGCTATATTGGGAAGTTCTATTCATATGCCATAGGCCATAGGCCATAGGCCATAAGGTAATCAAGGTTAGCCAAGTCAAGGTTAGCCAGGCCATTAGCCAGGCCAACCCCCTCCACCCCAGCAAATACAGTATCATGTTCCGTTTGTAGATGTGCAAGCAGTTGCAGTCCATATAGACAGCTTCCTCCCAGTTTGTAGCAGCCAAGTAGAAATGGATTCTCCTGCTACCTGCCGGTAGTGCAGTCAGCATAGACTGCAGCGAGACTTTGCAAAGATTTACAGTTTCCATTCAGGAGAGCCAGATGGTGGCCTACAAATATTTCATGAACTGTAAATAGTAGAAATAAGTAGCTAGGGATGGCCTAAATCCAGGTGAATCAGAATATGTACAAGCCACAAGTTAGAGGAGGAATGTAAATAATTTTGAAAGCAGAATGCTTTTAGGTGATGTCTGGATTTGGTCTAGAAATGAATATGAGACAATTGAAGCTGCCCTGAGAGCACAAGTCTCTCTATTTTGGAAGATCTAATTAAGGCAGGGCTACTATATTGGAGCTGTAAAATCCAGACAACCACTAGATGGCAGCAAATAGCTTGATTTTTATGTATCTCCTCTCTGCTATCTAATGACATCCATATTTTTACAATTTAGATACTGTATATTAGTCCTAAATCTAACGAAGAGTAAGATTGCAACTCTCTTGATGTGATGGTGGCTAAAGAAAATCTTGAAAGACTTTTGGGAACTCCCTGAGCTATGAAGTCCTTTTCTTTTGTTCTGGGGGCATCATGTATTTCCCCCATTCAATCTTTCAGAGGTCTGAGCAAAATGAAAGAAAGCAAGCTTATCAAATTTTCTGTGGTCCTTTGCTACCATGTAGTGGTCCTCTGGATTTTTGCAACCCTAAATATGATAATCCTAGTCCAGCACAGATTAATAGAGCAGTTATAACAGTCACTGGTCCAGATTTCATCTTTCGGAAATATCTGGGATATGATGGAAGTAAATTAGAGCATCTTTTTCAGACTACTGCAATCTACTCCAGAATATTTTCTGATCATTTAAACATTTTGTTGTACTAAACTTTATAGCAAGTTGTAAAATTCTTAATAAAAATAGAGTCAGAATAAAATCTGTGCACCATCACTTCATAGATACTAATTATAATAGCAATAGATGAGACCCAAACATCATGATGATAATGATAATGATGATGATGATGATGATGATGATGATGATGATGATGATGATGATGATATAAACAGGAATATGTAATTTCAGTTTATGACCCCAAAGCTTTATAATGTTCAACAGTGTATTGGCCTTACAGAAAAATAAATAGGAAGTGGAATAATAATGCCAAATATGCCATGTTATCACAATAATTTCTTCAAGCCTCCTTGAACCTGCACTCTTCAGATGAGATGGGGTTTCAACTCCTGGAAGTCCCCAGCCAGCTTTCTCTTTGGTGTCATACTGTGAGGACCACTACTGAGATAGCAACACTGTCCTTTTCTATCTACAGCTTGCATAATCTTGCAATTTATTTGTTTGATTTTTTAAATTGTTTTGTATGCTGCCTTTTCTCCAGGAGCTTACGGTAGTATAATAGCACCATTGCCTCTAATTTTATTTGCACCATGACAACCCATGGGGTAGGTGGAAATAAGAGACTGTACCAAGGTGAGTTTCCAGGGTTGGATGTGGATTGGAGCCTGGGTTTCACTGGCTTTAGCCCAACCTCCAAGGGCCGTGCTACATGTTATCCTAACCAGAGGGCCACTGATGCCTTCCTAGCAAAGCTGATGCATTTAAATCTCTACACAATACTGTTGTAATAGCTACAGAGTGAACTTTCAATACAAGGGCACGCAATTATGAGGCTCTTTTATTTCACATTTAAATCTGTACAGCGCCAATAATGAAACATCGCTTTTTACTTATTGTACATTTGGTTGATCTAAAGGCATTGCTACAGATTATATATAGGCATATGAATTAAATATTCTTTAAAGATGTTGAGTAGAGGTAGAGAAGGATCTGAGGAAGGATTCTTTGCTTAATTTCCAAAAGCGTGTCCTTTCTTTTGTTGTGCTAAATCATCATCCATAAACTAGAGATAAAATAAAAATATATCCTTGTGTGAGCATGGCTCCTGGTGACTGCACAGACACAATTATCCAGTTTTCTTGGCAACCGGCACTGTCCGTGGATGTGTGTCAAAATCTGTAAGAATGCAGGTACGATGTTGCAATTAAAGGCTCATCCTTTTCATACATCTGGCACCACACCCACCATCTTGCAGATTTTGACTCCCCTGCAAACATCCATGATGGCAACAGTACAGAACTTATTTCTGGCAACCAGTAAAGCCTCCTTCCCTGGTATTTCCTGGTGGTCTCCCATCCAGGCCTACTCTATAGTGTTCATATTTAAAAACTGAATGCTGAATACTTCCCAATTACAGTTTTGGATGGAAAGACAACCACATAGGATAACTCCACCATTCCTAAATATCACCTGTTCAGACAGATGTGTTCATGATAGTCATGGCAAAAACAGATGATATACATTTTTAAAAAAATAAACCTGAATAAATCCATTTTTGGAATGGATTCCTACTACTCCACCAGACCGTGGCTTTGTACCATTCTTTCTTCCCCCTTCCTTTCCTTTCTTGGCTAAAATACTGGCAAGCGGTTAGCCCAGTTGTGGCTGATATAATGTCTAAGCAGGGAAACTATAGTCCCCCAAAAGGAAGGTTTTTTTTTTAATCTGCATAAAAATACCTGGGATATCATATGGCCATCATCAAGTGATGACAGGCAGATGTGAACTCCACTTTTGATCAGGCTGCAGCCTGAGATGCAGAGCTTTCTTAAAATGTTTGCACACAGCTTGCAGACTTTATCAGCACACGATTTCCTCTGAGAGCTTTTGATCTAGATTTCTTTCTCATGGGCTAGCAGCAGCGCCATTCTGATTGTTTGTGCTGTACTCTGGCCAGCCCACTAACACCCAAGACAGCAATAAGACAGCGCATGTTAAAGTGCTCAGTGAGATAGATATAAACAGCTTAGGAGCATTCTGCAGTGAACAGTAGCCCAGATCAATTTGACTCCTCTAATTGCAACTCAACTAATCGCCAATATGCAGCCAGAGCACAAGGTGTGGCATTTCTTTAGCAACTCATTCAGAAAAGGAATTTTGAGGGCCGCTCATTAATGGAAATATTTACACATATGAAATTAATAAGCTGTAGAGGCTGATCATAGGATAACCTTCTTCTGATTATGTTGTTACATGCATAGCTTGTTTTCATTAGTTAGTATTCAAACATGTGATGGCCAAGTGGAAGTGCACAGAAAACGTTCAGGGGTAAAATATAAGAGCACGTGAGGAATGTTATCTTAGGAGAAAGCTTTGTCTCCAAGCTACATGATTTTGTGTGTGAATTCCTATAAGCATTGGTACAGAACTGGTGCAAAGAGGTATATGTTTGAACAAGAGAAATGGGCATCATACTGTTAATTAGCTTTTTATCCCACCTTTATTTTGATCAACTCAAAGTGGCATACAAACACACCAACAACCCTTTGAGGTAAGCTGGGCTGAAAGAGGGTGCCTGGCCCAAAGTCAGCCAGCTTCATTCATGCCTAAGGAAGGGCCTGGTACCTTTAATCACTACACCAAGCTGTCTCTCTGTTGATATATGTATCAACATCTCTCTCCTGTATGTATTGGCTGATCCTAAAATAGCAAACATTTAGTATCTTAAATATTTTCCGACCTTCCATTATTACTACATCTAAAATCTTCACCTCATAATTTCCATTGTGAAAAATACAAGCATGAATCAGATGGCCAAGTTTTCCTCAGCGATCATAAATGTTTTCAATTACTGTATGGTGGGAAAGAGCTGAACAGAATGAAGTTGTGGAAAAGATTCTGGAGAGAATTGGCTTATTAGGAAGAAAATAAATTTCAAGAGGGAGTATTCCCAAATTTTCATAGAGCAGCTAAAGGACAATAGCGTAATGGACAACATGTGAATGAAAAAAAGAAAGCATAAAGAACCATCATTGGATATATACATAGTATGATGACTGGATCTTGAACAATCTAATATTGGTGAAATTATATGGAGTATAAGAAAATATTGTAATAAACTTAATTTATTTCAGTCTAAGCTTTCAAATGTTCAACTAGAGGCTGGTCATTCCACCAGTTTCATTGGAATATAATGATGACAATACATACAATAATCAAAGGATCCTGATGTAGCTAGTTAATGGGTGAAATAAGTTGAATTTTATGATAATTGAAGTTCAGTAATTATTCTGATCCATTGGGCAGTGTTGGGCTTCAGGTTTTAGTGACTGTGGTCTAGACTACAGATTTCCTGATGTTTTGCCAGCAACATGGCTGGCATCTTCAGAGGCAAAGTGGTCTGCCTAGCAACTAAGCAGGAACTGACTGGGCTCTTATCTCTATAAGACCTGATCAGTTGCCTGTGGTCTGCATAGCATAGCATAGCAGACCACCTTGCCTCTGAAGATGCCAGCCACAGTTGCTGGCAAAACATCAGGAAATCTGTCATCAAGACCACCGTCACTAAACTATGAATCCCAACATTGTGCAACAGATACCAACCATAAAAGCCTATACCAGTATATTCTGATCTACAGCAAAGTAGTGATTACGAATCAGTCATTTTCCAATTTTCCTATATTAGGTAATATTTTTTTGTTTTCCACATGCTAGAGTTTTTACATCTCAAGTTCTTTCCATACCATTGCTAAAGAAATATGTGAAGTGTGGTGAGCCCTTATTAAAAAAACTGTCAGGTTTAGCCCAAGAATCACAACGAGACAGTCCAGAAATCAGCTCAGCTTCTTTATTAGCTTGCACCTAAGAGACAGAATCTCGCCAGACTAACCCTAATCCCCCAACGATAGCAACTATAACCATCATGGCCTTAGGGAGGGACCAGTCTCTTTCTCTTGACCTTCACACAGTCCATCTGGGGGCTGAGGAGATGGTTTCCTTGGAATGTCTCTCCCCCCTCCCTGTAACCTTGGAGCTCCATTCCAGAATCCTCCCCGGTCTTGCCTTCCATCACAAAAACAAGTTAAATGTAATTCTTATCCATCAAGATTTTAAAAGAAGTACTGTATATCAGTCAGTCCTCCTTTAATGAAAAGAATCCACTGTGGCACGAAGTCCCTTCCTTCCTTCCTTCCTTCCTTCCTTCCTTCCTTCCTTCCTTCCTTCCTTCCTTCCTTCCTTCCTTCCTTCCTTCCTTCCTTCCTTCCTTCCTTCCTTCCTTCCTGATTATTCATAGTTTGGTAGTAGAATATGTGCTTCACACACCAAAATCTTAGGTTCAATCCTTGGCATTTTCAGGTAGAACTTTTGCCAGGCAGTATAGACAATAATTAAATAAATGTATTTTGAATCTAAATAGGTAGAGGCTAGATCCTTATGTATTTTTCAAAATAAATGGATCAGTAGTTTGCAGTACATAAACATACCTTTAAAAATATTTACTTTAAAAATATTAATTAACTAAAAATAACCAGCTTGAAAATCTGAGCACTTTTCCAGGGGTGTATAGCTAAAATGGCAAGAGAGGGGAATTCCATCTTCTGCTAAACAAACTTTCCCAACCCCTTTCTTAACAAGTTAACTGTTAATCAGATATTGGTCCTTGCATCTCTGATAAGAAGCCAAACAATTGGAAATGTCTGAGACTTCCAATCAGTTTGAAATCCAACTCCTGATGTTTGGTGATGTAAAGAGGTTAGAAAATCCCAGTAGTTCCTTGATATTTTCCCAAGCTCTTTTTGCAACATCTCTACTTCGGTCAGAAATCTAGCATGTTGTGCAAGCAATCTGCACACTTATACCCTCCCTGGTGCAGCTTCCTAAGTAGATCTCAGCTGTGCTGCCTTAACTCTCGGTCCCTTAGGAAGCCAGAGGCAGCAGATGGGGTTAGGGCAGAGGGCTGACGCTTCTGACAGTAAACGGCCCGGTTCTTGAGTTGAAGCTGTGAGCGTCGGGAAGCACCTTGTCCCTTGAGGACCAGCCATTGAAGAAAGTTAAAAATGAGCCTTTTGAGAAATGCTATTAAAAGTAGTAAAATTCACAATTGTGCAGATGATGTGCTGCCGTGTGGTTATTCGGATGCTAATGAGTTTGACATTAGGGAACTCCAAGGGTTTACAGCTACTCCCTCATGTGATTTAGAGCTTTATTGGCAATCTTTGGGAAAATAAGTGGAAACTGTATTGCTAATAAATATAGAACCTGATGGAGCATTAGAGAGTAAGGAAGCGGGGCGGGATGGGGGGGAAGACTGCTAAATTTGAGGATGTTGAAAGAGTTCCTTTCAGTCATCTTTTGTTTTAGGATAATGTATTACAAACAAAAGGACTGAGGCAGGTGCAAAGTGCCTCTTGTAAGAAACTAGATTAGTAAATTAAAATCTTATCAGGGTACACAACCTACTTTTCTAGTAGCGTGTCTATTATAAGATTAACATGCTTTTAGTTATTGGGATCATTTCTTTCCTGTCATCCATAATGGCATTTTCTTTCTTTGCTGTAAATACTTACTTTGCTCTGTCTGACACGTTCAAATTTGGAAGTCTTAGGGAAGAGAGTCTTATGCCTCTGTCTGTCTGCCTCTACCTCTCATCAATATCAATATCACAAACAGCATTTTCAGTTTCACCAGGAGATACTCAATTTGTTAAAAAATTATATGGATGAAAATAAGATGCATTAAAAGTAATCTTATACCATGAGGAAGTTGGTGGTACATTAGCGGTCTTCAGATGTGCCATAGGACAGTTATCCAAAGTGATGGTAGTGGTGAGAGGGTTACTAATTTTCACCAGTTGTGCTCCTCCACATTGCAGCCCTGCCTTTCATTCAGGTTCAAAAGTATTTCCAGACAAATAAGGAGCTAAAACGGAATATGGATAGAAAAAGGAATTTAAATCCTTTCTTCTCCTTCTCCTTCTGCTTGTTTTTTAAACAAAAGATTAAAGAAACAAATCACCAGCACCTAGATTTATAACTGGATATCCTGCAAAAAGGTAGCTTTGTTCTTTGTTAATTCCAAAATGTCATTTCTAGATCAGATCTGAATATCCTTTCTAAATGGGGTAATAAAAGCCTTTTTTCCGATCTAGAAAGCTCAAAGGCGTAGAAATGTTTTATTTCTTTCAATGAAGAGCAGTCGAAATACAGTTTAAGCATCTAAGATATTTTAAAAATAAGGGTGAGTGGACACCACCCATTACAAACTTTTCTTGTACAATTGAAATGTTCTGAGGTTTCTCACTGAAGTTTTAGGAGTTTGGGGAATGCCTGCATGTCCTGGGATGAAGTGATACTCTCATCCAACCAAGATCACCCACAAAATATTTCAGAGAAGGGGGCTGTGGTTGGAGATTTATATTATCAAACTGCAATAATTTCAAGAAATCAATCAACGAGTGCACTTTTTCAGACTGGGAATCCCAGTGATTTCTGAACAAGCATCTTTTGCTCTGTTTATGCATGAGATAGTTACAGCAGTTTGGATTCAAAAGGGAAAAAAAACATACTTTGGAGCTCTGTAAAGCAGCTGTGCCTTTTCCATCCCACAACTGCCCTTGAATGGATTGCATATGGGTGACTAAACTAATCCTATGAATCGACTTAAGTTGTAGTGACAGAAATACTGATATAAGGGAGAAGTAGGCAGGCAGGCAGGCCTGTCTCCTATTTCTGGGGAATGAAGCCACCCAGCTGGCTCTGACCCTCCAACTATAAAATCCTTACTTTTCATCACCTCTACATTCTTTCCCTCATGCTGTAGTTGCAGTTGTGTAGCATTCTAGACCAGCGTTTCTCAACCTTGGCAACTTGAAGATGTGTGGACTTCAACTCCCAGAATTCCCCAGCCAGCAATGCTGGGTAGGGAATTCTGGGAGTTGAAGTCCACACATCTTCAAGTTGCCAAGGTTGAGAAACGCTGGTCTAGACTATATATTCCCTGTCAAGGCTAAGTAGAATTCAGGACTGTAAACTTGTTCCTGTGTAAATTGTCAAAACACATCAGATGATAATAATTAGACAAGATTCTAATATTCAGTTTTTAACTGTTTAATTTTACTTATAGAAAAAGACATGCTAGGCAGGGCTGCTGCAATCCAGTGTACAATTTGTGTGGTGTACAATTGTTTAAATCTTCTTTTTAATGTGGGTTTTTTTTGGGGGGGGGGGTTGCTAAGTGGAAGTATGCATAAAGGTGCCTTGAATGCCAGCAGTAGCCTTAATGGTAGGACCCTGGACCTCTGACCTGGTAGAACAATGTATGGGAATTACCTACACACACAGGCTCTTTTAAGAGTTTGTGTGTGTGTGCATCCCAAATCAATCCGCTGAGGATGAATGTCTGTTCACTGAAGATTATGAACTGTACTCTACCACATGTACATACCCAGCGTGTGTTGGTATATCTATGTTTTTCAACCACCCAAGTCTATCACTGAAAAAGAGTGACTACTCATGCAGGTGCCTTCAGTGCCCTAGGGAGGACTACAACCTGGGTTCTCCCTGCTTCTAGTCTAGCACCTTAACCATCATTACATATTCCTTTTTCTTCTTATATCATGTAATTCTTCCTCACCTGAATTATAAACAGATGTCAGGTATGAATTAAACCCTGCTTTGCAGCTCCTTCAGCTGGAGAGAACCATTAGCAGACCCACTCTGTTTGCTAGGTTTATACTGTATAGTGATTGGTTATAAGTCTCCCATATTTAAGGATGTTCCATGCAATATTACAGTAATCATAATGAGATTTATATAGTACTTTCCAAGTGTATTATCATGAAGTATACTTTCAGCTATGTCCCAAGTTGAAATTATTAAGCAAAGATTTACACTAAGTTGTCCATCATTCTATGAAAATGTGAAAAGAAAATGTATTAGTCCTTGAAGAGCAGTTGGATTTTAGTTGCACTGTAGAAATGTATATTTTGGAACAAAGCTTTAGAATGGGTGTATGGCTCTGATTTTTTTTCTCATACACTTTTATTTCCACAAATAATCATGAATCATGTAACACTGCAATGCAAACTCCACCCTTTTTTTACTTGCATCATGACATCACATATAAAAATGTAAGGGGTGAAACCTTCATCATGACATAATGTTGCATGTTTTGTCATTTTGACAAAAGCTTTATTTGTAATGGATGCCCATCTTTGTTTACTGAAAATAACTTTTTAATGATATGGCACACAATATGCCTGAGAACATGTATGTAACTGGATTTGTACTTAGTGAATCCTCTTATTTTTAGTCCACACTCTATATAACATGTGAAGTTTTCTCAGTCTTAAGTGAAACTACAAATTCTAAATGAAGATCTGTGTAATTCATCTCCAGATAAATGTGTTTGTTTATTACATTTATTTTTCTGTATATTTACTATAGGAAAATGTTACAATTCATAACGTACATCTGGTACAGTTTCTTTGAATTTTTAAATACTAACACCAAATGATAAAAATATGTATTTTCATTTTGGAAGAGCAGTTTCTAACTTATTTTGGTATAATTCCTTTCACTGACATGGAAACCAATCCCATTAATACGTGCAGGTCAGATGTTTCATAAGTAGCTTTGTTAACTGCAAAAGTGGAGCAGAGATGTAGTTGAATTTCATCCTGTTTTCATCGGTGGGCTTTGCTCATTTACTGTGCATTCTTTCTTACAGAGAATGAATTTTGGGATTATCTGTTAAGTCAGACAAGACATTTTGGTCCAAGAGACGGATTTGGTCATTTGGAATTTGCACATAATTTTACTCCGAAGCAAACAAAGGTGGGATAATGATTTCGGTGTTTAGTTTTGAGTGGAAAGCATGTTATCTCATTTGTCAAACTTGTTTCATTTGGACATTTCATTTGGATTTTAAAACTTTTGATTTATTTAGATAATATGATTAGATAGTTCCCAAAGCATCTTTTACATAACAGACTGAGGCTTCCATTTCTCTTCCTTCCAGATTGCACAAGCAGCAATGATATTTTCAGATCCACATGTGTGCCTTCCTATTAAAAATAAATATTTCCATATAAATCAATATTGCACAAAACATGCATTTCCCATTTCCCTCACAGTACATAGAAGCTTTTATTCTATAAGACTAAAAGCACTTTTATTCTATTTATATTCTGCCATCGTATTAATAATCAGGTTTCTTTCTTTTTAAATTTTATGGCTGTTAACAAGCGATCCAGAAAACTAGTATCCTTGTAAAAGAAATCCCAAAGACATTTATGTTTTTAAAAAATTAGTTTTTACTGACCTATCTTTTATATAGCATAATGTTTGTGAGTATTTATTCTGAAAATATAAAGTTGGCACCTGCCCCCCATTTCATAAAGCTGCGACTTTACCCTCTGATGCCTTGGTAAAGCAGACTAATAGAAAACCTTGGCACACATGAGTTACCTAAGGGAATAATAGAACTATTTGCTGTAATCGTTTGGCAAAAGGACATAAACATATGGCTTTGGTTTATATTCAGCCCTGCCAGTTGTGCAAAGTTGCATGGATGAGGTATACAACAGCAGTGACAACTCCAAAATCAGAAGTGAGAATCAAAATAAATCATCCTCATTAAAGAACCATCCAAGCTTGTCTCTGGTATAACATGTATTCCACTGTTACCCAGTTTTGAATATTAGATCCCTTTTCAAAAATAGGCATACCATTTCACCATGCTATCATATAATGGATTACATGGTACATAGTTTCAAACTGAAACTCTTTGTGATTTAGGTTTTAGACTTGTTTGTTCTAGTTTTGGAGAACAGGAATATCGGTACAATAGTCAGACTCACATCATTCATTTTTCATTTTGAGGGTACAACAGCATTAATGATAACATGGATAATACTGTGTGCAAAAGAAGCTTTCAAAATCCTGAAAGCTATAAAGCATCAGAGAAAAGACTCTAATTACAGCTTTGATGTTGTTGATGCACAGCTGTTTTTTTAAAAAAAACTTAAAATATAGGTAATATTCCAAAGTAACATTCAGTACTGACTTATTACTTTTTTTCATTATCAATAAGAATCTGCTAATATCTCATAAGATATTATTATTCTTTTCTTAACCTCAAAACTGTTAAGTATTATCCACATTTTAATTCTATGACATGGTATGTATGTATGTATGTATGTATGTGTATGTATATGTATATGTGTGTGTGTGTGTGTATGTGTGCGCGCGTGTGTATATATAAATGAAATTTAATATTCATCCAATTTTAATTAGTTTAGTTTAAGAGTTCTTATAAAATTTGTTTAATCAGCTTTATTCTTCTCTGCTAGTAATAATTTTCTTTCAATCTACATTTTATAAAGCATAATGAAATTGACATCTTGGTTACAAACAAGACCAATAGGAGTGGGCAAATTTATTCATAACCTGAAAAGCTCATAGGAATTTGATTTATACTGAGTTACAATGTGATCCTTGTGTGGACATGGACTTATTATTCTAATGTTATGATCTTCTGCTGTAAACATAATCTAGGACCTTTGCAATTGCCTCCTTTGTGATCTGAAGAGTCATTCGAGATAACTGTCCATCAACTATCTGATTTCCTTCCTTTCCAAGTCCAAATAGATACTAGATTATCATCTTTCATATAGCAAAGTAGCAAATATAGCTATAATATCAAGTGAAAATGTATATGTGAAGGAGACAAAAATCAAGAGGGATTTTGATCAGACATTTATTAATTTGCTTCAACCCTTTTATTCATTTTCATATTTATGTTCCACAGAAGAGTAAGTTGCATTGTTCCTAAATAATTCTTATCTGCACCAGCAAGTCAAGTTACCTGTTGTCTTTTCTTTCCTTCATGTCTGTCTGTTAAATAGGTGAATTAATAATCACATTAGTCACCACACAAAAAAGTTTGCATCATCTCAAACGCAAGATTTTTTTTTTTTAAATGGAGCTCACATTTGAATGACGGTGAAACTAGAAGTTCTATGAATTTTTTTAAGCAGCTGCAGTCACCCCATCCAAATCAACACCATAATAAGAAACTTTACCCAAAGTTGCTTTTTGCCTTGGAGGAAAAATTACAAGTAACAATTTTATTCCCAGATCAAGTTGCAGCTATGATCAAAGATGGCAGAGGGAAAGATTAAAAGCCTTGCATTCAGACAAGACATACACACATATATACATAAAAAAGGGCATGCTTTGTGTTTCAGATCTGGAGAAAAGGAACAGAATCACCAACTACCTGTTTTATTTAACTGTTGTTCTCTTTTCAAGAAACTAATGTAATTACTCAGGAAATTATTATGAAATATAGTTAAGAAACTTTCAGACTGCCACTCCATCAAATGGAAGCTTCAGAAGAGAAAAGGCCGCTACTTTTGACTTTATTTAATTCTCTAGAAATATTTTGGAAGGCAGTGCATTCTGCTACACAATTGGGACCAGCAACTCCATCACTAAGCAACATGGTCATTAAGTGAAACATCACATAACCACGACTCGCAACTTACTGCTGGATTCCCCACTGACTTTGCTTGTCAGAAGCTGGCTGTGAAGGTCACAAATGACGATCATGTGAACATGAGATGCTGCAACCATTGTATATGCATGCTGGTTGCCAAGCATCCAGAGAGCAATCAGGTGACCATGGGAATGCTGTGACTGTTGTAAGTTTGAGGACCAGTTGTAAACCTACTTTTTCAGCACTGTTGTAAGTTCGAAAGGTCGCTAAATAGGACAGTTGTTAACTGAGGGCTACCTGTAATTGTTAAAGGTCCTCTATCCTCATATGAAATCACTGAACTGATCCAAACTTAGTAATATTTAGATTAGACTCACTTCAGTCAATGAGGCATTTATCATAATCATTCCATTCAATATACTGACTTCAGGAGATCAGATTACTCAGTTGTCCAGATGATGGTTTCTGAATTGTCCCAGATTATGATTTATGAGAATACAGCAGATCCCAGACAGACTGAGATCAAACTGAAAAGCTAATGATATGAACTTTATTTCTATTTGGTTTCTGTATTTTGGCTCCAACAAACCTATATGTTTATAAAAATTATTAAAGTTGTCAGGATTACCCAAAGCTTCAAAATAGCTATATGTGAATTAAAAACTGAATACATTTTGGCCCAAGAACTGGGTAGTAAAGAAAAAACTGAGAAATCAAGTACCATTCTTACATATTAGTCCCAAACATGTTCTGAACTTCATTTAAGGCCATTTTATTCATGAAAATTCTTCATTTCTAGGGAAACATGGGATCCATTAATTTTATCAATTACAAGCAAGGGCTTCAAGTTGCAAGACTCATTTTAGGCTCCATCACAGTCTTCGTTTTATAAAAGCAACCAATTTAAGTTGAGAACATGATGCAGAGCAGGGAACAGTCTGAACTCCTTTGTTTTTAGGTATGGAGAACCAAACATTCAGCTGACATATGATGCTTGCAAGTTTTCCTTTGAACGTCTGACAGTTACTCCTATAAGACCTTGGGCTGGCATTACAGGATGGGAAAAAGTTTGGAGATTCACCATCACTGCATCAATATCCCAATCCCAACTTATATGCATTCACATACGTGCTTCTATAAAATGCATATTACAAATAGAAATCTAAAAAAGAGCTCAGTCATAGTGTGTAGTTTACCTGGGTTTGTGCTTTGATTATGCAGGTTAAAACTGCGACAGATAGAAAACAGGCAGGTGTTTTAGGATTTAAAAGTTGGACAATTAAATTCAGTGGTACCAAAACCTTGCATATTTAATTCTGAGTTAAAACTGAGTTTAGCATTGAAGTTTTAAATGGGTATGTCAAAAGCTATTTGTAGACAAAACTGTGAGTGTATATATCTACTCATATACTCACACATGTGTACATAGTGATACACTTAGTGTCTATTATGAAAATATTGGTTACTTTACAGAATTTATGGGGATTTGCTTCGCTATATACTTTTTCTACCCAAAGTCCTTAATTGCACATGATCTCATTGCATTTTACTCCAAAATATTACAAATGTTGCTCCCAGAAACTAAGGGCAAAGCATAATATTTTCATTTTAAGATCACATAAAACACTGCCTGTCACTAGTGAATATAAAAGCTCTTTGAAGGCGTTATTAAAATGAAAATCATTAGTCAAATGAACTCTAATGCTCTATTGTGTGAACACGTACTTAGAGGAACTCTTGATTAAATCACATATTTTATGTCTGTGGGTGAAATATGCCTCCCAATAAGTGTACTTAAGATGGCAGCTTTTAGTAGGATATTGGGAATTACAATGTAAACTCTGCATAAAAGTAATATATAAGCAATCATGCTTCTTATCTTTTAAGCCTAACAAAATTCCTTCCTCCCACAGTTCTACTTTTCAAATTTCAAGTTTGTTATTTTTCATGATCCGAAAAGCTTTTTTAAAAAAAAAAATAGGTAAAGTTCATGCCGTTCAATTAAAGATAACAGATGTTTTTCTGTTTTTCAGCTTGTGGCTCCCATGACATAGTTCAGCTTATTTCAGCTCTGTTTTCCTTTCCTACAATGTTTAAAATGTAGTTCAGAAGAATGTAGATTCAAACTATTTCATATTCTACAAACTTTGGTGTGAGAGAGGAAATAGTCGGGACATTCACTTCTGTGTGAAATACTGTTCCAACGCGGCATCCAGGTCAGTCAGGAAAACATTACACTGACTCAGAAAATGACTTTAATAAAGCAACTTTGCACTACAGGCACTTTATCTCATATAAGAACTACTCTGGTGAATGATTTCACATGTTAAAAAAGCATATGATAGGGTCATGAGGCAACCCATCCCATCATACCTCAAATTTTCATCAGCTGGGTTAAGAAAAGGCTTTATAGATGTTTATCTGAAGAACTGCTCTACTTCAGAATGTATTTTGTACATACATTCACATACTTCACACTATTTCCTTTCAGGGTAAGCAATTTTCTGCCAAAAGAAGAAGGGGGGAACCAAGTGGAAGCCAAAATAAATTAAAAGCGATAAGAAAAAAGGAAATTAGACATTGCTCATGACAACACCATTCATTTCTTGCAAACTATCTTTGATTTGCTTATGTCCATACACTGCTTCATACATTGCATTTTGTTTTTAAACTTCTCAGCTCTCTATTCTTGAGACTCTTATCAGGTCCCTCCAACCTTGTATTCCTTTTGTAATTCATTCCTAATTCATTCTCTCTATATGTCCAAATCACCTCAGTGTATTTCTTTCATATTTGTTGGTTGTGTTTGTATTTAACCTATATTCATTTAGGACCCATTCTTTTCTCAGTCTAGCTCTTTTTCTTTTAGCATACCAATTTCCGGATAACCGATTCCTATTGTATTCAAGTTGCTTTAAGTTTCCCCTGGCATATCTAATGCACACTCCCATATAAAAAGTGGGCAGGAACCCACCTAATACATAGCCATTTTTGTTCCTTTAAATGAACATTAATTCCTTGCAACAGATGGCAAATTATATATTTCTACCACCATTTGAATGTATTAAGTTTTTCCATTTTTTCTATCTTTAGTAACTATTCTACCCAAGTGCACAAATGTATCTATCCGCTATAGTTTTTAACCATTTGCATATAATTTGAAATAGTTCAATTTATTTGCCCTGTCAAACCTTGGTTTTTGACATATTAACGTTACTGCACATCATCTGAATTTTCACCAACAACATAGTATTGGCTGCATGGAAAACAACAAAAACTTTGACATCCGAACCAACAGACCTCTAACTTCACTGCAAGTGACGCTTGTGTCTTTATCCCTAAATACATTAAACAACCAGAAGGACATCACATATCCTTGTTTTGATTCCTGATCATTGTTGAACCATTTGCAAGGCATTCCATTTATTCGCAGAATGCTTTACTGCCATTGTAACAACCAACTGCCATATTCAGCAAGCAACTTCATTTTTGTGCAAAAATAAATAAATAAATAAATAAATAAATAAAAACATAACATAACATAACATAACATAACATAACATAACATAACATAACATAGCTCAAACGATTGTTCCCAAATCCTGCCTCAAATGGGGAAAAATGTCAACAGAGGGGCAGGGCCCATTTTCAGCTTTCTGAATGTAGGGTTACACCTGGCATGCATATCAGCAAAGGTGACCATGATCCTGCTTCTCCTTATATTTGAGGGATGTTTGTTGGAAAACAATCATGAATAGCATCCCCCCCGGGATTTGGATCCCCCACCCCTTTTAGCCTTTCATAAGGCATTAAAGCCCTGGCTGTTCCCTTAGACATTTGGGCTGGTTAGGTGAGCTAGACTGGTTAATGTAGTCTTTTTATGAGTTGGTATTGTATTTGTGATCTTGGGTGTAAGGGTCTGCTAAATTGTTGTTTCTAACCCTTGTATGCCATTCAGAATCAGCCTTGTGCAATGGGCAACCATATGCATTGTATGTATGTATGTATGTATGTATGTATGTATGTATGTATGTATAAATAAAGCAAGCAAGCAAGCTTTTGTTGGACTATTATATGGAGCAAAGAGGCATGAGAAAAGCAAAGGATGGAATTGCACTGGTATATCAGTACAGCCTTATTATTACCAAGCTGCTATACTTGTATTTTCAAATTGCAGATGTTTGAAGTTTTCCCAGAGTCAATTAATCAAACACCCTGCACATGGAAAACTAAATACAAAGAATAAGAATAGATTAAACCTCAGTAAAAATGACTCCATAATCTATACCACTGGTATAGTAGAGAAAGGGTATCTGTTCTCTAAGTTCTGATGAACTGAAAACATACACAGGAAGTCTTGTTGATCTGGTGGTGTAAAGAAATTTAGGCAGTACTTTGGGGAAGGTATGAAAGAACTGTTAAGGACTGACTAGCAAAAAGATTACAGAGTCTAGGGACCGAAGCAAGATTAAGAAACAAACTCAAATAATTCTGCCTTGATTTTATTTTATGTAAGGTGGTACAGAGAGAAACTTGGATAGGCTTTCATGATTTTGTTACAATACTCTACAACAACAAAGTAGCATTGCTAATTCCTTCAGGGTCTGGGGTTTTTTTTTGGGGGGGGGGTCAGTTTTTGACCCCTGGTGACTGCTTAGACTAGTCCCTGCAGTTTTCTTGACAAGGTTTTTTAGAAGTGGCGGGCCATTGTCTCCTTCCTAGGGCTGAGAGACAGTGACTGCCCAAAGTCACCCAGCTGGCTTTGTGCCTATGGCAAGACTAGAACTCACAGATCTCTGGTCTCTAGCCTGGTGCCTTCACCCCTGCACCAATCTAGCTCTCTACTTAGGCTCTGTTTGGCCTACCTCAAAGGGCTGACAGGTGAGCATTTGAGCATACTTACAATTTGCAATTGAGAGCATGTTATAGAAATCATTATAAAATTACTCCACTGGAACTGAAGGAACTTATCTATTCACTAAATGGCTGCCACATTTGGTGTAGCCAATCACACCTACACTCCAACATAGAAGGGAAACTGATGAATTTGCTACCTTCCATACCTCAAGATTTCTGTTACACTTTAGCTCATCTTTGCCCTCTTTCTGGGTAATGAGCAGATTTCTAAGCAAATCATTGGCTGAAGGCCCCCATCAGTCTTGCTCCTAATTATTACAAGGCCTATGTGGGTCTAAAGGCATTTTGGTAAATAAAGGTGATGCTAGAAATATGTTTTTGTTGAACAGCTTTCCATTATCCTTTTATTTAAAGTTAAAGCATTGATAATCAAGGTAAGGTACGGGAACATAGACATTAAGGTGGGGTGCCTATGGGTGCCATGTCGCCTCCTGCTTCAAAGTTACTCATGTTGAAAAACTTATTTATTTATTTATTTATTTATTTATTTATTTATTTATTTATATGATTTATATGGCTGCCCATCTCACACAGGTGATTCTGGATGGTGTATAAGGATTAAAACACAAAACTACATCGTACAATAACTGGCACCCAAGGATGAAACAATAATCCCACTCACACCAAACACACACACACGCACACACACACACACACACACACAAGAAACAAAATAAAACAAAATACATCAATGCTTATTTAACCTCCTGACCCAGATGTCTGGGGAAACAGCTAGGTTTTCAATGCCTTGCAAAAGGCTAACAAGGTTGGGACATTCTGAATTTCCAGGGGTATGCTATTCCATAGGGCAGATGCTATTGTTGTTTCATTGGTCATTTCATCTGTACAACCAACATATACATGTTATTATTTCTTTTACAGTTACAGAATACTATTCTAGGTATGTCCATTTCAGCGGTGCTTCAAATTATCCTCTGAAAACACAAAATATATACAAGCTATTGAAGGCAAAATGAAATAAAAATATTGAAATAATCCTTCAGATAATAGCATTTGTATTGTTATGAATAGAAACTAGTTTTTTCTTCAGTATATACTATATTCTGAAGAAATTAAATGTTTTTCCATCTAGTAATGTCAATGCTGCTAGAGTTCAGAAAAATAATCATGTCAGGTTGACTGATTCCTTAATTGGTTGCTCTCCAGATTTGTTATGACTTCCAAATTTCCAATTATCACACTGACTGGTGTTATTGTGGTTGTTGTTAAGATTTGTATGATACCCCATTTAAGATTGGGTCTGAGTGGCTTTATAAGAAAAGACAATGCATGAAAAACAATAGAAAAACACGAGGCAACACAATACTATAATGAAGGCACCACATTTCAGAGTGGTCCAGTGTTGTCCAAACTTGGCCACTTTAAGATGAATGGACTTCAACTCCCAGAATTTCCCAGCTAGCATGGCTGGCTGCGGAATTCTGGGAATTGAAGTCCACTCATCTTAAAGTGGCCAAGTTTGGACAACACTGGAGTGGTCCCAGAACATCTGGCAGGCCCCAGGTTGAGGAAGTGGCACTAGGTAGCTGCTGGTATGCAAGTAGAATTAAGAAAGGATTTAATAGTATTTAATCTGTTAGCGGTCAGAGATTGAGAGAAAATGCATCTTTTGGTAATACAATCGGTTCTGGATTATGGTGATATCCGGCTGCTTCCTATTTGTTGTTGCTGCATCCTGAAAAATGGGGTGTCTTTCAAAGGAGAGAGGATGATATATTATTTTTTGTGTGTGTGTGTGTTTTTTAAATGAAGTATTGCTTGAGTTAATGAAAGGCTGCTGCGGCGCCCAAGCCTCAAAGCAAGGGGGTCCGCAAAGTGTGATAAAAAAAGTCATGATGGTGGCTGTGATAGTGTGAATGAAGCTCCACCAGATTGCACCGTTGTGGCCTCCATCTTGAATTTTTTGCCACAATGACTTTAGCTGGATAGTCAATTGATTTATCTCAATTTCTCTTATTAAGAAAGTGCTGGTTAATATGAGGGTATGTGTCCTAAAATTAGGCTCTATCAAAGAGTCTAAGTAAACTTTTGAAGATAATGGAAGTAATTGCCCAAGTTTGCATCACAATTGTTTAAAACAGGCAATTGAGTGGATGAAAACTGCACTGCTTTGGGACTACATGAATGACTTTAGCTTTCTGAGGAAGTTGGGGGGAAGGGAAGGGTGATTTGAGTTTTCTGTGGGCTGCTTTATATGCAACAGACACCCTCAGCCCATGATGATGGGTTTACAGTGCTATGTTCATCATACTAAATAGGCCTAGCCAGATTAATCTTAATCTGTTTAAACATCTGTCATAAATTCAAATGATTTTCCTAAAGAAAGAAAATCAATAGAAAAAAAAATCACCTATATTGATTTGGCTAGTGCTTTGTACCCACTGTGTGGTATTTAAATATTCATGACAAAATAAAAACTCAAATAACTGCTGCTTAAAAAGAGCCAGAATTCCCTCCATTTTTTGTTTGTTTGTTTCACAATTAAAAAAGAACTACCATGATTGGTGTGGCATTCATTATGAAATGATGAGGATGGAATTCTAACTGCTTTTTTTTTTTTTAAAGAATAGTTTTAGCTTACAGGAGTGGCTGTTAATTTTTTCAGCAGAGTTGCAGGTGAAATAATGCACATTGGATAAATAGTCTGTATTGGTTTAACTGCACATAATATATAGTGTGATCTGGAGTTGTTTGTCTCAATAGACTATAGTAATCAAAAGTAATGAACCTATTATGTGCAGGACCTTGGAGAGCATGGAATGGCAGTAAAAGTGTGGCACATAAAAGGTTTATTAAAGGAAATTAAAGTCCATCATTGCCACACCTGCTCCCCTATTATAAGTCTATGGCAGGTCAGTGCCTTCAATCACGACTCAGCATCAGAGAACAGAGCCACATTTCCCATTACTATTGCAGTCACACTGCAACCCATCCTGTCTAAGGCTTGAATGGCAGCAAGCAACAGAGAAGTTTTCTTTCCGATCAAACACTTTATTTTTAATTATCCACATTGATAGCCATTTTCTATGGAGCGTTTTCTATTATCCTCCATTGCTAAAACACACACACATTTCTAATTTCAGATTATGTAAGACCAAAACCGAAGAAACAGACTTATTCAAGTATTTGCATAACATTTACAAAAATCTGTTCAGTCATTTGACTGCTTGTTTATTCCTATAAAGAGCTATTTAGGTCATATGTCATGTACCATATGTTACACGTCTCATATAGCCCTCTGTAATATTAGCTGTGGGGGAAACAGAGAAGCTCACAATTTTTGTTTCATTTTGAAGTGGGTTAAAATAACCCTCTTACCATTTTTAGTACATTTAGTCATAGTACTGAAAAAGGCTGAATAATGTTGTGGATGTACGTGGTTTAAATGATAAAAGTACCATGTAATTCTTCAATATTTGATTGAAGAAAATATATAATGAAAGAAAAAGATTGGTGGAAATGGAAATACAGGAGCAAGATTGATGAGTAAATTTTATTCACATTATTTATTAACTCAGCAGAAGTTACCTTCTTCCTGAGTTAAACAGACCGAACCTGCTGTAAAGCATTGACTATTTTGGATCATATAATGCTTTGACTCCATCTCAAGTCCTGCTGGGTTGACTTCATCATGGCAGTGAGTGTGTGCATGTGTGTGTATGTTCCTGGGAAGGATAATGAAGAATGGTGGAGTGTATGCCAAAAGTATATAATTCCAACCAGGTCACCCAAGGCATGAAGGTCATCCTGGCTAAAGCAAGCTGGCACCTGTGTTGGGCAGCAGCAATACAGAAGGATGATGGAGGTGGATTATCACTTCAGTGACAATGGCAAAGGCATAATTTCATGTGTAGGAGAAAGCAGTGACAAATCACTTTTGTACTTTATCAAGAAAACCACATAGATATACAATATAAAATTATTGATGATATAGTGCTGGATGATGGGCTGTCAACATACTGTTGAGGAACCATTGAGAATCTTTTGGAGTACTGTATTGGTGTTTATTGGGATTGGAAAAGGTCAGTTTATGTTCCAATTCCAAAGAAGGGCAATGCCAAAGAATGCTCAAACTATCGTACAATTGCACTCATTTCACATGCTAGCAAGGTTATGCTCAAAATCCTACAAGCTAGGCTTCAGCAATACATGAACCGAGAACTACCGGATGTACAAGCTGGGTTTCGAAGAGGCAGAGGAACTAGAGATCAAATCGCCAACATTCGCTGGATCATGGAGAAAGCACGAGAGTTCCAGAAAAATATCTACTTCTGCTTCATTGACTATGCAAAAGCCTTTGATTGTGTGGATCACAACAAACTGTGGCAAGTTCTTAAAGAGATGGGAGTACCAGACCACCTTACCTGTCTCCTGAGAAATCTGTATGCGGGCCAAGAAGCAACAGTTAGAACCGGTCATGGAACAACCGATTGGTTCAAAATAGGGAAAGGTGTACGACAAGGCTGTATACTGTCATCCTGCTTATTTAACCTATATGCAGAGTACATCATGAGAAATGCCAGGCTGGAAGAATCACAAGCCGGAATTAAGATTGCAGGGAGAATCATCAACAACCTCAGATATGCAGACGATACCACCCTAATGGTAGAAAGTGAAGAAGAACTAAAGAGCCTCTTGATGAGGGTGAAAGAGGAGAGTGCAAAAGCTGGCTTGAAATTCAACATTAAAAAAACTAAGATCATGGCATCTGGACCCATCAATTCCTGGCAAATAGAAGGGGTAGAAATGGAAGCAGTAACAGACTTCATTTATTTGGGCTCCAAGATCACTGCAGACAGAGACTGCAGCCATGAAATTAAAAGACGCTTGCTCCTTGGGAGGAAAGCTATGGCAAGCCTAGATAGCATATTAAAAAGCAGAGACGTCACCTTGCCGACAAAGATCCGCATAGTCAAAGCTATGGTTTTTCCAGTAGTAATGTATGGCTGTGAGAGCTGGACCATAAAGAAGGCTGAGCGCCGAAGAATTGATGCCTTTGAACTGTGGTGCTGGAGAAGACTCTTGAGAGTCCCCTGGACTGCTAGGAGGTCAAACCAGTCAATCTTAAAGGAAATCAACCCTGATTGCTCATTGGAAGGATCGATAATGAAGCTCAAGCTCAGATACTTTGGTCACCTAATGCGAAGAGAGATCTCTTTGGAGAAGACCCTGATGCTGGGAAAGATTGAAGGCAAAAGGAGAAGAGGACGGCAGAGGATGAGATGGTTAGATAGCATCACTGAAGCAATGAGCATGAAACTGAGCAAACTCAGGGAGGCAGTGAAGGACAGGAAGGCCTGGCGCAATATGGTTCATGGGGTCACGAAGAGTCAGACACGACTTAACGACTAAACAACAACAACATTGGTGTTTATGACATAGCTACATTAGCCTTTTGGCTATATAATAGCTGCTGATGTTATCACATGAGAAAAGAAAATCCAAAGCTGCAAAGACAGATAATTAGAGTGGGAACATAGAATATAAGGAACATTAATATAGGCAAGCTCAGCACTTTGAAAGATGAAATGGATTGATACACTTTGACACCATCGCCATCAGAGAACTGAACTGACTGTAACTGGACAGTTCAGGTCAGAAAATCATACTGTTTACCATTCAGGACATGTTAAAGAAGGAATGGCATTGCTTTTATGGTTAGGAAGTATTTAGCAAGGACAGTAGTTGACTACAATGCAAACAGTAATATCGGTTATAACAGCAAAGACACAGTCAGGGACTTATTGTGGAACAGAACACGAATTGCTCATCTGCAAGTTCCAAGTCAAGCTAAAGGCAGATTAGAAGAAGAAAGCCAATCAGTTTCCATAATATGATCTTGAGCATACATCCACCATTTTCAAGGTGAACATCAGGAATTGCTTTGAAGTCCTGAATTTCACTGATAGGGAACCAGAGGAAGTGTGGAATGAAATCAAAGACATTGTTAAGGATGAATGTGAAAAGAACTGCCAAAGACCAAGAAACAGAAGAAAGCAAACTGGACGTCAGACAATTGGAAATTGTCAAAATGAGAAGAGAAGCCGAGACCAAGAAATACAAAGTTCTCAGAAAGGTACTTAACAAAGAATTGTCAGGTCAGGTCATATGGCTATAAAGGCAGGAATCCAGTCAGTCCCTTCTCAGTTGCCTGTGGTTTGCATTGCAGACCACCTTGCCTCTGAAGATGTCAACCATAGTTGCCGAAATCACCAAACCCTGAAGCTCAACACTGCCCAACAGATACTGTCCATGAAAGCATACACCAGTGTAAGTCAATATATGCTTAACTGATTATAGAAAAGCCTTCAACTGTGTTGACCACATCAAGCCATGCACTGTGCTTAGGAAAATGGGAATCCCAGAACATCTCATTGTCATTTTGTGAGAAACCTATACACAGAACAGGAAACTGCAGTCAGGACTGAACATGGCAAAACAGACTGACTCCAGGTCAGCAAAGGAATGAGACAAGGCAGTATTCTCCCCCTTATTTATTGAATCTATATGCTGAATATGTATTGAGGGAAACTACATTGGAAGATGAGTGTGATTTTTAAATTGGAAGAAGAAACATCAATAACCTGCACTATGCCAAAGACACTACTGATAGCTGAAAATGCAAATGATCTGCAAGCTCTAGTAATGAGAGTCAAGGAGTACACATGAAAAAATAGGACTATGATTAAATGTAATAAAGACCAAACTAATAACAACAGGTAAAGTAATCGACCTTTAAATTAACAATGAAGATATTGAAATGATGAATTCCTTCTGCTTTTAAGAATCAAGTAAAAGAACTGGCAGACCAGAAATGCACCACAGACTGGCACTTGGTGTAATAGCAGTGAAGGTCTTGGAAAAGAAGCAGTATGTGTCCATAAAAAATCAGAATTGTGCAGGTATTGCTTTTCTCTTCAACACTCTATGAAAGTGAAAGTCAGACTTTGAAAAAGAAGAATAGAAAGACTATTGATGATTTTGAACACTGGTGTTGGAGAACACTCCTGAGAATACCATGGATGGGAAAGGAATCAAGTTAAAGGATCATGAAACAAATGAATCCAGAGTTCTCACCTGAGGCACAGTTTACCATGTTCAAATTAATCATGTTTTGGACACATTATGTAAAGATCTAGCTCTCTTGAGAAGTCTATAATGCTGGGAAAGGTGAAAGGAAAAAACAAAAAAGGATGATCAGAAGCAAGGTGGATGGACTCAGTTAGAGTGGTGATGGGTACATGATTGGAAAACCAGAAGGACCAGGCTGAGGATATATCATACTGGAGAAAATCTATCTATATTGTCCCTAAGAGTTGATAGCAACTTGAAGGCATGTAATCATCAATACTTTGACTGTTCCATGAAAGTGAAATGTACTGTGAATACTTAGATTAGAAATAATCTCACAACATTGTCACAGCATCTCATATTTCCCAAACCAATGATGACCACAAATTTGATTTGCTAGGAGAGTGTTGCAGAATGCTATAATTAGGGTCTTAAGACACTCCACCATGGAAGCTCACCTAGTTACTTTGGTCTAGTCATTATCTTTCATCCTTTTCACGGGGTCGTATATATGATGTTTTTTGTCCTTGAAAAAACAAAACAAAACAAGATAGACATCAAAAAAAGAAATAAAGAACAGACAAGCTTTTGCATCTTCTTTTTCAGTCAGTGGCAATAGAAGCTAGGGTAGCATAGTAAATACAGTGCAGTCTCCCAAATACTAAATCAGATGGCTATCCTGATAACTGACATAAGGCTAATCACCCAAAGTTAAACTCCTTCACTTCTAATGCAACTTCCATGTCAGGGTAAGAAATAATGGTATTATTACAGTTGGGAGTGGGAGTGGGGGGTAGAAAAATATCAGAAGTCCTGTCAAACCCACTGATGCTGCTTCCTCTCTTATAGACCTCCTAGTGAAACTGGGAGTGAGAAGAAAAATCCATATATGACCTGCATGGAAGGGGGAGAAGGAAAAAAACATGTGTATGTGTGCACCTGCATAAAAACATTTTCAGGGACAGGAATGGAGGGGAGAGAAACTGGGGTGCATTACTTAAACATGTGGGTCCTTCTCAAAGGTATATTGCTCAGGAGTCTCTCAATCCTAGCAGCATGACTCCATTGCCATTGTTATGGTCCCACAGAAAACTGCTTGTGCTTTGCATCTTTTACCGTGGGTGGTGCTGTAGTAAAATAGGTATTTTTCAGGCAAAATGGAAACTCCAGGATGAAGTTTCACTTTTCCTGTGCCAAATGCTAAATACTCATGAAGGCTGGGAACATCCAGGTTCAAGTCCATAACTATGAAAACTCAGGGGTGGTTTTGGCCAGTCACTCTCTCTCAGTCTACCACACTTTGGAGTGTTCTTGTTATGGGAATAAAATACAGAATGATGCCCATGTAAACCACCTTGAGCTCCTGGAGAAAAGGTGTGGGATATAAATCAAAGTGAATAATACACGAAATAATAAATTCAAACTAGATACTATGTATGATTATCTAAGGTTGTTGTTGCTGTTAATCAATCTTCAAGCAGTACACAAAGCACAATAATTCAGAATCAGGATTATCTCAATCTGCAATTGTTTTACAATCCAATACCCAAATTAACTTCCTTAGTTATGCTTCATTGCAATCCTTATAGGCTACAATTCAATAATAATAAATGTGTAATTTTAGAACACAAAATCTCTTAGCTTTTGAATTATGACTTGGTGAAGAGGATAAATGTAAAACCATTTCCTCCAACCTTTCATCTGTGTTGGGATTAAATTGGAAATTATAGTCCCAGCACATCTGGAGACACTAGCCTTCTCTTAAAATTCAGAATTCTTCATAACAAACAATATACAACATATAAATTCTAGAGCAAAATATCTGTGTTTCTAGAGTAGCAACACATCACAACGATCCACAGAGTGAAGAAAGGTTTCTGTGGCTTATGGCAGTGTGTGGGCATAATCATGTAGTCTTGACAGGCTGGATGGGATCATAGGATTAAAACTTCGTGCACCTTTATTCCATACTAAATCCTCTTTATATGTATAAAAAAATTCTTGGCAAACTAAAAAAAAGTGCTTAGTTTTAAATGAAACGGTTCATGAAAATTGTGCAGAATTTTATTTTTACCAAGGGAACAATGAATAGGGTGGTTGCCCTTGAGATATTCTGAGTTTTTCCAAGAAAAAAAAGATGTCATAATCAATAAATCAGTCACATATGTGCCTAATTTCAAAATTTATACTATCAGATCTTAATTCAATAAGCAAACTATCATTTCATCACCTCAAAAATGTAGTTCCTTTATATTTTTCAGAGGGTTTAATTAGCTTTCTTGCTCAAAACCTGCCACTACCATTTTCTCTCTTTCTCTGGTTCAGATCCAGGACCAAAGCTCTCATATTTTTCCTCTTCTTGTTTGAATGGAAAACACACACACACACACATACACACACACACAATTTAAGAACATCTGCTCCTCTTGTTTCCCACATTGTCAGCCTGAAATTTTGTTTATCACAATTAATGATGAAGGAAAGATCTTCCATTTCTAGCTGGATAATGGATTTCTTCACATTCTAAATAAAAGCTAATGATTTTATTTTACAGAGCTATGCTGTTAAAAGTTTTCAAATTTAACAAAATGGTAATACAGATAATTGACAGAACGTTCTTATGTATAACTTCATGGGTAACTTTGGGGAGGCAGTAGGAGCAAAACCTGCCCTACTTGGTTGTGGTTTTGTTGCAGTCCATCCAAAGAAATTGCTACCAGATAATATGCTCTCAGAATTATATAGCTTAAGTATATTTGTTTTAGTTGGAGCTATCATTGCTTGAAACTATATTGATGAGACGTCACAAGAAGCCTGACCAATTTCACGGCATAATTCTACCAGATACAATGCTTTGTTAGAATTTTGTGTATAAATCATGGAAAAGAATGTTATGATGGATTTATTGATGATATTCCATGTGCCAAGATATGTTCCAAATTTACGACATACCACCAGAATGTTAACAGTGATTGTAACAATAGTGGCCTCAGAGATTTAGCATCTCTCCCATAAGGTAAGTCCAAAATCTATGAGATATAGTAGCTGAAGTGGTGATCTAGGACCTAGGTTCAATCCATACCTAGGAACTAGAACTTCATACATAAATCTAGTATATAAATAATAAAGTAGTCTTGAAAAAGGAGAACATGAGAGTTTACAAAACTGTGTATATTACATAGTGATTTAAGTTATTTTCTCATATTTATTTCTTGAAAAGGTTTATTTAAAATACTAGTTTACTCTCTGTCAGCTCAGTATTTCCAGAGGGTGTACAGTAATACAAAAATGAATTAATTACAATATGATAAATATCAAAATACAACAATATAAAATAATAAAGCAACGGCTTATCTAGTAATATGGACATTTTCATATGCTATGTTAAATTTACAAACTTTTCAGCATGTTTCCAAACTGTAACAACAGACAGTACATGTTTCTAGGGAGCAGATGTGCCAGGCAGTAGCTGCTGAACTCATCAGGCCCTTTTCTTAGTTGATACCAAGAACATACCCAAGAATCCACAACACAGCTGGGAAAGTCTCTTATTATTCTTTTCTCCTCTCCTATAACTTTAAACTTAAAATTGATAGGTGGTAAATTTAGGGCAGACAAAAGAATGGCCTTCTCCAGACAACAGATATGTATGGAATTTGTTGTCACACAATTCATCCCTGCATGAATTTAAAAGGACATTAGACAAATTCATGTAGTGATACATCTCTTAGTAATAATGACTATGACAGATAAATGGGACTTCAGTATTTGCAGGCAGTTTGTTACTGTATGCCAGTTCCTGGAAGCCATCAACAGAGGGAAGCAATTGCCTTCATGCCCTCTTTGGCTCTTCATGGAAGCATCCAGTGGAGATGGAAGGAAGGTTCTAGGCTAGACAGAGTTTTTATCTGAATTCATACACACATACACAGAATTTCTTAATTGGGATTAGAATATAAATCCCTAAATCACTAGTCCCTTGTAGTTCATTGACAGTTGTCTTGAGAACATATTTAGGAAATACCATTTTTTTTTTTAGAAATAACTTCTGAACTGTCACTGAAAGTCATTCATGGATGGCTTTTTGGCTCAGTTACAACAGATTAATAAATTCTTCATTTGTAGAGTTTGTAAGACACAAAAGCTGTTTCAGTGGTGAATAGGTTTAACTGAATACTTCCTGTGTTCTTGCAGATGGATGCCGATGGAGAAGATAAAAAGCTACGTACTCGTTCAAGAGGAATCAAGGGTGAGTTAGCTTAAAAGACCCCGTTCTCTGACCCTCTGCCCATCACACCATGAAGCATAATGATCTCTGCACATGCTCCCAAATGTGTAGTCACTGAGTCGACACCTTCCTCCGGGCTCATTTTAATCAAGCCAGGACAGAAACTGCAAGCATTATGAGGTGAAATGTTATTACATGCATTGGGGAATGAAAGAGGAAAGATGATCTTTCTAATGCATGATAAATTTCACATAGACAATTTAAAAAATCCCAACAGAAGCTCTTTGATATTTTGACACAAAATGGCTTTTGCCATGCAAGCAATGATTTTGGAACAGAATCTAAACTCCTCAGTGAGAATGATCCTTTTCAAATTATATGCTAACTTTGGTAAACCAGGGACATGCATTTTAGTGAATTTCTGCTTCCTGTTGAACAAATTCTGTTGTAAGCATTTTTTTTTTAAATTCTTTCCAAATGGATTGATGTTTACCTGAAAACACTGCTATTTTCCTAAGATTTTCCTTTTTAAAATATATATATTTTCAAATGTTTGCTAGAAAGTTCCACTTTCTGATTCTCATTGGGTAAGTACTGGAACAGATGGCAATGCAATATTGAGATTAAAAGGCCCCTTAATGATCTAAACATCTGGAAAACATGATTGACTAGTAATACAACCCCTTAAGGAAAATAACTTTTTATTATAATTGGTAATGTTCTTTGTGACCCTTCATTGAGAATGGGATATGGGCATATATACAAGTAAATAAATGGGGATATTTTACTTTCATTTGAAGCAGATTTTAGTTGCAAAGTTTGTGGCAGAACTTCAGTGACTAAATGTAATGCTAATAAATCTAATTTGCTACAATCCATTACTTTAAGGGCGCTTTAAGGGTACTTTGACACATGACTTTATGAAGGACCTTTGAAGCATCTGCTTATTTATATCATGTTTGAATATGCTGGTGCAAGGAGATAATGCATATAATGAACAATTCAGAGCAAATAATCTGATTCAAGCATTAGTTATTGAAATGCCCTAAAAGCTTGTGATATACAGCTGGAAGAAACCTTCTTCCCATGAGATACCATCCCACTACCACTGCTGTTACAGCTACATGGGAGACCACAGGAAACTAGAAATATTGAAATATGTAGGTTATGGTTTAAAATCTCACCCAGCAGTCTCTGCCTTGATTCTTCTCACTGTTCTCTTGAAGGTGCAGGAAGAATCTTCCTTAAGTAAGGGAGAGAAGATGGAAAAGGACTCCAGTAGCAAAAAGAGAAGCAAAAATATATAAACTATTCCTGTGATGGGAATGGATTACAAAGCCCCATTATCCTCAGTAGAAAATGATGCTCTAAACATCAGTTCTAGCCAAAGGGAGTGGCCTAACTGGAGGAGTGGCCTTTAGATTTGAGTACTCAAGCACCAAGGCCTTCCAAATATTTTGCCTAATGCTCAGAGAACTCCTTTCATGTTCTGAACAGCCTGCTTGCCCATCTCTGATTTGAATGCATTTCCTTAATGCACTGAATTTAAAATAAGCTTAGTGTCAACATATATACTTTAAATAAATTATTTTATTAAAGACCAACCATGTGGCAATTGTCTTCCTTCTCATTGTAAGCAAGGATTCTCAAATATTAAGGCTGTGAAAAACATTTGAAATATGTAATCTGCAACTCATGGGAGTGGGTATGAAACATCCCTTTTTGAATCATTAAAGCAGCTACATCATTTGCAAGGTTTTGGTGCTGCTCTGAAGCTGTTCCCAATTGTCTCCACATGCATATGTTCATTCAACTATTTCACTTCATATTGGTCAAGATGGTCAAAAGCAGCTTCTGTAGTAGTCACCTGAGGCTTGTAAGCAATGCAGCTGCTTCAACAATTCAAAAAGATGTGCTTCATATTTGTTTCCACATGTTGTGGGACCCCTCTTTTCAATGCTTTGAAGAGCCCTACAAAATATTTGATTGTTTTAAAAGATGCATAGCTGCTTAACTCATTACATCAGGAATCAGCGGTTATCAAACTTTGTGGAGCTAGGCCTTCTAAAATGATACATTTCATGTTCTCTTAACTAATGAGATCTTCTCTGAACTTGCTTTTCTTCTTGCAGATATTTAATAAGCAGGCTAGGTAACTTCATCAGTGTATAGGGGAGTGAAGTTTTCTGACTGTTTATATATAGTAGCTTGACTTATCAGCCTTGACTGCAGTATTGTTTCATTGACTGCTGTTTGAATGGGGTAGTGTTTCTTCCCTGATTGTTCCTGTTTATCTGGTACTGGTTCCTGCTTTTAGGTGTATGATGAGGAACAATGTGCTTAAGGCTGTTTACTCCTTTCTGTGACCTTTGATAGCTTCCTTTTTTGAATGGTTTCTAGATAGAGCTTATCTCAGTGTTTCTGTTAATGGCTGATTTGTCAGAGTGCCAAGTTGCTAGGAATTCTCTTGTATTTTTGGATCTGCCTTGATTAAGTCTATAGTTTTCCAGCTGAAATTGTGCTGGAACTCATCAGTGTGTTGTGAAATTAAAGAGTTTTCATTATGTCTTCTGACTGCCATGTTCATGGATATGTTCTGCCAGTTTACTACCTGCCAGTCTTCTACCTGTTTGCAATCAAAGGAGTAATCAAGGAAGAAATAATACCCCAATCAAGGCTTCTAGGACAAGCTGCCGTATATAAACAGCCAGCAAATTTTACTCTCCTATGCACTGATGATGTTACCTAGCCAGTAATGAAACGTCTGCAAAATGAAAAGCAAGCCCAGAAAAATCAAGAACAAAGCAATTCAAATCTGAGCTTCATATATTTTCCACTATTGTAATGAGCTCTTTCTTGATAGTACTGAGAGTGCCAGCCAGCTTTAAATGTGTTCCTAACTGAATGTGCTATAGCCCTGTGCATGTGCAAAGTCAGAGCCCCATGGGAATGAGTTCTCACAGGCTCCAGCAGCACTGAATAGAGCTTTTGGGTACTATATTCCCAGAAGTAGGTCCAGATATGCATCGGCAGACCAAAATAATGTGTACACGTGGACTTGGAATGCTGAATTAGGGGGAAAAATTGACTGGAGGAGAAGGCTGGCTCCTGGAAGCCTGTATGGAATTTGGGAGAAGTCCATGTAGAAACATCTGGAACCTACCTGGCTTTTGTACTAGTCAACACAAATTCCTTCCCTATCTTCCTGCCATGGAATCAGGGCTTCTTGACTACAGTTTGCTACCACGTGAGAAGTCCAACAGAGTAAGGAAAGCTGTAAAAAAAGGGTTATTATTCTCTCAATACCCAGTCTTTCAAGCCTTCTGCATCACTTCCTTACCCTTAAGCTGCTTCATAGCCTTTGTTTGAGTTCCTGCTCCAATCTTCAGGTAAAGGGACTCAGGGATGACAATATTTACTATTGTTATTTTGTGGTTTTATTGTACACTGTCCAGAGTCATATTTTGTGAGATGGGCAGTATATAAATATGATTGATTGATTAATTAATTGATTAATCTGGAAAAGAGGCCCCTCCTGACCACTGATCAAGAGCTTCTGGCTGTTTTGGAAGGTGTTCAGTTGGGCCCAATTGCTGGAAAATGGAGAGAAAAGCTACAAGGATCAAAGTGGAGGCAGGGTAGGACTGAGCCAAAGGAGAAGACCCAACAGAAAAAATCCAAGAACGCCCAGCATTACATCTGCTGGGTCCATAAGGGGAGGAACAAAATTCTGGCAGTGATCTGGCTTTGCCTAGCAGAGATTGCAAATTCTGGTGTTTGTGTGTATGTGTGTGTGTCACACATCATGTTCTACCTGGGCAAGTCAGCAGTTGCATCATTGCATATTTTCCATGAACTTGTAACTTTTTCCTGGTGTTCAGCTTGCTGGACAGAAGCAGCATTCCTGCAAGACATTTGGCAGCTCCAAAATTCTTCTGGAGCCTTACCCACAGACTCCTGCTCCTATTCCCAGGCCATGCTGTTGCTGGTAATTCTGGGTCTAATGACTGCTGTTTCCAAGCCCTGCAACCTACACTCTTCTTGCAGACAGTGATCTGGCTCTCTCAAATTTATTTCTTAATCCCCAGAAACTCATGTCCCACCATTTGAGAACTGCTGCATTACAACTTTCCAATGTGAAAAAGGTCCATGCATGTAGAAATTAATGTGCAAACCATGAATTGATCATCATCACATAAAATTGTCTTAGTACATATTTCACTCTAGGAAGTCACTCCTTGAGAAACAATCATATCCATAACTAACATGTTAATTATGGATATGATTGTTTCTCAAGGAGTGACTTCCTAGAGTGGAATATGTACTAAGACAATTTTATGTGATGATGATATGTCTAATATGTTAAAATTATATTCTATTATTACAAATCCTAATTACAAGGTAGTTGTTCAGTTAGATGGTAGCAGTAATCAGCAATAGCACCTAACACATTTCCTCTTCAAAAATTTAGCTGTTGGCAGAAACAGAGTTTCTCATTCTATAAGAAAACAGATGTATGAGCTAGATGATACAATCCAATAATTTCCTATTTTAGGTCATTCCTTTTTTTTAAGCAAAGCTGCCTGGAATTTTGTAAGGGACCCCCCAAAAATTCCACATGAATTGCTATAAAACTAATCTCTGCATGTGTGTAAATGTTGGCATTCATTTTAGTGAGGGCAAACTATAGGGCTATCATATCTGGGCTGCACCAATCCAAACAACCAGTAGATGGTAGCAAAGAAATACAAACAAGTTTGACCACCTGCTGCCATCCTGTGGTTACCCAGAAGTTATCAACCCAGATATCTTAGCCTTGCAAAATAACTAGTTATCATTATAACAATCTAGGTCTATGTGAACTTTAAAAAGCTTCTTTTATCCTCAGTTGAGATCAATGACAGCAGTTCCATTTAGATCAGCAGGATGAAGACCAATCCCCAAACGAGGTGAATAATTGCAATGGCCTAATGAAGTTACTGCTGCATATCTGAACATTGTTGTGAGCTTCCATTTGACTTAGTCTGCAGGGAGCTACAGGCTAACTGGCTGGGTTTCATTTAGTAGTTTCTAATCAGAGTTAATGCACTGCCATACTTCCTTTAAACATTAAAAAGGTGATCACTCTCATTTAGCAAGCAAGTTAAACATATTTAGGACTTAAAATGCTTCTCGTTTGCACACAGAGGCTTGCAAGAGTAATGGCATTTCCCCAAAGGTGGGGTGAAAGTTGATATTGCCTGTAAGACATGAGAAATCTTTGAAATCACCTGTTGGCTTTTCCAACAGACTACCTAGCCTTTTTCAGGTACTAAATAAGTAAACAGCAGAGTTCTTCATTCCCAAATCACATTATCGCTAAGAAATGTGTGCTTTTTTACTGTACAATCATACTGCAATTGCTATTAGTAGCAATTGTATTTATTTTAAAAGAAAAGGTTTGGGGTAAATTTTTTCCATTGTCCTGTACTTTTTCATCTTTCAGTTATAGAAAACCATCTACATTTTTTTTAAATTGTTGTGGAAGTTGCTCATTAAGTTTAATAGTTACTACTCAGAGTAATAATCCTGTGCCTAGAATTAAAGTAACCCTGTTTTCCAAGTATTACTTCTCTCACTAGAAGCAAGTAGGTTCAGAGAATAGCCATGTAAGCTGATTCATTCTTCCCTTCTTTTACAGCACATGTGGATTCAATAGCGCAGGAGCTCAGGTAAGATTTTAAAGTTCACCTCTTGACTTTGTCACTGGCCATCTATATTAAACATTTATTGCATCATGCTATCATCATAACCAGGCCAAGTGCGTATGATCAAGTGATTTAGTTTTTTCTTTAGAAGAAATTCTGGTGAAGCAAAGAGTTAAAGTTGGTTATTACAAACCTCCCAGGACCCTTGGATGTGTGTGAGAAACTTTCCACTAGGTAGCTCTAGTGCTTAGAAAGGCAGACAAGCATTTCTTTTTCCTTCATGTTCTTTCCCCCTGACTTTTCCAATAATCTTACTATACTCTACATTATAGCCTAACATTTCTAGTGTAAAGATATTCAGTTCAGATATAGAAACACTTTTCATGTATCTTCTTAGATTCCAAAATTGTAGCTTTGTATTAGGGTTCTTCTTTCTTAATAAAGTTTGAGATGAATAAAGTTCAGTAAACTCAAAAGTTACCTAGATCTCATAGTTTGTTGTTCTCTCTCTATCACTGCAAGTACAGTAGCTAGTGTTACATGGAATTATACCTGACAAGGTATACAGTATTCCTTTCCTGTTATCTTGCAAGATGGCATTGGAACTAACAAAAACTCTGGAATGATCATGGCTTGTGTAGCAATTAGACCATGTGAAAAGAAGATGAGTAGGGCTTCTGTCTCTGATTATTAGTCTGTCTACTTCTTCTCCTGTTGAGCATTTTACTGAAGCCACAAGTGGAAATACATTCAATACTTGTAAAATTACTGGATATTTTTTATCTAGCTCACATTCTTATTGGTCACTGAAATGTTAAGTAAATGCTATATAAGCACACTGTGTAAATGAACAAATTGCAGCAACTTTTCAATGGGGAAAATAAAATTAAAAACCAATTTTCATATTCTATTTCTAAATAATTAAATCAAGGGCATTGCAAGGACATGCAGTAGGATACCCTAATAGTGAAACTGAGCTTTCAGCAACTGAAAATAGTCCTTTATCAAATATGGATATGACAAATGTTTGAGGATTGTTTTTTAAAATAATAATAATAATCACCTAAAACTCTAAAATAACAGTATACTATCCTTTGTATAAGATCAATAACCTTAAATTTTTAATAAATGGCATATCCTAATATATCTAGTATAAAGATATTCAGTCCAACAATAGAAATACTTTTCATGTATCTTTTTAGGTTCCAAATTTGTACATTTTTATTATGGTATTTCTTTATTAATAATGGATTAGGTAGTAATAAAACCAGAAACCTAACGCTTTGAAGTGGTGAATGCTTAAGGTTTTTTCCCTCCAAAGTTATTAGCTGCCATAATTGTGACATACATAGTGTTTCTTCTTGCTGTATTTTGTGAATTAAGAAAAAGTATTAGGATGATGTGAGGACATGAAAAAAGCTAGTCCATGGGCACTTTTTTCTATATAGTATTTATCCTTTATCTATCTGAGGTGCCCAAGGGGCACAGAAGACATAATGATGCAGTGACATCTTTGAAGAATGCAGGCGTAATGATAAGGTGAGGGGGAGAGGAGATTGGGAGATTTCATTCAAAATAGGCTATTAGAGGCTAAAGTTACCTATTTTGAAGATAAACTGGATCCCAGCCCCAAGATGCACCGTTAACAATCAGTAACGTGCTGTGATTTTTAGCAGTACAATTGTGGGGGAAGTTTCTCATGCCACAGTAATATAAATAAGTCGATCAGAATAATTCCTTTTTTTAGGGCCATCTTTCATTTTGGCAAAATCTTCTACTGGTTTTTAATCATGTTATAAGAAGGCCTGCCTCCAAACTCCTACCCTCCATCCCCTTCAAATGATCCCAGGTTGAATGCGTAGGATGGTACTAAACTCTTTGAGGCTGGGAAACTCAGGAAACAGCAATCACTCCAACAACTCTGTAATGTTCTTTATTGCTAGTTAGATAATGTAACCAAATCTTGAAAGCCTGCCAAAGCAATTCTCCAAATCAATTTAAATCTAGTGTAATTAAAGTGGAGTTGCTCTGAGTCTCCTTTTCATGCTCCCCCGTCCTCTGGATTAAGGAATCTGTTCTACAATGGTCTTCCCTCCCTCCTTGTCCCTCGGATCTGCTAGACATTCCATCACTGATTGAAAGTGATTGTCACATTGCCATGTACAGTTTGATAAAACAAGCACTTTGAATTCTACTTGGAAAGCTATCTGCAACCAGTACAGCATCTGCAAAACCAATGTTATGCCGCTAAAGTGGTTCTAAAACACCAGAAATTAGACTGCTGCATTCTGCAGCAATTGCAGTTTCTGGGTAGCCTTTAAAGGCAGCTCTGAGTAAAGCAAGTTGTAGCAAGCTAACTCTGAAGGGCTGATGGCATGAGCCACTGTCCCAAGGCCTTTTGCAAGTGGTATACAAGCTGATGATGGGGAAAGGTCTCTTGGCCATGAATTCCATCAGCTGGTCAAGCAATAGCCATGACTGCAGGATAAACCCCATGTTGGAGACTGATCTTCCGGGGAAGTGGAACCCTATCCTTCCTTCCTTCCTTCCTTCCTTCCTTCCTTCCTTCCTTCCTTCCTTCCTTCCTTCCTTCCTTCCTTCCTTCCTTCCTTCCTTCCTTCCTTCCTTCCTTCCTTCCTTCCTTCCTTTCTTATGCCGGAACTGAATTTGCCTTCTTGATGAATATTGGATCAGTGTTTCATTGTATTTCCTGGTGCAATGCAGCCACAAATCCTTTTTTAAACTTTCTCACCAGCAACTAAACCCTCATCAGTGAAATGAGGATTTATGCCCCAGGATGGATTATTTTGTACTCGCTACACTGAACATTGCTATTTTAATGCCTTGCCATTCCTTTGAGAGACCATTCTGAAGCTCGCTCTTGACTCTTTATTTGATGTTATTAACAGATTTGACCATTTTAATGCCAGATCAGACATAAACAAGCTTAAAATTACCTGATGTAAAACAGCTGTTTTGAAGATTCTATTTATTTATTTATTTATTTATTTATTTATTTATTTATTTATGTTTTCTTTATATCGGTCTTTGTATTGCTTTTTATCTGTTGTTAGCCATCCAGAGTTGCATCTGCAAAATAGATGGCCATAGAAATTGATTAAATCAATAAATAAAAATACACACATAGAGACAACATGCTACTTTGTTACACAGAAGAAACTACAGGCAGGTTCTATGACCATTCCTGGTAAAAAGAATGGAGAGAATTCCAGAAGCCATGTTCTGTATACTTTCCCTACACTGTTATTCTTTCCAATCCAACAGAAGGTTGGAAAGAAATTATGTAAAGAGGCCTAGGACTTTGTACATCTGTCTGTCAGCATGATAACAGTCCAAAAACTGAACAGAATGGGACCAAATTTATCATGGAGAAAAACGCCAGCAAAAGAAAAACTGTGTTAAAAATGGGCTGGATCTGGATGGGGGCTGTGGAGAAAAAATCTCCCTGGGCATCCCTAAGGGGAAGGAAGTTGGGCAGTGGTTTGGAATGCAGCCATCCACTCCATCCTTAAGCTCCATCCTTCCTGATCATATGACCCAGAGCAGAACATAAACACCCTGCCATGTACTTCCCATTGCAACATATACACACAGGGAGGCACAATGCAAAGGGACAGCACAAACATACAGAAAGACGTAATGTGTTACTTCATTATGCAGAAGAAGATAGTGACACCTTCTATGGCTACTGCTGGTAAAGAATTTGGAAACAATTCAAGAAGCCATGCTCTGCTTGATTTCACTTCACTGTTCTCATGGAAAGGAAATGTATGCTGTTCTGTAATCTTGAAAAGCGTTACTGAAATCTCCCTCTGCTTTTTTGGGCGGAGGCATTTCTTGTTATTTGAATGCATTTATTTTGACCAAGTTTTTTTATTATCATAATTTAGGCAAGGCTTTTGTTTTCTGAAAGAAGGCAACTTTTCTCTAACTTCATGGATGCTGCTTGTTAAGTATAGCAATGATCTTTTGGACTGGGACTGAAACAAAACACATTCTAGCTGAGCACATTATGGCTTTCAATAATCCTAGTCAATGTTTGAGTAACCAACTCAAATAACCATATTGGAGTAACGATACACACACACACACACACACACACACACACAAAGACACATACATACATACACGTAGATATTTGTCTTTTTTAACTTTTCCTTTTATTTCTTTTTAAACCAAGCCTTTTATCTTTGGAAGATTTTTTATTTGAAATCTGATGTAACTTTTTAAAATGGTGCTGTTTCACCTATTTGTTAAGATCTCTTCATCCTCTCTTCATCCTCTAGAAGTTGGCCTTTAAAAAGAAAACATACTTTATCAGAATTATATGGTGTCAGAGGAAAGTGTCTGTGATAAGTATAGTAATCTTTTAGATTGATCCATCTGCTTTACAGCTACCTAACGTCTGCATATTATGAATATATTCATGACAAGTGATCAATGACAGAATTTAATTTTTTTGGAGCTCCCAGGGTGGGGATGAGTAGCATTTGCCTATTGCTCTTTGTACAATCAACCAAATAGAAGGAATGGAGCAACCGGCCAATAGCTTCATCAGTCATGTTGAAGGATGACAATAGTTTTCCAGCACTAGAATGAACATCCAACCATATTCCACAGTTTTAAGAGGTAGATCTGAGAAATATTTTATCTCTAATATTGATATCTTAAATCACTTCCCTTTTCTCAAACATATAGGTTACCTCTATGTAAAAGCTCTTGACTGGGAAGACATATGATTAGCACAGCCTACTGGTAACCTGAAATGGTATGATTCAGCAAAGCCTTTACTACCTGATTCTGTTGATTAGATAAATTGGTTTGATGTAGGTTGCAAGTGTGTCTCACAAAAAGTAGGTCTAAAACTAATTTTAATCACACTTATAGAAAACGAAAATGATTTCATATGGGCTTGATCTAAAATTATTTTGTGATGGCTCAAGGGAAGATGGAAGCTTACCAAAGTGGTGATGCAGGCCACATTTGGGGACAATAAATAAACAACAAACAGTAAACAACTTGTGGTGTAGTTCAAATTTTCCCCCTTGTTGAGTGTTAACTTTGAAAATGCATTGAAATAGACTAATTGTTGCTTTAAAACATATAAGTTGGGGATCTAACATGTAGAGAGTATGTGAAGAACTTTGGCCAAGAAGACAAGCTTCCCAACAATTATTAAGTAAAATCCAATCAGCATGCATTATATTCAGATTTAGAAAGAAGGAAATAGCTGGGGCAGTTTCAGGTGAGTTCCAACTTTGGACATTATCAAACTTCTGATAATGACTACAAGCATGATGGAGTTGGACATCAATGTGTAAAAATATTCCTTCCCATTTAGCTAGTAGTAACAAAGATATAAGAGAGGTCTCTCAGTAGAAGCTCTGTTCTTGATTTCTTGGGACATTAAGACAATATTTACTAGGTTTCCTGAGATTCAACTGCTGACCATGACAAGTACATTAGGAGGCTGAGTTTTAATCCAAGGTAGAGTAGAATCTTCTATGGAAATGCTGTTGCTCATAATGCATTACAGTCTGGAGGGTTTTCTACTAAAAATCAAGTAATTGCAGTTTGGGAATTCAGCCTACATGTCTGGAGCAATCACTCGAGATCTGTTACCAACAGGACAACTTAGCATGTACATGTGTATGTCTGTGTCTGTATATATACACATTTGCTTATTTATAGTACATTGAAATTAAATTGGTATAAAGCATGAGGCTAGCTTATACAGTGGATGTATGCTGAAGTTCACTTACTCTCATTATTACCTCCTGTCTGTCAAGCATTCACACACCATTATATATTATAAATATAAGCTATTATTGCAATAACTTATATATGCTTGTGGTCTTTAGGAGGCTTCAGTGTTTCTCCAATCTTTCAGAGCTCTCATTAATTAACTATATTTTAAACTCAAGGCTGCATCTCTTATAATGCCTGGTAATTCTAACAGTTATAACCTCATAAATTTTGCAAAGACTTCTCCTGGTATTGTCAGAAGAAAAGAATGCCATTCTGCTGGATTCTTTTATAAACAGTTTTGGTTTATATGGAATAGGACTTTTCCAGACACAATGGCCACTTGTTTATACTGATGACACACTGTCACTACTATGAATAAAGATGCCTCTGTAACATTAGCATAATTGCTTTGAATTTTTGGATGCTTCCAGATTCACCCTTTATGTACAACTGGTCTTCCCTATTTACAGATGACAGTCCATTTGATGTTGTCTTCTACTTTTAGCTTCATAGACTTGTGGAGGTTTAATCCATATACCTACTAGATATATCCTATATTCTCTTAGCTTGAGTATTAAAGTGCATGAAGCTCAGAGTTCAGTTCTGTGAGCCTGGAGTGGAGACAGATAACAGAAACCAGACAACTGTCCTATCTCCTTAGTGTGAATGGAATAGTGTGAAAGGATGTGAATACAATCAACAATGTTGTTTACTGTACATGCTATTATCTAGGCTTGGATTCTAACAGTGTGAAAAGTAACATGGATGTCATTCCAATAGTTTATCTATCAAAAACATTCCTGTATAAGGGTTGTATTTTGTTTATAATATTCCTTTTATCTATTATTTGTGGTGTAACAAACCAAATGTATATAATCTGTAGAGTTGTTTCATTCAGGGCTCTCTCTCCAGCTGTTTGTTGGCGGGGAGCCCGGTGATCACTGTAGCGCATTCCAATAAAAATACACTTGGTTGCATCTATCTCCAAACGTTTTGGTTTCTCATTTAATGTGAACATTTTTTCCACAGTCTTTTCCAAGCACTGCTACCATAATTTTTATTTCAATTTTCAGCTCCCTTTCCCCTCCTCCCACCCCAAAGGGGAAAAAAACTAAGGAAGACAAGATAGAATCACTGTATAATTTCTGTTGACTGGTAATGCTAAGTCCTTTATCTGGAAGAACCTTAAACATGCACATGGAAAGTTTCTGCTGAATTGTGTATCTGCTCAATAACTCTAGTTATGTCATGGCAGTGATGGTTTGGTACCAATCCATGTTGTAATTAACAATAAAGTAGAAAGAAAATGTATGAGGAATAGTCCTCTTACATCAATGGAGCAATCTGGGCTTTTTTTGAAATTCAGATTTTCCATATTATCAGACGTCATTTAGGAGGACAATAATAAAGAGAAGGAATAGTACTTCAAATATCAATAACAATAGGGCAGCTTGTAGCTGGGATAAGCCAGGAAGCATATTATTTAAGAATATAAACTTATTTTAAGGCTAGAAATAAACACTGTCAATATGTTCTCTTCAAAAATGCAGTTCTTCTTACTAAATATTTTTCATGATATCAGTTGGACTTTCATGATTACAGACAACCTATGACTTCTTAATTCAGGGATGGGGAGCCTTTTCCTGCAAACTAAATACAACCTGAGTCAATTCTGTTCAAATATGTTCTTCACTCTTAAGTGATTCTGAAAGCTTCAGAACCTGCCTTGATCTGCTCCTGGAAATTTCTCTTTAGTTTGATCATATATCTGCCCTCTAATTAATTGTATCTTGAAAATCCTTATTTCTTAGGGATAAACATTCTGCCAATCTTTAATTATTGACATTCATAATACAGTACTTTACCTCCTTGGACTTTCACAACCTCCTGTAAAAAGCAGAAATATTCATATGGCATTATGTAACAGATAGCTAGACCTAGAAGTGGGGTAACCCTAGATACTCATGGAGTTCATTGGAGGGCTACTGTAAAGATCACTTTAAGTAATACATATACAGATATCTTAACTATGGTAAAGAAAAAGAAAGTTTGTTTAAATAAGCCTTTAGCGTGATTCAAATCAAGTAAAACTATGAGGATTTCCACACTAATAATTTATAGTTCCACCAGGCATCAATGTAGCAATAAAATCTGTAATGCAGGAAGTCTTTATACCATAAAGTGATGGCTGGATGACACTATAAATTATGTGGAAATGCATTTACTTTCTGAGAAGTTCTCCTTACTTTACAGTCATTTTAACTGAAATTAATTTAAAATAAGGAGGCAACATCAGTATGAAAATATTGCCATCCCTAAAGTGACATTCAATTTCCTTTACTATTTTAATGAATGTGAATATTTCTTCCAATAGAGACTTCAGAAGGAAAAAAGACTCATGAGGAACTGGTGCCATTGTTCCTTATGTAAAATGACTTTTCCCCCAAGAAATTATAAACCCTGAACATAGTATTCCAGGTTTTATAAGCATATAAGCAATGCTAAGGAGATGGTCAAGGATTTTAATTTGAGAAGTGGAACAATTTAAGTTCCTACCCCTTTGTTGTCTGTCCAAAGAACTTTGGTCTGCTGCCCCCTCCCCCTTTCAAAAGAGCTTAAGCACACACAGATTTCATTATAGTCGCAGGCCTTATCCAGGTTTATGACAAGGTTTCTATCATATTGGCCCTTTTACATGCTCTTTTAGTATTTCTTGATGTCATTTCACCGTCCAATTGTTCAGCTTAGTCAGGTGGCACATGACATTAGTTTAGCGTCTGAAAAATCCACAGCCTCCAAGCATAACGAGTCAACAGCACTATTCATGCCTCCCCAGGCTTCTATTAGAGGAACTAATAAATTCCCTATCCCCAACAAGGCTACATCATCTTCTCTGCTCCCTATTTTATTTTCTTAAAGAAATTATCCTTTGATATTGAAATTGCACCCTGATTCCAGTTAAATCATAATGTATTTGTCTTCTAACTTATTATATATACCCTGGTCTCAGCACTATCTGACTTTCTTCTTTGCCAACCCTCTTATTAGTATATTTGGACTTGCATACAGTACTTTAATAACTTCCATGTTGTTTTTCTCTAAGATTACTGCTCATCAATCCTGGATCTTCTTTTATCTTCATTGCCAGCTAAATCTTTCTGTGTATTGCTTTCATCTCTCTTTGGTCAGTATGCCTTTTTCTGACATCATAAAATGTAAATTAGATTGAACTCCACTTCTGAACTTTAATTAGTATTAGTAAGGGGACAGCATTCATTTGTCTTATTGTGATGAATCTTTCTATACATCCTTTCTGCCATGGTTCCAGATCATTTTGTATAGCTCTGATTTATAATCTAGATAGCACAACTAATCAACTCCTTCTCCTACTGAAGGAGGCTTGGTGCATCCATGGAAACAAAATTACAGGTACCAACCATAAAGATGACTCCATGTTGCTATAAGGACAATAACAAGGGAAAAACTTAAATATTAAGCTGGGATGGGTATCTGAACATGCAGTGTTATTGGAAAAACAATAATGTTATCAATAATTTTATTGTATGTAAATATGTCTGTGTGTGTGTATGTCTGTGTGTGTCTGTGTATTGTGTGTTGTGAATTGTATGTTCATTTTCATTTAATGTTCATTTAATGTTCATTTTCTTAATCAGATTTTCCCAGATAAAGGATAAACAGTAGCAGGCATGTTTGTGTGTGTGTGTCTGTGTGTGTGTGTGTGTGTGTGTATATATATATATATATATACACACACACACACACACGCACACGCACACACACGCGCGCACACACACACACACACACACACACAAACATGCCTGCTACTGTTTGTCCTTTATCTGGGAAAATCTGATTAAGAAAATGAACATACAATTTTTTTAAACCAACATAAACATTTTTAAATTTTAAAATTTCAGCAGGGACTTTGGTAGAAAAATGCATGTATGCAAGGTTGAAATGGTTCACTATTTTCACTATTCTGCAGTCTCACTTTGGATTTCCCTGTGCTTCCACAAATGTTTTTGATACAAATTGTTAATGCGCAAGAGAATAAGCAGGTGTGATATGGATCCATAGTGGAATGAATATATATTATCCATGTGTGTGCATGTGCGCACGTGTGTGTGTAGTATACATACTCTATATGATATATATAGATGCATATATATCAGACAAGAAAGAAAAATAATGCAAAGATATAATATCAGTAAGTGGACAAAAATTTGGAAAAGTTGTATAGTTGGTGCCCAGTACAGTATATCATTGATGAAGGATTAAGCATAAAAAGCAGAATACATTGAGTTATTTTTAACAAAAAGGAAAAGGATTTTAAAGGACTCTCAGTTGAATGCCAATATCTTCACTGTTTGATTATTTAAAGATAATTAACAGAAAAAAAAAGAAAAGAAAAAAGAAAATCTGCTTAAAACATTATTCAGTAAAATTTTAACTTCTTACTTGGCTTTTGTTATACTCTGATTGATATACGAGGTTTATAAATATTTAAAATGTTCATGTATTTCTAATTTCAGTTGTTTAATCAATTATTTTTCCCCTTAAAAACCATATTCTAAATGTTTAAATTTGTTTTGCTGCATAATGCATGGTGTATATATATATACACATAATGCATGGTGTATATATATATATATATATATACACACATACATACATACATACATACACACACACATACACATACATACATACATAGACATATATAAGCCATTTTTGCTTGAATTTAGTTAAACTTCTAACTGCTGTGAGATCATCAAAATTATAAGAACAAATGAACCTTTGGTTTGTATTTTGAGGGCAGATTAAAAAAAAATGCGCTCTGACTTTTCTATAGTCTTAAATACATTTATATCTGGGTATATTGTATTTAAGAAAAGTGATTCCAAAAGGTTTCACCCAACCATTCCTAATCTTAGTTAAAGGTTCATTATTAAAGTAACAGGTAGACAATTTTTTTCCCCTGCAAAACTATCAGAAATTTTATTCCTATACTTACGAAGGAAGTTGTATGAGATGAGTAATAGAGATGCTAAATACAGACTTACTTTTAGCAAACTATAATTTGACATATCTTTGCAAATGCATATATGCATCACAGAAAGAAAAAAACTTTACTGACATGCTGATTTGTCATATTGAAAAGAAGTAAAAAAGAAGTTTTCTATAGAAATATTCTACACCAGAGTTTTAAGAATTAAGTATTTTCTAAAGAAAAGAAGGGTTTGGCCTATATTTTAAAATTATGAGGAAAATACATTCTTAGTTTTCAGCGTTAGAAATGGTCTAATACTTTTAAGGAGGATGAGAATTTATATCTTAAATGGTTGGTATTCTTTTTCTTTGATTTAATGAGAACTTTCTAAATTATTTGGCTGATAAAAATATAATTTGAATAGATAGGGTATTTACACAGACAATTACTGTAACAAGAGCTATACAGTTTGCATACTGAATAATCAGAATTTTGATTATGATAATTGTTCTAAATGTGGAAATTTCAGTTTTTAGAATAATGCTCGGATCAGTTTATGAAACAAGAATTAAATGAATGCTGAAAGAACCAAACTCATATGCAGATTGAAGATTTGCTGTGCAGTATCTTTGGCCAGAAAGTTTTAAATTCATTTTTGATTAAACCTATGTCTGTGATTCTAGAATTTTCAGATATAAATTCAGCTAAACATTCCCTTTTTGTCCCAGACCCTTTCCTTTCCTTGACTTGCCTTGATTGATTACATGCCATCAAGTCGTTGTTGACACTTAGATTTTCTCCATGATGATCTGCACCTTAGAATCAACAAAGAAAGGAAAGCTTCAGGACAGATACACACTGCCTGGTTCTCACAGCATTTGCAGCACATAATACATTGTTAAGTGCTACTTGATTTTAATCACGGATGCTGCGTGCTTAGAGGAATTTTTCAATGGCTACCAATCTTGATAGTTAAATGCAACTTCGGTTCAGAAGGAAAAAAAAAAAAAACCCATTTAAGCCAGACCTAACGGCCTGTGTTTCGTCAGGATCTTCTTCACCATCATGATAGTTAAAGGCATTGAATTAGATGAATCTTGCTCTCTTCAGCAAAGTTTTTCTGATGAAATGCCATGCTGCATTGACTAAAAAAATCAGTGGTGCTTATAGAATGCAGCTAAAAGAAAGATGACCAAAGTATCAGTTTTCAATCAGATGAAAAATGTTTTGACTAGACTCATACAGGTAGTCCTTGACTTTCTGGCTGACCCAGCACCCCTGCAGTCACATGATCGTGATCTAGGCACTGGGCAACCAGCTCGCACTTTCAACAGTTTCAGTGTCCCACGGTCATGTGATCACCATTTGCGACCTTCCCTACCAGCTTCCACAAGTAAAGTCAATGGGGAGGCTGGCAGGGAAGGTCACAAGTTGCTCGGGTAAGTCTCCCCCACCTGGCAGCAACCATCCCCACCACACTCATGCTGCGCTGGCCATCTGCGCAACCTCCCCTACACAGCAGCAGCCACTTACCTGCCCACTGGCCTGCTTGCAAGCCGCCTGGGACTTGTAACTTCCTGCCGGCTTCTCTACTGACTTTGGTTGTTGGAAGCTGGCAGGAAGTTGCAAGGAGGTCCTTGCTTAACAACCCATGATCCTCACTTAATGACAGCATCAGGGACTGCTGCGATTGCGATCACTAAGCAATGTGGTCATGTGACATTGCACATTACGACCACATCACTTAGCAACAGAAATTCCAGTCTCAATTCCTGTTATTAACTGAGGACTATCTGTATATCATGCCAAATCATTATTTACTCTAATATTTGAGTTTTTTTATAAGTCAGAAAGGCTGGATTTGCACCTTGTGCTAAGTCTTGAACAGCTTACAAACCACAATGATTGGATTCCAGCAGCATGGCAAGTCAAAACCAAACAAACCTTGTTATACATTTGTGTGAATTCAATCACCAGGTGAATAGCATTTTCAGAGAATGTGAGATACTTTCTGACAATATTCCAAGAACTTTTACTTATTGATCTATATTTACCCAAACTGACCTATAGCATTAGCAATGATTATGTCCCAATTTCTGCTGTTGCTGCTATTTCTTGAATCAGCTAAGCAAATCAAGGATGGTAGCCTTACTAGGTAGACCAGATAGGAAACATGACCAGATGAGCTAATTCTACTCCCCCCATCCCCTTTACAGCCCAAGAAACTAGGGAGGGTCCCTTCTGAGCCTCTTACCCTGCCCACATTCCCGCTGCAGGCTAAGCTGCCTTTCATCCGACTATTCCCTTGGCTGTGTCTCCTTGCCCTGTCTCCCAAGGTCATTCCCACATACCATTACATACCCATTACTCAACCTTCTAGTTGAGCTAGAAATTAATCAGTTCAGCTTGTAAAGGCCTTTGCAAACCTATAGCATTATATTAGTCAGACTAGCATAGGATTGTCTTTGCAAAGACTATTGAAAACAACTTCTGATACAAATTCAGGTTCTTGATACTCTTAAAAAGCTGTGATGTGAGATGGCATAGTTCAAACCATTCCCTGGAATAGCTTCAGCTATTAACTGCAAAGCTTTACCCACCTCTTCTTCTTCTTCTTCTTCTTCTTCTTCTTCTTCTTCTTCTTCTTCTTCTTCTTCTTCTTCTTCTTCTTCTTCTTCTTCTTCTTCTTCTTCTTCTTCTTCTTCTTCTTCTTCTTCTTCTCCTCCTCCTCCTCCTCCTCCTCCTCCTCCTCCTCCTCCTCCTCCTCCTCCTCCTCCTCCTCCTCCTCCTCCTCCCATCTGCCTGGCATTTCCTTTTATAGAGAGCTTTTATAGAGAGCTCAGAAAAAGCATCAAAAATCTGAAAATGAATAGTAGTAAAGTAGTTTTGATGAAAGCTCTGGGAGAAGACAGTTTTGCTACAGACCAATTGGATAAGGTTCCCTCTGCTATGCAGGCGGTATGGATATAAATAATTAAACCTCATATACAAAGGGAGATACCCAAGGTAAGATCCCTTTATTGGAATTAATTAATTAATTCCCTAGCAGAAGGCAAACTATGGTAGATTTTGTGGAAAGCATACATTACCATCAGAAAATTTAGTACCATAATAAATAGATTATACGACATGTTTGGTACCATCAGGATACACTGCAATATTGTTTTAAAATACGAAGTGTTGATAAAAAAGTAAACCCATTCTTTTTGTATATGCGTAGCTTTAGACTTTATTCTCATTATGTTATTAATTACTGTAGGAACGCAAATAAGAGCTACAAGAACAGCTATAACAGACCTCTTTTTTGAAAAGTATGAATAGATATGGTTGGTTTCCCATTTTTTGTGTGTTCTTGGTGATCAAATGACAGTAGGAACATAAATGACTTCCCACTTCAAAGTAGAAAGATTAAATATATATTTGCCATATTCTGGATGGGAAATCACATACTGATAACTGGGTTATATGAAAGCAAGACCAGAAAGTATTAATCTAGTTGAAATTCAAAACCACGCTTCAGATTTAAACTGACAGATTAGGATCAAACTAATTTGAAGGAATAAGATGTAATGAAATCAAAAAGAAGGGAAGCAACAGGAGATGGGAAAGGAAAGGATAGAAAGTGGAAGCAAAATGGAAATCTCAAGGGTTGAATTCTAGATAAATACACAAGAGGCAAATGCACCTGTGGTATTTACACCATTCCTATAAATCTGTGATCTCATACCATTATTCCCACTGGACAACTGAGCCAATTTACTTTCAGCTCACTTGCACTGCAAGAGGAACCACTCTGAAGCCCATTTGCAATTAGAAATGTGGCAGGCCCTATAGAGCTTGGGGAATATGGATTTTCTCATTGGTGGAAATTCTTGTCTCCCTTACTTCTGGGCTATTAGGTACTCCCTCCCACCTAATTTTACTGACACAGTTGGATGGACCACATGATTCACACACACACACACACACACGTGCATGCAAATTTATTATCATTACTGTATTGTGAAACATTTCCAACTTCTTACATGTTTATTATCTTTATATCAATTTAAAAAGTACAGGACATCTTAACGTTTTCGATTACTTATCAAAAACACATTCAATCTTTTCCTCCAGTCTGAGGAAAAAATAATTTAGAATACTTGGTATCCTTAGCAGAGAGAAGTTTGAAACTAATAGTCATCTATTCTCCCACCACCATCTGCCGCCCACCAGCCATCAATATCAGATAGCTATAGTTTTACCCATGGAATATTAATCCGGATAAGAAAGAAAGTAGATCAAAGAGAACAAAAAAGCAATTGTCTTCAAGTTCTTCCAATCATGCCTAGCATCAGTGACAATATAAAACCTGTCTATTTTTCTTTGGATTGTAGAGATCCTTCTATTCATAAGAAAATTGACATGAGTAGGAACTAATATTTTCAAGCTTTCATAAATAGGCCTAATATCAAAGTTCATGGGCAGCCACTTGGATGCATAAATGGGAGCCCAACAGATTTTTATGTTATTATAGTAACAAGTAGAATAAAGGATTAAAAACCATGAGATCATGAACTATAAATGCAGTGAATATTTCTTTTTTTATTTTCCATTGAAACTAGTATATTTGTTGTTATATGCATACAGTTTGCATATGAAACCGGAAAAAACCTGCATCTTTTGTATTTCTATTCTAACTAGCAGAGCCTAATTGGCAAATGTTTGTATGTATATATATATGTGTGTGTGTGTGTATGTATGAAAAAAACCACAATTTGGTGCAGAATTTTAATTCTTCCAATACAGCCAGTTACAATTCTTTACATGTATGCCATGTACTCCTAGAATTATGTACACTGAAAACATCATTACTGCTTAGTGGCATTTACTTTGCTGCGGTAGATAAATGTGCCACATTAAACCATAGCAATTTTAAATAGAGGAACTGGAATATATCCATTATTTTGGTCTTTTACTTTGTGCAGCATTGTGACAGACCAAGAGAATTTACCATTTAAGATGCATATTGGTTGGGCTTTACTTTTGCTACAGTGAAGATCTTCACGTTTGTTTCCCTGTCCTTCATATTTGTAATGGTGGGCTGCCAGGAAGAAGCCTTGCCAACTTGGATTTTTTTTAGAAAAGTAAAAAGCTTAAGTTAGTCATATGCCACCATCCAAAACAATCCAAACTGGAGCCAATTTAGTGCACATAAGTTAAAGATGAATTTATGCTGTTGAGCCTCATAATATGTGTAACCAACAGGGAGCTGTCTGGATACAGGGATTTTCGCAAATCTTTCTGCTAGATCAATGAGCCAACTGCAAAATCTAACAACCAGTGGTAACACGTAGAATTGTGATACTCCCAAGGGGAGTGGGGGTCTAGCAACCAATGAGTGGATTACCCTGATCCATAAATGCAATTTTTCATCTGTGACAGATATAATGCTATTGCATAACTGAGAGAGAACAACAGATAATGAATCTTGCTTCTGATTTTTTTTTTTTTTTTTTTAAACAGAGTAAATGTAGAATTTTCAACAGGTGACACTTTTTTCCAAGTCTTTTTATGGCCCTGTAGGCTGACAGATACTCATTTCTAGCCATTCAATTTTATTAACATATAATAAAAGAGTGTTATGCTATTGTAAAATGTGTCACATAGTTGTTGTTGTTTTTTAATCAATCCTGGGGAACACTCCCATATACTTTGTTAGGTGGGAAATTCACCTAATTCTTTTTGGAAGTTGCTGCTGCATTTGATGCAGTGTTGCTACCACAATCCAGAAAGTGAAGCCAAAATAAAGAAGCGAATGGGACCTGAATGCATATTAAATATGGTTTCATTTTCATTTAAATTGAATAAAATTTATTAATTAAATGCAATTAATATGTTTACTCCCTGCATTTTGCTGGTAAGATTTGAAAGAGTTGTGGGGGTTACTTCCAAATCTTTCATAGCAACTTGTGGGTCTGTGGTCTCAGGTTGTATATTTCTACATTATAAAGACAGGGAAAGAACTCTGCAGATATATAGCATATTATAATTGAATATGCAGAATAAATCTATTTAGTCTCCAAAACAATTCTCTTGAGATCTGACCTGTATAGCCATAATATAGATCAGAACAGGTCTAGAAAAGAATAGCCAGAACCCTAAAAACCCAATCCTATGAAAAACAAGTTGCAAGAACTGAGCATATTGAGCAAAGAAGAGGAGATTAAGTCGATTATTACAGTGATCTTTAAATGTCTTAGAGAATGTCAAATACAAGATGCAATAATGTGCGTGTGCTGTGTGTATATGTGTGTGTGTGTATTTCATGTATTTTAATTTCAGTGCTAGAACCCAGCGACTGAAAACTACAGGCAGGGAAACAGACTTTGAATAACTGTTTAGAGTGGTTTCTTAACCATGACAGTGAGACTTGGGCCTTTACAGGTGCTGGCTCAGGTGTGCTACAGCAGTATCTTGCATTGCAGGTCATGTGCTGAGTGGACGATTGGTTCTATCTTCTGATTTAGATCAGAGTCCAAATGTATCTTTGCTATGAATCTCTATCACTTCACCTCTTTGTCCATTTCTAAAGCTCAATACACTGATTCTTATGTATGAGGAAAAGAACAAACCATTCAAACTGGTATATTTCAATTTTACTCATCTGAGCAAAACAAAGAAATTTGACACATTCACCTGGAAGCATAATTTTCATATTAGCTCTTTCTAGGGCTTAGCAAAGATTATTGATGTCTCCTTATCTGTTCCTGGACAGTCAAGAGCTGAGATTATATCAACATATGTTCTATTCAGGATTAAGGATGGCTTATTATTATTTTTATTAAAACATGTATATTATGCTTTTGTAGACTTTTGGTTGCATTAGAAAATAAAATATTCTGAAAAGATTCTTCATCTATAGTTCCGTCCATTAAAACTAAGCATGCACACATATGTCCATGGACAAACATACACACGCCTGTACAAGGCCCATCAGTTTAGAACTTTGGTTATCATATTTTTCTTGTGCAATGTCTTTCATGTTGCTTTCTTCCGTTATTAAAAGCTTTTGTATAAATGCAGTGCCTACAAAAGCTCCATGGCTAAGAAGAGAAAAGCTGAAGAGCAGATTTTGGAAGTTCCAGTCAATAAAAGGAAATCTCTGTTAATGAAGCCTCGCCACTACAATCCCAGTGTAGAAGGCAAAGGAGAGAATGAGGGCAAGACACACCTGCAGGACAATAATAATGTTCTCCAAACAGGTATGAAAAAGCATGGACTCTAACTTAATCTAAACCTAACATTTCCCAAAGAACAGAAGTGAAATCCTATCACTAGGCAAATCTATCAGGTGGAAACTGGTAGAATGATCTGGATTATATCAGAAAGACAATGTGGTATAGCTCTTAGGATATAAGAGAACTGGGGACATAGCCAGGTGTAAGTCCATCTTCAACATAAAAGCTTACTGGGTGACTTTGGACCAGTCATTCATATTAGCCCAATTGACCTGACTTATGGAGGAAGGATAGGATGATGATGATAGTGATAATGATAATAATAATAATGATAAATTTAGAAATGGATCAGGTTTAGGACTGGGGTGTGCAAAATGTTCTAAACTGGAAGCATTCTGAGCTCAAAAGAGTCATTTCAAGTGTTCAGTGCTCTAAGCAAAGGATGCTGAGTGTTTCAAATATCAATGTGGAATGTTCTAGACTCTTCTATGCACTATGTTTGGATTTCATTTTCTGGCTTGTGATTAGGTTGTTGTTTAAAAATAAATATCCCAGCCCAGCCAATAGAGCAGGAGTTAGGACTCATACCCATGCTATTATTGCCTTACTGAATGGGATGAAATGGTAGGTGAGGTGCTGGGACAAACAGCAGTTACTTCATGCCTGAAAAACCACTTTAGATTCTGTTTTTGCTGTCTGTATGCCTAAATAAATGTTGCTAATACTACTGAAGTTGTAAGTTACGAATGGAAAGACTGCTAATATTATGTTGGTTTGAACTTGTGCATTTATATATGCTCATGCATGCTCATGTCTCCTGTTGATATTGAGTTTTTAGTGTGCATTTAAAAATGTAAAATCTGGATGTTGGTTCTGTTGTTTGCTGAGCTTTTATATTCCTACATTTGTGTCCTGTAGTATTTTGATTTTGTTTTAAGCAGCAGCATCACCCCCCATTTTTGGGGGGGGGATTACATGCAAGTCCAACAAACATTTTTTTTTTTTTTTTTACTGGCCTTGGGTTAGAGTTAGGCAGGCTGCCAAAAGAAATGCTGAAATTGTCACTTGACTTTGCTAAGTAGAAACTGTTACCTATTTGGGTATTTTAAAAAATACACTTGGTCAAGTTTTGTATAGGCTGGATGGCTGGTAGCAGTCAAAATGGACTGCTATCCCATCTAATTTTGTAATCCTGGGGAAAAAATTGGAACAAGGGCTTGTTTCAGATTTCTGGAATGCTGAAACGTGCTTTGAGTTTTATTCCATTGGAACACGGAACCCTTGAGCCATTTTAGTTTTGTTCTATCAGAACACTTCCAACTTAAACAACAGAACATTTTGTGTAAAAGTGTTTCATTCCAAGTTCAAAACAAAGCATGTTTTTTGTTCTGTGAACACCTTTGCTTTGATGAAATAAAGGGAAAAAAATGGATAAATCATTTCTTTTTGAACTCACCAAATTTAGTGTGAGTCAGGGAAATGAACCAGTTGATCATGTCCTTGCCCAGATCAAAATTCCTCTAAATTTATAGAAAATTAATAGTAAATTGGCCCAGACTTAATAACTGAAAATTGCTTTGTCAAACTTCTAAAACAATGAGATTAGAATTAATTTCACACTGCATATGATGAGAATGCTTTCTTTATAAATCCATGTGTATAAGAGTCAAGTTATAGGTGGCAGGGTCTCTTAGGCTGCAATCATACACATGTTTACTTGAGAATAAATTCCATCAAAGTTGTTGGATCAAATTCTAATATCTTGTCTTTATAACTGCTTCCAAGTTATCTTTGAATGATCTCTTTTAATCCAACCCACCTCACAGGGTTATTCTTGTGGGGAAACAGGAGGCAGGAGTATTAGGTATGTTTGCTGCCTTGAGTTGAATATATATATACAGTGGGGCAAAAAAGTATTTAGTCAGCCACCAATTGTGCAAGTTCTCCCACTTAAAAAGATGAGAGAGGCCTGTAATTTTCATCATAGGTATACCTCAACTATGAGAGACAAAATGGGGGAAAAATCCAGAAAATCACATTGTCTGATTTTTAAAGAATTTATTTGCAAATCATGGTGGGAAATAAGTATTTGGTCAATATCAAAAGTTCATCTCAATACTTTGTTATATATCCTTTGTTGGCAATGACAGAGGTCAAATGTTTTCTGTAAGTCTTCACAAGGTTTTCACACACTGTTGCTGGTATTTTGGCCCATTCCTCCATGCAGATCTCCTCTAGAGCAGTGATGTTTTGGGGCTGTCGCTGGGCAACACGGACTTTCAACTCCCTCCAAAGGTTTCCATGGGGTTGAGATCTGGAGACTGGCTAGGCCACTCCAGGACCTTGAAATGCTTCTTACGAAGCCACTCCTTCATTGCCCGGGCGGTGTGTTTGGGATCATTGTCATGCTGAAAGACCCAGCCACGTTTCATCTTCAAAGCCCTTGCTGATGGAAGGAGGTGTTCACTCAAAATCTCATGATACATGGCCCCATTCATTCTTTCCTTTACACAGATCAGTCGTCCTGGTCCCTTTGCAGAAAAACAGCCCCAAAGCATGATATTTCCACCCCCATGCTTCACAGTAGGTATGGTGTTCTTTGGATGCAACTCAGCATTCTCTCTCCTCCAAACACCACGAGTTGAGTTTAGACCAAAACATTCTACTTTGGTTTCATCTGACCATATGACATTCTCCCAATCCTCTTCTGGATCATCCAAATGCTCTCTAGCAAACTTCAGACAGGCCCAGACATGTACTGGCTTAAGCAGGGGGACACATTTGGCACTGCAGGATTTGAGTCCCTGGCAGCGTAGTGTGTTACTGATGGTAGCCTTTGTTACTTTGGTCCCAGCTCTCTGCAGGTCATTCACTAGGTCCCCCCGTGTGGTTCTGGGATTTTTGCTCACCGTTCTTGTGATCATTTTGACCCCACAGGGTGAGATCTTGCATGGAGCCCCAGATCAAGGGAGATTATCAGTGGTCTTGTATGTCTTCCATTGTCTAATTATTGCTCCCACAGTTGATTTCTTCACACCAAGCTGCTTGCCTATTGCAGATTCAGTCTTCCCAGCCTGGTGCAGGTCTACAATTTTGTTTCTGGTGTCCTTCAACAGCTCTTTGGTCTTGGCCATAGTGCAGTTTGGAGTGTGACTATTTGAGGTTGTGGACAGGTGTCTTTTATACTGATAACAAGGTCAAACAGGTGCCATTACTACAGGTAACGAGTGGAGGACAGAGGAGCCTCTTAAAGAAGTAGTTACAGGTCTGTGAGAGCCAGACATCTTGCTTGTTTGTAGGTGACCAAATACTTATTTTCCACCATGATTTGCAAATAAATTCTTCAAAAATCAGACAATGTGATTTTCTGGATTTTTTCCCCCATTTTGTCTCTCATAGTTGAGGTATACCTATGATGAAAATTACAGGCCTCTCTCATCTTTTTAAGGGGAGAACTTACACAATTGGTGGCTGACTAAATACTTTTTTGCCCCACTGTATATATGTATGTATGTATGTATGTATGTATGTATGTATGTATGTATATATACACACATACACACACTAGTTAATAAACAAACAGCAACAACAACAATGCCACTTGAAGACCATCGGCATTGACAAAATCACCATCAAGCAATTGCAAAAGGCAGCTTTACTTGGAACTGCTTATAGATAGCTTTAACACCATCAAACAACAACATCTGCATATCTGAGGTCCTTGGGAAGGACTCAATAGGTGGGATAAAAATGCCAAATCCAGTATAAATATCTGGCTGACTATGTAACCAACCATAATTTAGTTGTATTAGTACTCCACTAAGAAAAAGAGAAAGAAAAGCATAGATTTATGCCCACTATTAAATACAAAAAAGGTGAAAAGATACAGTAGTTTGTTTCATGGTTCATTTCATTTATTAAATATATACTTTAATAAATTTAATGGTTATGATTTCTGTGGGAGAATTCAAAACAAGAACAGAAGGACTGAAGTGTAAGTTCTATTCCTTGAGTAAACATTGTGGAATAAACTTGTTTCAAGAACAAACTGAATATGCATCACATTTGGAATTAATGATATTTTTCTGTGTTGAAGTCAGAAAAAAATGTTGCATGTAGTTCACGTATTAGCAGAGAGCTTGTTAATAAAAATGGGTGGGGGAATTCACCCAGTCCCTACAACTGAAATAAAATATGAATTTTGTAAAGTCCAGGATATTTTCATTGTTATCAATTACATATCTAGAGAGGAAGGAGAAAAAGGTATTCATTTGTCTGCTTGTCTCTGAACATTTAGCAAATTAAATTACATGCCCTCCCTAATTGACACCAGTTAATAGTCTAGCTGTAGTATTCTACATCACTTGGGTTTTTGAAACAACATTCAAAGGTCAACCCATAGAGAATTCAGATAAGGTATATTTAAGGCCCATGTCCTCCTGACTAAATCTGACATAATAGTCTAAAACTGATATTACATGAGCAGGTATGATTGGCCAGCAAACTTTAGCCTATAAACTCATTCATGGTCACTACTGACAACTGCATATCAAGGGTCATGCATATTCCAGGAATAAATCCAAACTGTAAAAGTAAGACATGCTGAATTTTTTTTCTCTGATCTATCTTTTAACTGATCATCTGTGTCTTACATGGATTAAACTTCTCTCTCCCACCCTATCTGCCTCCCCAACAACACACACACTTGAACTTGAACTTGAAATTTTCTTTGGATTTGAATAGATAGAAGATATTTGAAGAACATCCTAGTATTTTATCAAGAGCAAGTCCTTGGGTGCAGGCACATCACTCTTACTCCTATGTTTCATGTGATTCTATCGTACTGATCTATGTCTTAAGAGGCATATTCGTAGCAGAACAAAGGTATAGCCATTGGCAGTCCTTTTAGCCTCAGCTGCAGAATTCTCTGTGAGCATTAGAATGAAGAATTACATCAGTTTATAAGTGAGAAGACTTCTCTGCAGTCATTATCATTCTATATGTAGGCTAACATTTATAGGAGTAATCAACTTGTCTTCTGGCTCTGTCACTAACATTGCATGCCTGACTGACTCATCTTTCCAAGCACCAAGCACAGGTCTGAAGGGAAGTCATTTGCAGTCATGCTAGTTCTACATAATGGGGATCCTGTGCAGACACATTTTTTGGATGTACTGAGGAGATTCCATAAAATAGGCTGGCCTCCCATTCTCAAATAAAATTGGAGTGATGCAAGGGATCATTCAGGTCCCTTTAATTCACACAGTAGTTCTTCACATAGAGCTTTTATTTGATTGTTGATGGTCAAGTCATAATGCTATTTGCCTCTTCATAGGAGTGTGTGGGTGTGAATGCATGTGTTCATGCTCAGAACTTACTGATAACTGTATTTGTTCAACTGGATTAAGTAACCTTTGGGTGTGGTTCAGAGTCCATTCTAGAGACAGATTTAAGCAATACCAATGCTAGGAGGCTGCCTTACATAAGTCATGAATTTAATGAGCATTTGTAAACCAAAGGACATATCATATTGGTATCTAGCGAGTTTAATGTTGTTTCAGTCCCTCAGTCATAAATTCTGGTGATTATTAGTGACATACTTTCTCCTTCTATGGGAGAAGAGGAGTGTCTTGCCAGAATAAATCATATACTAGCTTCCCATTTCTGAATAGCTGTTAGGATAGTAATGAACCCTTTGGAATAACCTCAAACTGGTTTCATATGATGGAAACTGCAATTCATACATCTCTCTACAAAGAAAGTAGCTGTGTAGGAGAACATTTCTGTACTATTGACTCATGAAGTTAGATTGACTGTTGGGGGAATTTTTTGTGCTAAAAATGTACAACATTCCATAGAGTTTCAATAATCACTTTTCTTTATTTATTATAATTTGATTATTTTAAATGGAGAAAGATAGGGAAAATATGAACCTTATTCAGACTTCATTTGTCTGTACTTGATTAGAACATCCATTAGTAAGTATTTGGATTTTTGTTACCTTGCCTGCTACTCTTGATCAGTTGCTTTTAGCTCCTTCTATCTCCTGAGAATAGAACATCTACAAATAAAGTTGCGCTGTAGTTTTCAAGTCAGGCAATAACAGCAACAACAACAACTGTAGCAACAACAACTGCCTAACAAATAGTTCAAAAAGGGCCCCATATTTTGGTTTAGGGCCCAGTTTCTGGAAGAAAATGTGTAAGAAACAATTAATAAATATTTTTCTTTTAATGTATAACAAACAGTTGAACCAAACAATTATGTAAACTGGAAATGACCCAAAATGCTAACAGTTTGGCAGCTATAAAGTGAAATGCATTGTAGAGGCACATGTGCACTTCTATCCTCCTCCCCCCCCCTTCCACAATAATCTGCACTTAATAGGAATATTTTAAACTATGTAGCTAAGCAACAGAGGTAATTGTTGCTTTCTAGAGCTTTTGTTAGGCACTCCACCATAGCCCAAATATGCATAATTAGGTATAATGTCTATAAATCATTATTGTACACATGTGGGTAGTTAAGTGGCTTGAGAGAATAGTTCAATGAATTGGACATATTCACCGAAAATGCTTTTTATTTGTTTTCGGTAGTTGATAATACTTTGAAATTATGATAACCCTTTATACTTTCTCTTAATAGCTCACTGTTGCTGAGACAAAACTTGATTTGCATTTCTGGATGATATTTAATTTAATATTTAAACTCAGAGTTGGTTTGACATGGATTCTGCAAAGAACCAGACTGTCTTATTTTTTATTATGCACTTGTTTATCTCATTTTTTTTCTCTTCTAGGAAGTAAAATGCAAAACGTTCCAGTTTATGTTGAATACATCCCAACAAAAGAATACACCCTATAATCAGCATTATTGAAGGGGCTAGTGTTGTGGCTAAATTCTTCCCTTCATCCAAAAATGCTTTTAGTTACTATGGTAATATTTACTTGATCCTGGCAGACCAGTGTTGATTTTAGGGAGATAATTACCAGAAAGGAAGATGATGGAGATGTATTTTGGAGTGTCCTTGTCAGGGGGAAAAAAAATGTTTAGAAAAAAAATTAGATGAAACACAAAGGATTTATTGTCTTTTGGCATTTGAGATTCTTTTTCTTGTAGCTACTACCAATTGTTGTGTCATGTAATCTCAAACGAAAAATGTGTCTCAATACAGGACATGTTTATATTGAAATTCTTTAGGAAATCCAACGCATCATCTTTTAAAAATATAATAAATTTGAAATGTAATCAATGGGGAAGAATTAACATTGTTGAAGAAGGTTAAGAAAAAATATGTTTTCATCAACATGAAAAAAGTCTCAACTGCAAGTTCCTGTACTACATTTGTGTGACATTTTTCCAAGTTGTATTGTTCCAAAGCAAAAAGTAAATACACCTGTAGTAAGAGAAGTACTTTTCCCACTGCTCAGCATAACCACATTCACCTTGATAGTAACTAATTTAGCACACTATACTTCAATGATTTCATTTTGAATTCACTTGTAAAGTTGCCCTTGTTTTATTTTATATCTATGGATCATCCTTCCATGAGCTCTGTAAGCCATGTACAAAATACCTTTTCACATAGTGTTGTATACAAAGCAAATCCTTTTCTCATAATTTTTAAATTAAAAAGAGATATGGATATATGTCTTCATCTATCTATCTACCTACCTACCTATCTCAACATAGTTGTATGATAGTCACAATTGAAGTCACACTTCATATTATTATAATGGTTTTACATTTCTAGACCAATCACATAATTTTATCATGGATTCACATCATGGTTTGGTAATTTAGTCTACTTTCCATTTATTTCTTTAAAGGACTATTTTGCTCAATATGACTTTATACTAATCATAAAAGAAACCTTAAAAAGGTGTAATCCAGAATACTTGACCCTGGAGTATTCTCACTGATATTGATTGATTGATTGATTTTGTGCCATCAAGTTCGTGTCAATTCTTAGCAACCGCATAGGGAGAATTCCCCTAGGATCTCACTGATATAGTTAGCTTAATTTATAATTAACAAATCTGTGGATTGTGGCCAAAATAGAAGTATTTTAACATTGTCTTCTCTTTTTCTCTCTATCTAGAAGACACCACGTTAACATCAGCAAAAAGTATCTCGTATTTCAATATGCAAGAAAATGATCATCAAAAGAAGGACAGTTTCACTAACTGCCAGGACATAATGACCAACACTTTAACTAACTTTGAAAAAATAGCAAAAGATGCACCAAATTCCCTAGAGAATGATAAACTAAGTGATAGTGATAACCAACCCCTAAAAACAGAGGATAAGAACATTGCTATATGTTATGGGATTAATTCTTCAGTTGGAAGGGACAGAATTAGTGTTCCACACCCACAGTATTGTTCCTCTGAAGATAATGAAAGTAGCTCTGAAATTCTGGACAATGAATGGGATAGTTCCTCAAATTTTTCTGAAGAGATAAATATAAAACTGCCCTTAAATAAAACATATGTTGTAGGATGTAATCAGCAAGAGGTCCTAAAAACACCAGGAGTCAAAGCTGAAGACAGAGATGTTGACAATTCTGAAACTTTTTGTAGCTTGAGATCAGAGCTGCAAGAATCACAGAACTCACACGTTGACATTTGCAGCAATAGAATTCAGAATCCATTTCCAGATAGTGAAGAAGATGAATGTCTATCAGAAAATACAGAACAGTCATTTGACTTGGACAAAACAAAACAGAACTTCAATTTGCTGGAACAAGCAATAGCTCTTCAGGCAGAGCAGGGTCATGTCTTTCATAGCACTTACAAAGAACTGGACAGGTTCCTACTGGAGCACCTTGCAAGTGAAAGAAGACAAGCCAAAATAGTTGACCTTGGTGGTAGACCAGTCTATAACCACAAGCGTAAGTCCACTTTCTTTGTTCACAGTGGATTACACATTCAGTTAAATAGTTGTTAATCCTGATCCCCATTCCCTGATTCCAGAGCAGCAGTGTTTTGCATTTTATTTATTTATCATATTTATATGACCACCCATCTCACAAAAAGTGACTCTGGGCAGCACTAGTATGTTAGTATATTTTGGCTAGTATGTTGGCTTTTCAAGCACTCCATTGGGTTTTCCATCCATGTTTAATAGGATATAAGAGTTATGATAAGGAATTTCATGCATTTTCTCTCCCACTGGCTATGGCAAAAATGAAGCAGGTGAATGGGAGGGGATTTTCTCCAGGGCTTCATCAACATGACTGATGGAAAGATCTGCTTCCTCTCCCTGCCCCCACCTCACCCCCATGGGTGTGTTGGAAAGTACTGCTTGAATGGTCATTTAGACTATTTACATATGCTTCCATATATGAAAGATCTCAGCTCATCATATCAACAACCAGTGGACTACATCCATATCACTTGTTTACAATGGTACAATAATCCTCTTCTTCCAAACATCTAATTATTGTGTTATGATTCAGGCAATGAAGAGAACAGAATGAGATAATTTTCTTTACTTCCACAATATTATTTGGTTCTATTGGGAGCATACAAGACTCTTTGGATTGCCCCAGTGCCAAGAAAAGTATAGTACACAGTAAAGGAAACACATCCGTTAGTGTATATTTCTGATCCAAAATTAGATTTAAAAAAATTAAAAACTTTTTTTAGAGGAAATATTATCATACCACATAGATATGTGTAACTAAATCATGTCTGTGTATAACACATATCAATGCATATTTTTACTGGGTTTGTTAAATGATAAGTTTCTAATAAGAGCTGAGTCATCCACAGATATGATGAATTTCAAAGTGTTCTTATACTGTGAATTTTAGAATCTTCACTGCCATAATTTTCAGTACGTAAGTCTTGATGAACTATTTGTGTTATTGATGTTGAATTGTTTGATTAATGGAAGATCTTTAGGAGAAAAAGAAAACAAGCAAATAAATGAATGTAATTTTACATTGAACTGTATCATATATTGTATCTATTCATTATATTATATCTGAAACTATTGTATTAAAGAAGTCTATACAATGTGTGGGTTCCAAGATATGCAGGCTGTATTAAAGGACAGTTTCTTTGCAAACTCTTATCAGCCTTTCTGGCTTTTATCTACTGTAGAAAATTGGTATTGTTACTTTCTGCTTATTTCTACTAAGTGATACCTTCCAAGTTTATTGTCAAGTTTTCTTGGGATAGTAGCATAGGCCTTGTTAACTCAGAACATGAGATAGAGGATCCACATTCATTTAACCTGGGCAATCTAGGTTTAGTAATGTCAGTAATGTCATACAGTGCCTGAAATGGCATCATTAGAGCATTCCATCAAGCAACATAAATCTATCCCTAAAGCTAAAGGTCCATGATGATTGTATGTAAAAAAACAAACAAACAAATATGCTGGGAATGTGTTACCTGGTACCATTCAGCAAGAGTTTTGAGATGGAGCCTCTTCACTGGATCCATTTAATTTTGACTGGAGAACTACCAAGATGGGAATTTTTAAAAGAGGCATGGGCTTCTTCAGTAATATGATGTGAAGGGCACATTATGAAAAAGCTTAAATAAGAGGCCATAATTGTATACTTACTGATAGTTTTAATTATAAATGTGTGTATCTGCAAACTATTTGCTTTACCATTGTAACTTGAGAATATCATGGAAGCAAGCAGATTACTTGGTGCAGAGAGGATTCTTGAAAGTATCTTGTATTGAATTTAGTGGAGTTTGCTTATTTGAAGAAAAATATATAGAACTCCATTTAAGACTTTAGAAGTTACATCTCTCTAAGGATGGGGCACATACATCCAGACTGTCTTGTTTTTCATCTGCCTGTATAGAATTAAAAAAAGTCAGATGATAATGCTATTTCAGTTTTCTGTGTCCCCTTTGCAGAGAGAGAAAGAGAGAGAGATGTATATCCTAAATAACAAAAATAATTTTATGTGTTAAAAATCATGTATCTGTACAGCAGGAATAACAAATAATTTTAAAATTTAACATTCTACTATTTAGTTTCAAAATACAAATGTGTATATGGTCATTATACTAACTATCCTTTTTCAGAAGCAAGAAAGGTCCATTTATTGTGGAAAAATGAATGCAATATATGAGGCAGACAGAACTTTTTACAGTATTTAATGGGGAGATTAGCATATTTTGCATAATTATTTTTGCTGCACAAATACGAGCATCACATCACATACAAATGAAATATTGTATAACTATTGCTTTAGCTTGTCGACAAATCCTGCAGTATACTTTTAGCCAGGCCGGTATATGGATTACATGTAGTTCCTTTTATAAATTCCTTAATAAAGCATCTTGACAACAGTTTTCTAACGTAAAGATATAAGACATTGTTAAAGTTGTATATTTTTATATGGTTGTACGATTCCTTCACAGTGATCCAACTTTCCCAAAGCCTGATAGCTGGTTGTTTAGTGCTGTCTGGATTTTTCCACTCATAGATAGTTCCGAATTTTTGGCATATGATGCAAATGTCATTGCAAATTTTAATGCCATATGTCTTAGTACAAAAATAACAAGTATTATTTAAAATAGAACGTTAAATGTTGTCTAGCATTTCAGCATTTATTAACACCTTGAAAGAAAATGGCTTTCTATCCTATTACTTAAAACTGCTCAGCCTAATATATATAATTTACAGTGTTCCAGCCAGACCGTCCATTCTGTTTTTCTGCAGATGTGCCCAGGCCTGAAAAAAGAGAGACCAAGTGTCCCATTCCAGGATGTGATGGAACAGGGCATGTGACTGGATTGTATCCTCACCATCGCAGTCTTTCGGGTTGTCCCCATAAAGTCAGAGTGCCACTTGAAAGTAAGTAGATTTTTTTTTTTAATTCAGGAAACTCTATGTCACATCACTGGCATGATGACACAAGGCATAGCCTTTTGTAAGGGTCATAACTGTATTAACCAAGAGCAAGGATCTGCATTATAACAGTGGTATAATTTCATGTCCATTTTCAGTGGTGAAGATACACTATTATTTATGGGATGAAAGTCACTAAAGCACCTGAAATTAATATTCCAGAAAAATCTCAGATCCAGAAGGGTGTTGCTTAAGCTGAACACAGTCCATTGCTGAGCAAAACCAGCCTGGCCTAAGGGACCAGCTCAGATAAAAAACATGCCATCATAACTAAATGATAATCTTATATCTACTTCACCCTACCCCTGCTGGGTACTATTCCATGGGTAAAACTCCAGAACAAAAGGTCAGCAGTATGAAACTTAATTGGTAAGTATCCCTCAACTTCTAGGTATCTCATAGTGTTTACCAGAGTATTCCATTTCCAGTGCCCAGACTTCCAGTTTAAGTAAATGAGTGCCAAGATTTGACAAATAAAATGTAAAGTCAAGTCTCCTTTGAGTCAAACTGAATGTCTGGTAATGGATATGTCCAAATATGTCCATGGGGACTTCTTGGTATCAATGCAAAAGTGGTTTGACATTGACGACTTTTCTGATGTTTTTTCGATTTCCTAGTCTGTCATACAGCTGTGATATTTCTAGGTGGTCTCTCATACAAGTGCTTAACCAGGTCTGACCCTGCTTAGCTTTTAAGAGATAGGCCAAAGGCAACAAACACATTCACTGAGCATCTTTAAACAGCAGCAAACACTGCAGTTTGCCAAAGCTTTAACATTTAGTGCATTTTCCTCTTATTTGTAGGAAAACTTTGCAGGTATTCCGTATAGGTTTTGCTTCTTTTGTTAACACAGTGAATAGGCTTTCTTTAAGACCATAGTTATACCAGACATAGTAGATAACAAACTGTATTTCACACCTTACATTATAAAACTAAAACGGACTGTTGTGATTTTCTTCCCCTCATTTCTCTCTCTCTCTTTGGATGTTAGTGAGCCATACAGATTGGTGGTAAGAAGGCAGACCTCACAACTGTACCATTTGAAAGAAAAAGAGAAGGGGAGGGAGGACACACCATGGAGGTTATAGCATGGACACCTAGACTTTTAAGCCAGTCCAGTGCCGGGGTTATGTAGCAGATTTTCTATCCAACTTGGGGAATGGAGCTTGGATGTTCCTTGCTGCTACAAATCCTCAATATTGGTACCTCCTCTTTTTTTTTTTTTTTTTTAATTAATACCATTGGCCATTCTTGGAATTATTTTACCTGCTTACCTGTATCTATAATTCAAGAAGGTTAGACAAATCTTAACAGTTTCAAGAAATCAAGCCATACCAAGTTAAATCAAAAGGTGCGCAAAGCACAACTTTATTATCCAATAGGCACAATACCCAGGGCCTACAAAAGTATGGGGAGCTTCAGAAATGCTTTAAGTTAAACAATAGTTTTTGAAAGTATGAAAAGTAACAGTAAAATCAAAATTAGCATATTCTAAAATTAAATATATTTAAGATAGTATTACTACTTTATGATGTATATATGTATCACAATAATAAGTGTCTTAGTTCAGTACTGACGGAATTTGTATCATGATAATCAGATATTGCCAGAACTGAATTTGATTTTGGACTTGGAATCGATTTTTCACACTGAAAATAAAAATAAATAAATAAATTGGATGCTATTTTGCTTCTGAAATGCAAGAACCAATCATGTTCAGTATCAGTGTGTGCACGCACACGCACACATAAACACACCCCTACTAGGAAGTAAGGGAATCAGTGAAGTAAATTTCCACTTTGCAATCACACTTGAAAATAAATATAAGTGGGCACTTGAAATGAAAATACTGTCCTGTGCTCTTGGACAAAATAAAATTCCCTATGATTTATTGAAAAATATATGCCCAGGGAATACCTTTATAACCCTAAGCTCTTTGACTCTCTAGGCAGATTGAGTTTTATAGCCTCTCATTGTACTAATAATAATTGTCACACTGATAGACTATGAAAATAATCTGCTTGGAGCCTACAAAGGTCTTACTACAGCCTTGAGGAAAAGTGCTATATATTTGGCTATTTATTTATGATTCTGTAAAAATATAAAATAGGTATGTTATACTTATGGGGAAGGGTCCAAATCTGTTTCTTCTTGTAGTTTTTTTTACCGAATTCATAATTGGTCCAAGAGAATGGAACAAGAAAATTCTCAAGCAATCCTGCAAAGGGTGATAATTTAATTCCACCTCATTGTTCAAAGCAGAAATAAGCTGCAGGAAGAATTTTATTTATTAAATATATGCAATCCCTTTCTACTTATGAGAATAGGCACTGTGCCTTGGAATGGTAGGTGTGCTGCCTATTTACTTCTGAACTGATAAAAGAAAACTATTTGGTAGGTGTTTTCAGTTCACTGGATATATGAAGACAATTCTCTGAGTGACAGTCAGAGAAGCAATTATGTGGCCCAGAGCTGGTAGTTTGTGGTTTCTTCAAGACTGTATGATGACTCGGAAAATGTGGCATCGATCTCCAGAGCCTTTAAATAGCACAGCTCTGCTGTTCTGTGAATTTAAGCAAAGACTGAGGCCAGTAATAGCCTTATAATTAAAGGGATATCTATTATACTTGCCACTGCTATTCTCTGCTATTCTCTGACTAGCAACAGATAACCCGATCGAAAATTAATTTACACCCCAAATTCAATGACTTAAATTTAAGTATAATCCAGTGATGGTAATATTAAAGCTTTGGTGATAAATTTTGTAGTATTTACAGAAGAAAAATGGCTTTGGTATGATTGCAATTTAATGCCAAGAAAAATGTATTTTAGGCATGTCTCCCATGGCTATTTACAAAGTGCCTTAATTATGTCAACACTTTGAATAGTCTTATTTTATCAGTTCAGAAGTAAACTACTTAATCACTGGAGATACAAGTACATGAAATGAACAAAAATAGTTTAGTAGTTTATACAGTTTGAGAGGGTGATACAGCTATTATCCCGCAACCGGAAAGTTAGTTCACCAGCTAAAACAACCTTCTACCTCCCAATACTCATTGGAACTTATGAGAGTTAAATCCAATACATGTATACCAGCTCTCAGAGATACTAACACTCAGATGATGGGGGGTTTTCAAGAATGGACACAGATCTCTATTCTCTAAAACAATGGGCAACTATGGCTGGTGTGGGTCTTCCGGGCTGTGTGGCCGTGTTCTGGAAGTTTTGTTTCCTAACATTTCGCCAGCATCTGCTGGCGAAACGTTAGGAAACAAAACTTCCAGAACACGGCCACACAGCCCGGAAGACCCACACCAGCCATTGTATTCCGGCCGTGAAAGCCTTCGACAATACAATGGACAATACAATACAATACTTAGAAAATGTCAGATCTGTTATTTTGGGAGATACATGGCGGCTCAAACACCCTTAAATTCTCTACTTTGTTGAATATGTAATAGCTGTATAACCAAGTGTCTTATTTATTTGTTTGTTTGTTTGTTCATTTATTCATTTAATCAATTTATATAGCCATCCATTTTGCAGTTGTGACTGGTCTTAATATTTATTGGTTGAAACTTCGCTAGTATAAATTTTAGTGTGTAAATCTCCCCTCAAATGCCAACTTTGAACCACTTCTGTAAAGTTAGCATGGATTTCAGGGATTTTTGTTTCTTTGTTTTTTCTTTTTGTTTAGTCCTTGCCATGCATGAAAATGTTTTAAAGTGCCCCACTCCTGGATGTACAGGAAGAGGACATGTCAATAGCAACCGCAACACTCACAGAAGGTAATTCAAGCCTGTTTCCATTGGTGATAATCTAGTATCTTCAAGAAGGGGTGCTTTCTTTAACATCTGTCATTCTATATAAAGCAACAATACAGGTAGTCCTCAGTTAACAACCATTTGTTCAGTGACCATTTGAAGTTACAACAGTGCTGAACAAGGAGACTTACAGCAGGTCCTTGAAATTCCAGCTGTTGCAGCATCCCCACAGTCATGCAATTGCAATTTGGGCAATTACTGCATTACTTAGCCATGGAGTTCCTGGTCCCAATTACCATAGTTAACTGAGGATTATATGTATTAAACTTTTAATTCCTCCAAGAAAACTTCCTTACACAAACATTAGTGGTATATGCCATTCAACTGTGCCTAAATTTGAGATTGTCCAGCCAAAATGAAGTACTTTTATCTCCCATGGTTTTCATTGAAAGACAATGAAGCATATACTTAATTCTCCTGTTGAAATAATTGGAACAGAAAAGTACATAACTGTGGTGAAATTATGTCATTGCATTTTATAGTACCAAAAAATGTTAGAATTAAATCAAATATATTCATTCCTAGGTCATAATCTATTGACAACTCTGCTGTAAGAGAGCCAGAATACCAATATAAACACATGCTATCCAATCTCAGATAGTATACGCCCCCCTTTTTTGCTTTCAATTACATATTTATATATACTTTATACAGGCATGTGGCTTCATCTTAATTTTATGTGAAATCCTAAGTATGAACTTGATATTAAAATGTTTATAACAATAAGGAAATTAAAATGACTTACAAAGAACCATAAAGACTGATATGGTCAGTTCTGTATAGTAAAAGTATCTAATTTGATTCAAACTTGATATACTTTGGTGTGCTGATTTAATCTTCCAAGAACTCCAATTTATGATCAGTTTATGATAGATCATGATTTGATCTAATACATTAAAATAATTGGTAAGGATTACTTGGCTAATTCTCCATGGAAGAAACTGATAAGGAAACAAGCATTATATCACAAAACATTCAAGGCCAACATTGCTACTAGAGAGGTCTATGTTCTTATAAGTCTAAAGAGGTAATGATGTTATAGATGGAGGTAATGAAATAATTGTGTTAGCCACAGTCAGATGAAAAGAATTGATGGTGTCCTAGTATGTGAATGGGCATGGGAACTTAGCTAAATTAAAATCATCAGTGGATGTGGAGGAGAGGAAGATCTAGCAGGCTCAATAGCTTGAGATAGCAATGAAGAGAAGTTATAGCTGGACTTTCAAAGGCTATAATAGTAATTAACATGATAAGCAGAAGGAAAAGGAGGGCAACACACTGAATAATATTTTACTTATGATACAAAATGCATATTAGAAATCTTAATGCTTTGGAAGGACAGAATGTAAACTGTTAACAATTATTTCTATGTGACAAATCTTTTCAAATAGTCTTTCTGGATGTCCAATTGCTGCAGCTGAAAAAATGGCAATGTCTCAGGAAAAAAATCAACATGAATCACTCAAAACAGGGCAGTGCCACGATCAGGTCCACAGGTAAGAATCTTGAATTGTACATATAATAGATGCATGCTGGATAAAGACTTTTGTAATTCATGCTATACCTTGTAATATTCTGAAACATTTAACTTTTGAATTGGTAGTGCAGGTAGAAGTTTACAGATATTAAGTTAATGCATTGTAGAATGCCATGTAAAAGGTGCAGATGAGTCATCATGCATTATCAAAGAGGTAGGCAATCTAATGTCCTAATGCACCCCCAATCACCTGAGAATTTTGCCACCGAAATTCAGTGGCAACATGGCTGATTTCAGCACCATAATGTTTGCACTGCTTGTATTTTATTTTTTTATTTTTTTATTTACCAAATTGTTCCCAATGGGGGAACTCTGGGTGAGAATTTACACTTTTATTGACCTCCCACCTGAAAAATCACCACAACCCACCGATTGACCATGGTCATTATGCAGCTGAATTTCAGTAGCAGGAAATTGGGACTTTGTTATCATTTCATTTATGTATTTCATTAACCTATTTATATTCTGCTTCTCATGGAATTTCTATCTTATTTTGTTAAATATATATACATTATATATACATTATAATACATTAAAATGTCTGGAGGGAGGAAAAATCTCTCCATTGTTTACACAGGGAAGACTTGGATGAAAAGATGGGTCTTCGGTAGGGACCTAGATGTTGTAATAGCAGGCATCCCACTAATAGCAGGAGAAAGCATTCCAAAAAGTAGTTGCCACCACTAAGGAGGCTGGAATGACTGGAAGATGATAATTCCCAGTTCACGGCATCAGCAGTAAGACCTCCCCAGATGATCATAGTGATTGTACAGATTTATTAAAGGAAAGACAGTCATGTTGGGATTCTGATTCCAAGTTGTTCAGCGCTTTATAAAGAAGTAAAGTCTCCCTGCAGTTGAGTTCAATTCCTGTTGACATTATGGATGCATCCACATCCATGTCTTCTCATACCTTTGTTCCAGAATGCTTTTTTGACATCTCAGATTAGTCCACAGCCCTGTGCTTTGGTGGTGATCTTCCATTCAAATACAAAGCAGGTCCAACCCTGCTTAGCTTTTTCAGAATCAGCCAAGGTCATTTAAGAGATGCCATCTGTTGTAACTCAGGGCATTATAAGCCAGTACTAATTGGCATGGTAGCTAATGGGTAGCCAGTGCTGTTGCTTCAGCATATGAATACTATGAGTATGGCTAAGTGCCCACTCAGAAGACTGGCCACTGGATTTGCATCTTCCAGGACAGAAATAAAGAAGCCCCACATATAGTTTTTTCAGTAATCCCAATCTGAGGTCACCTGCCTGTGGACAACAGTTACCGAGTTATTCCTGTCCAGAAAAGGGACTGGTCTTTTTCAGAAATATGGGCAGCCATGAAGGATTCAGAATGATAGACAGACTGTGACAAAAAATAACAATGCTGGCAATAGCATCTCTGACATCTCCAACACCAAAGTAAAAAAGAGAAATTCAAAAGAAACTCTGAGACTTCTTGACAAAAATAAAAAATGCAAAGGCCTTTCTTGTTAAGTATCTGGTAGCATGATCCCTTTTGCCTGATAAATGCCAGGTTGATCCACAATATAACTTCTCTTATACATTATTGATAATGGATAAGGAGCTGACCTAGTATGTATTCATGAGACCTCAATAGATAAGCTGGGAAGAGTAAATTCAACTCAACTCTGTCCTCCTGATTTCTCAGGGCAACACCAGCTGGACTTGTATCCAGGAAACGGCATAACTGGTGAATCAGTCGAAGCTGATAATAGATGTTCCTAACCACAAACACCACTACATTTGTCTGCCTCACCTGTGAGGGGTTTTATGGTGAGAAAGATAATTCTGTAGACCAGTGTTTCTCAACTTCGGCAGCTTTAAGCATGCTGGCCAGGGAATTCTAGGAGATGAAGTCTGCATATCTTAAATTTGCCAAGGTTGAGAAACACTGCTGTGGACTACAAGTCCCTCCCCAGCCCCTCAGCTTTGGCTGTTGTTGTTCTGGGAAACCACAATAGCAAAAAGTTAAATGTACTTTTACCTGGTATCAAGTCTTGGACAGGCTTAGTCTTATTATGAATTGACCTGGCATTTATCAGAAAAATCATCAGGCAAAAGGGATCAAAAGACCTGCTTAAAAGCTAACCAAAAGGTCTCTATTTTTCAATGTAACTGTCAAGAAGTATGAGAATTGCTTTTGAACTTCTCTTGATAATGATTGAACATTTTGGAAATTGCAGTCCCCTCACAACTGGGGAAGTCTGGCATCAGTTGTTCTGACACAGACACAGACACAGACACAGACACAGACACAGACACAGACACAGACACAGACACAGACACAGACACAGACACAGACACAGACACAGACACAGACACAGACACAGACACAGACCCATATATTTGTACAGATATTCACATGAAAGTTTGGAGATTGGAAGGAGGAAGACTCAACATTTCCCCTTACATCTATTGTTTTGACTTGATATGTTTTCTATAGAAGTCTTATATCTTCGTATATAAGAAAGGAACTTTAGGGAAATATAAGAACAACATTAGTTTTTATGTTCCCTAGTTTTAATCTTTGAGTGCCAGTCTGTAATTTTAACATATTACTATGTTAGGTGAATCTCTGCTAGAGAATGAATCAAATAATAATAGTCATTATTCTGATATTTTTTGTCTTCATTGTGAAGGACAAACTTGGTGAAACATTTTGAGTTATCTCAGTACAGCTGCCGATCTGCCCAAGCAACCCCTTCCTCCAGAACCACTTTCACAAGAGAGCAAGAGAAATGTGGGAAAGTACCTTTTGACTATGCTAGCTTTGATGCCCAAGTCTTTGGCAAATGCACAGTGGTGCCAACTATGCAAGGACAAAAACCCACACAATCCTTTGAATGTAAGTAAGAGACAGACAAAATTAAACCATATATTTTTGTTTTATCTCCCAGAGAATACATAACAAGCGACACATGCAACTAGCATAGTTAAAGGCTTGACCATTGTAAAAATACCTAGTTTCTTCTGAGAAATCATGCACTACTGTGCATATCTTGCTATGCATATCTTACTGTACTAACCATTAAACAGTGCTTGATGCCTTTAATACACACTGAGTGCGCATGTATATAGTTTTTGCTATTCTTACGGTCCCAACTTTTGCACATAGCAAATAATTGATTGTATAGATAAGTCTCAGACCCAAACCAATATGTAACATCCACTGATTAGTGTGAAAAGGTGCAACGATACAAAACTGATAATCTCTTGCAGGGAAGCTAGTGACATCCAAGACATTAGAGTTACACTATTATAATAGGGGCTAAGATCTTGGTATTTTTATAAGGCCAGAGTGATTGCTCTGATATTTGTATTGTGGTCCCCAGCCTTTATCTAATGTACAGACATTAACTGGCTGCCTCTTGCATTTGCCTATACAACTCTGTGGCTAAATGGTCCATCTGTTCTCACCTCTTTGCCCAAAGTCCTCTTGCTAGAGAAGCTTCGGTGCAGCTTCTTAAAATAAAGCTACAGTTGAGCTGGTTCAAGAAAAAAAAATTACTTCAAAATGGAAGCTATTTTAGCTGTCTGCCAGAGAGTAGCTCAACATAATCAAAGTGGATATCTAAAATGATTCATATATCAGATTGCTAATGAAGGATTAAATATGCACTGCTTGTGTTGCAGTGTTCAAAGTATAAATTTAAAAGCTTATTTTAAATCTGTCAGAGTGAGAAGAATATTGTTGAGAACCTCACATTAAGTATGTTTCCTGCCTTGAGTTGATTAAAATAAATTTTAAAAAAAGGCATGATAAAAATATTATATACCGTATTTTTCCGACTATAAGATGATACTTTTTTCTAAAATCCTTATGCTCAAAATTGAAGGGCGTCTTATTCAAGGAAGTCAGCCGAAAAGAGAACCGCGCGGTGGCAAAACTGCCCATACCTTGTCTCTGAGAACGGGCTTCCTCCTATTGCTAGCCTCTAACACGAGTGAAACTGCTCATACCTTGCCTCTGCGAACGGGCTTCCTCCAATCACAAGCCTCCAACCATGAGTGAAACTGCCCATACTTTGTCTCTGTGAACGGGTTTCCTCCAATTACAAGCCTCCAACCACGAGTGAAACTGCCCATACTTTGTCTCTGCGAACGGGCTTCCTCCAATCACGAGCCTTATGTAACTGATGTCAGCTGATGCTGAACAAACCAATTGGAACGCATCCCATTGGAGGTGGAGACCCCATAAAGATGTCAGAAAATAAAAATATAAATAAGAGAATGTCTTACTGTGCAAAATTTAAACTGAATATAATCAGTTTTGCAAAACAGCATGGAAACAGAGCTGCAGAGAGACAGTTTGGACTTCCTCCCACTGAGTGTATCAGGTAAATGTTACCTAATTACTAAATAAAAATGTGCTCTGCTTTATCTTTAAAATATTGATTTCTTAATTTTGGGTTGGAAAAATGGGGGGGCGTCTTGTACATGGGGGCGTCTTATAGTCGGAAAAATACAGTATACACACACACACACACACATACACTTGATAGGTGGATAAAAATGCCATATCCAGTCTAAACAACTGGATGACTATGTGACCAACAATAATTTGCCTTTGGCTTCATATTTCTTGAAAGTACTCAATGCTCTGACAAAATCATTTTCAGAGCATGGTTGGGGGAAGACACTGATAAAGTTTGAGCCATATATGTTTTGAAAATTCATCTTCTAGAGCATTATTAACTGGCAATTCCAGTTGATTACTGGGATCCACAGAGGGAAACAAAATATTCTGTTGATGCCCCACATGAATTGTCATTTTAGAAATATCCACTTTAAAATTTTCAAAGATACAATGACATATGAACATAACTGGCAGTTCACTCAACTGAACTTAGTAATAACTGGAATTCATTGACAGAATTGCCCTTTGAGTGGATGTGCACTTTTGAGGGAAAATGGTGATACACCCCAAGACCTAGGAGATTTAATTCAAGAACCAAAATGAGTGCATGTATAGAATGTTGAATTCAGATAGAATCGCTAAAGGTATATAACTAATCAATAAAACTTTTTTTTAAAGAAACAAAACTGTACCAAAAGGCAGGAATGTCCATGGGGGAGGGCTTCAAAATCTGCAAGATGGCAGGCATGGATGAAACCCCTAAAAAATTTCCTTCATATGGCATGAAAACATCTTAGGAAATGGATCCACAATTTTGTCCTCTACTGATTTTGAAAGCACCTGCACAGTGGCAACACAATCTAATGTTTTAAATCTATTAATTTCTGAAGGCTTTAAAAAAAACAAACAAACCCAGAAATGCTGAGTTTTGAATCAAGAGTAGCTTTTATATCATGTATTCTTTGCCTATTTTACTGTATGAAATGATTGCCTTTTTAAATGTCCCTTTAATAGGAGGACAGTTGCGTACAACTACTTCTAATCAAATCTCTCTTCAGCAGCAAAGCATTTTTCAAATCCAGGGAAATTTTCTAATCGGCAGCCTAGTGCTAGCGCCCACACACAGAGTCCTTGCCATGCCAGCTCTTATCGCTACGGTCAATGTAGTGAAGACACCCACATAGCAGCAGCTGCTGCAATTCTGAACCTTTCCACCCACTGCAGGGAAGCAACAGAGATCCTCTCCAGCAAACCACAGAGTCTGTCTGCCAAGGTAGGCCAGTCCAGAAACCTGGAGGGTGTGATAGCTACTGAACTGTGTGAATAAACTGTCTTTCATATTAGTGATTGCATTCAATTCATCCCCCTTCCTGTCCCCCAAAAGAGCAGCTCCTTTCTGAATATTCCTTTGAAGAGTGACAGGACTATGTTGTGGATAGTTGCCATAATTGGCTTCAAAGTAGAAAAGAAGGACAAGGTTTAAACTGGTTTAAAAGAGGCCTCTTTTCTCATGAAATAAAGACTATAGAAATGGTGGGAGATTTAAGTTTTGATAAATTGGAGATAAATAAAAGTTTTGGTGAAAAGGTGGTTACTGAAAATGTGGTGCTTATTTACTCATAGCCATAAACTTTTCATTTTAATTAAGCTTTGTTTTCACTGTTTATAAGACAATAAATGTTGGTGGTGGTGGTACTTAATAAGATAGGATTCTCAACCAGTGTCCTCCAGATATGCTGGACTTCAGCTTTGCTAAGGGAATCTCAGATACCTTTAGCAACACAGCCTTGCTAGTAGGCAAATTAGGCTGTATCAGTAGCATTTACTACCACTGTAGTAGCAAGAACATCATTAGAAATAGTATTGGTAGAGCCTTGAAGCACACTGAGATGGTCTTGTAGAAAAGATGAATAGGCACAGATGTATGGGGCTGGATAGATTAATAAAAAGTATTATACAGTGTACAATGGTTGTCTTTGCACTGGAAGAGAGAGATTACTATTTCGCAATCCTTCTACTAATCAGTCTAGCAGTAGGTCCTCAATTCTGATATGTGGACAACCATTATTTTGGTCGAGGAGAAGCTTCTTCGGCAAGATTGATTCCTTCTGGCAAATGTATCATTTTTACAGTATTTCAAATATGGAAAATCAAATCAGCTATCAAAGCTTGCAGACGTTGAACGAGAACGTTCTGCTCTGCCTTTTCTGACAGCCATTATGACAGCCAGTTTCTTGAAAGCCAATCAGGCTGACAGTCTTGTTTTCCAAACCCAACTATCCAGGCAATTTCTTTTTAAGGTACAGGATTTGTTACAAGTTTTCTCTGGATCCACAGCTTTATTTACTATCTTGGACAGAGAAAGTATTCTAGCACTAGCTATGGCAATCCCCACTCTGATCCCCTGTGTTGAAAAAGAGGCTGATGCCAAAGGCAATATTAAATTGCTTCCCCTACCTTTGGCTGACCTTAGAAACAGACCTTTCTTGCCAAAGAACAGTAATAAAGGGAACATAGTTAATATATATTTTTCAGTTATACACCTGATTTGCATTTGCCAAAGAAGGAAATACAATTGTAGCAACTCATACTCACAACTGGGGCACATAGTAAGAATGATTTGTATACAAAATTAAAAAAAAAATTTTTTTTAAATCATCATGTATTGTCCTCTGCCAGCTTTTACTTTTGCCAAACTTCCAGCAGGGCAAAATGACAACCAGGGTTACAGAATAGCCGACAGAAGAAACAAAATTAGTTTTTGGCCAAAGCAAAGGGATACAAGGCTGAGAGAGATGGATTCGCCAAAATCACAGATATTCTCTTTATTTGGTTTGAATAATGATCCCTTTTAGGAAATGGAGATTTTAAACAGAATAATATATATCATGATGCTTTCTTGTTGCTTATGCCTGAAAGAAAACAAATTATCATGATCTGAAACTTATCCTAAACCTGTATGGTTTTAATTTGGTGTGATGATCACTTTGATTTTCTCTCTTGTTTCCGAACAATATCTTTTAATGTAATTTTTAATTGTGCATTTAATTTTCTCAGAAGGTATTATCATTTCATTTAAAATAATGTAAAGCAAGGAATTTGAAATTCTGTGGCTCCCTCTCCACTTCAGCTATGTTCATGAGAAAACATACTGGGAACATTTTCTATGAAATAAAGAATGAAAAATGAATTTGTGCAAGTTATCTTTCCCCCCCAATCTCTTTGCAGAGAAAAAGTTTTGATCCAACAGTCCATGAGCCTTCTAAAGAATGTTGGGGGGGAAATACTTCAACAGGCTACATACCTTTTGAAGTTTATTTAAGTCTGGTAAAAAGAGAGAGAGCGAGTAAAAACCAAGCAAAATAATTTAGATTTCTGCTCACTGTCATCCAATAAAATATTATCCGGATGTGGAAAACTGTATGGGGAAAAAAATTACCATCCACTTTCAAACTTAACCTCAAGAATGAGAATAGACTCAGTGAAGCTTATATGAATAGTTTAGTTGTAATGGTTTTATATTGTTATATAGTTAATTTCTAGATTGCTTTTAATGCATCTAGAAATAGAGCATCAGTCTTCCTTTGAAAAAATATGTTTTGATTAATCTATCAAAACAACAAAATAAAATATACCAAAGTTTAATTGAAATATTAAGTCTGTTTTTATAGGATATTTTTAAGGGATTTTATTTTGGTATTTCCAAGTTATAGAAGGAAAAGATGTGATCTATAATCACTTTGTATATTTATTTAATAACATAGATCTCCATAACTATTGGTTTTCTGTATGAAATAAGCAAGAAAAAAAATCAACAAATGGTAGTAACATCAATGAGGTACAATATATTTAAAAGAATACTTACAAATTCCTACAAAGATGCCTCTGGATCAGTTTGAATAACTAAAATAAATTAAATCAGATTGTGCTCAAAAAAGATATTTTCAATCAGTTACAATACAAAAGATGTGGCATTTTTCCAGCATTGTTTTAATGGTCCCAATACATTTAAATAACTACAGGTGATTCCACATAAATATTTCATATTATAGGTTCCACAATGGAATAGGAGCTTGAATCACCTGTATTTATCCAGATCGCAGGAAACTGATGATTCAGTCTGCATTAGAGACTGTTCAGAAAAGGTTTTAGGAAGTGATGAAGCTCTTAACTTTCCTTCTAGTATAAGTTCTTGTGAAATATGCCTTGTAATATCACATCATAACACAGTTTTCCCTTATTTGATCTCATACTTTGTGTACTTGCCATTCAAAGAAGGAGACACATGCAGTACATTCTGTCTTTATCCTTTCTAATGTGTTTTTCCAAGAAATCTATTTAATGTTTGGGTGTTTCCCCCTCCCCCCCCCCCGCCCCACAGGTTTAGACAGAGTGGCATATGTGCACTGTATCTTGAAAGGAAACACAACAGGAAAATAAACAGCATGAAATATTTAGCAGACAAGCATATCTGATGTCTCTCAATTATTCCTGGTGCTGAAGCTGATGAATAGATAACAAAATTCAACCCAGGAATTTGGATTGTGGTACTTAAGGATATATTTAAGTTTATGTCTTAAATATAAAATTAGTGCATTCAGTATATTTAAAGCTATTACCCCATAGTATGAAATGCTAAGCAGAATAATTTATTTTAATATATTTGAAAACTATATGAAAATATAGTTTTCAAATATATTATTGCAATTTACTTCTTGATATATTTTTTTTAATCCACAGACTTTTAATTAAATGGAATAGCATAGGAAGTTGGACATTTACAGGCCCACTGGATGTATTTTAAGTAAATCTACTTGGTTAAATTTGTCCCCTGTTCTTAATTTATTTTCCTGACATTATATTATGTCCAAGCCCAGGACTTCTTTGTAGTGGTATCCGATCTACAGATTTCCCTCCATTGCAATACTTATTTGTTATTATTTAAATGATATAAGTAACTATTTCGGAAGCAGCTTTCTATCCAGACAAATAAAGCCAGCATTGCCTACTCATCAGTTTCTGGCAAACAAATTCATAAAATATTCTGATATTTTGAACAGTAGATGCAAAGAATTGAATCCAAATTCTTTTCATGCAATGCCTATGCCCTTGCTCTATCAGGAGAGATATAGTGGGTATACAGAATATGTACATGAATTTGAAAGCCAGCATGATTTATGGGTTAACTTGCTTTATAATTTTTAAGTTATTTTTTAATTTGTTTTCCCTTCATGTAGTTTTGTATAGGAGATAAGGAGGGAGGGAGGGAGGGAGGGAGGGAGGGAGAGAGAGAGAGAGAGAGAGAGAAAGAAAGAAAGAAAGAAAGAAAGAAAGAAAGAAAAAGAAAGAAAGAAAGAAAGAAAGAAAGAAAGAAAGAAAGGAAGGAAGGAAGGAAGGAAGGAAGGAAGGAAGGAAGGAAGGAAGGAAGGAAGGAAGGAAGGAAGCAAGCAAGCAAGCAAGCAAGCAAGCAAGCAAGCAAGCAAGCAAGCAAGCAAGAGCCTTTGAGTCAGTGTTGGCTCCTGGCAACTGCCTGGACAAGTCCCTGCAGTTTTGTTGACAATATTTTAGAAGTGACTTGCCATTGCCTCTGGTTTCTAGCCTGATGCCTTAACCACTACACCAAACTGGCTCTCTGGCTCTCTCTATATGTTTTCTTTTATTAAATTATACAGTTGTATAGCTATTTACTTTATATATATACTTTCCACCATATGTGGGGAAAACAACAATAACAATGACAACAACAATAATAATAATAATAATAATAATAATAATAATAATAATAAAAAATATGCCACCTAACTCCCAGCAACTGGGAAGCCATGTAAGGTGGGGTAGGAGTGGGGGGAAAAAAACTTTGAAAAACAAAAAAGCAACTATCCAAAATTTAAAAATAACCCAAAACACACCTAAATGATATCTAATGCTGAAAAAAAAGAAAAAAAAGTTTAAAAAATCAGGCAATTTCATCATTATGATTCAATTTTTGAACAAGGAAATGAACATAGACCATGTGGAATCATATGTTGTTGTCTTGCCTCTCCTTTGCTACAAAGTTAATTCAAAGACTGAGAGCTGACAAATTTTATTAAAGCAAGTCTTGGAATCTGAGACACAAACATTCTTCCATGTGGCAGCATATTTATTTATTTTATTTATAATTAGATTTTTATCCTGCCTTTATTTTTCATTAATTCAAGGCAGTGTACTTACCTAATGCCCCTCCTCCTTTTTTCCCCACAATAACAATCCCATGAGATAGTTTGGGCTGAGAGAGACTGTGACTGGCCCCAAATGACCCATGTGCTTCCGTAGATGAGGATTGCCTAGAACCTGGGTGTCCTCAGCCCTAGTCCTAGTCCAGCCTCTTAACCACTACAACATCCTGGGTCACATGACTATCAAGCATTGGCTCACATACAAAGGTGAGACACAAATGTCATAATACATAAATGTCAGTAGAATTTAAAAAGGAAATAGCAGAATCATTGTCACTGACCCAAGCTCTACCAGTTCCAGTGCAGTGTAGTTTCAACCTAGATAATGCCTTGGAAAGAGCAACAGCAGCTTTCCATTATTCTAAAAAGTTTAGTTTCAGTCAATGAGACAGCCTAAGTTTGTGCAATCAGCCAGCGGGGTTTGCTTCCTTTAATTATTACACATATTCCTTTATTTTGGTTTCCAGGTGCAATTCCAGGTGCTAGTTGCCACCTTTAATGCCCTTCAGGGCATAGGGCCTGGCTATCTGAGGGATTGCCTGTCTTCAATGACCTCTGTCCTCCTGGTATGATTAGGCAGAGTGGGTGCATTCTGGGTCCAATCAACCCAGGAACTGCGCCTTCTTTGTTGCAAAGTCCCCTGGAATGATGTCCTCCCAGAGATTTGTGTGGCTCCCATCATTGTGATGTTTAGGAAACTGTTAAAAGCCTGATTGTTCTCCCAGGACTTGGGATAGGGTGGTTGTGGGGGAACATTTTGGTATATTTGTCTGTCTGATAAATGGCATGGTGTATTATTTTTCCAGCTGGCCAGGGTTCTTTTTACTAGTATCTTTTATATGTTGTTTTTCTTTTCTATCTGTAAGCCACTCAAAGTCATAAAGAAGTCAGGCAGCCTCTAAATTTTAAACAAATGAACAAATAAATAAATAAAATGTTTCTTGACTTCACCATTATAACAACTATGTTGCAACTCCATAACTAGGAAGTGTGTTTTCAGTGCCCATATTCTGAAACATGACACACAAATAGAAAAATGAATACTTGGATTATACGTACTTTAAATGTGGTGTTACAAGACACATGACTGTAGGAGTTTGTCTTGGGGGGAAAAAATGGTTTCCTGCAATAACAGCCTGAAATGTGGTATGTTATGGCCATTGACTCGGATGATTTTAAAGGAGATAGACAGCATGTAACTCAATGATTGGAAATTATTATGACAATTAAAAAGAATCTCCATGTTCATAGCATTATACCTCTGGTATTCAATTTCTGATGGAAGAAAACAAAGACATTGCTAATGAAATGCAATTGCTGATAGTACAAAAGCAAGAAATTGGTTTTGCCTGATTCCTGATGTAAATTTTGTTGAAACATCACAAGCTCACTGTGGGAAATAGAATACAGGACTAGGCAAGTCCTTGACTTAATTTAGCATAACTCTTATGTGTGTCATGAGATTTGTGATTCCATACTGAGATTATGGGATTGAGTAGGTTTAAGAATACTCACGATTGTTTAGATTATCAGCTGCATTAGTGTTGGGATCCCCAGATATTATTCTCTGTAATTCCATCATACCATCCCTAATATTCAAGGATGATGGGGATTGTAAACCAGTAATACCTGATGTATCTTAAACAGGGTAACCACTGCCATAGTTAATCTTCATATTCCAAACATGTTATGGTTCTGTGATGGAGTGTGAGGGTGACCTTGAAGATGGGGGGAAGAGATGCCACCTAGGGAACAATCAGATAAAAGAGAAAGGAGTCTGCAACAGAGTAATGGCCAGAAAAAGAAACTTAGGAAGGACCTGCCCTAAGTACTCAGGTGGTAAATAGGGAGGGTAGGAGACGTATACCTTCAGACTTGCAAGATTCTGTTAATGTAGCCTTACAATAAAGTAGAAGTAGCTCAGCTAGTTCATGTTCAGCTCTCTTAGGACTATATGACTTCAGTGTAACAGTGAGACAACATTCTTAACCAGATTAAGTAAAACTAGGTGACACATTTGCACAATTTACTAAGCAGCTTAATTAGTGTTAATCTTGGTTAAGGGGTTTTTGTTTGTTTCTTTGTTTCTTTGTTTGTGACCCATCATATGAACCCAATCATTTATATCAGGGTTTCTCAACCTTGGCAACTTTAAGATGTGTGGACTTCAACTCCCAGAATGCTGGCTGGGGAATGCTGGCCAGGAGCTGAAGTCCACACATCTTAAAGTTGCCAAAGTTGAGAAGCACTGATTTATATTATAGTCCAATATGTTAAATGAACTCAGAAAATGAATTAATTTAGAAACCAGGTAAAGTATGTTGTGTGAATACAGCCAATACATAGAACACTCACCTGTTCTGTCAACCATTCTGCCTATCAAATCCTAACATGACAGAAAAGTAACTTTGCCTATCCATTTTCCTGAGATGTTGGTTTTCTATACATTAAATTTATTGGTTGGGGAGGGATCAAAGAGTTGCCCCATGTGATTTTTTTTTTTTCAAAGTTTACCTTCTAGAGCCATCGAAGCACACCTTTATTTTGGCAGGATGAAAATAAAAACTACAACAAAATCAGGCATTCTTTCTTTTGATTAAGTATCCATCCTCTTTTAGTAATCATTGTTTAAAATATCTTGACAATATGATTAAAAGATCAATTCATGAGAAAGCAAGATGAATTCTATAGCAGTATTCCTTTGGCATTTGCTGTGACTGTAGAAAAAGTTAGATGAATGGTATAATGCTATAAATCAAGAGCTGTCATGTAAACATGGGGTCCATCTTCCTGCAAGCATAAGACTCATTCCTCCATTTGATCACTGTGTTCAACTGTGAGCTCACTTAAATGCTAACTGCCCTCTTTTGCAAATGCATAACTTTCTGATCAGAATTATGTTTGTGTTCACCAGTGCTTACACATCAGAAGAAAACTACTTTATTTATTTTATTTACTTAAAAAGATTTATATGGCCACCCATCTTGTGGCACACAACTCTGGCCAGCTAACAACAATGATAAAAACACAAGCAGTAAAACCAATATAAAAAAGGAGGAAAAATCAAGAATTTCCACGTCTCTGAGTATGAATTGTCTTCCAACCAGACCTTTTTGGTTCAGTTAAATACGGCTTGGTTCCCAATCGTCAGATGTGTTTCCTAACATATTTGGATCTGTGATTTAATTTGAGAAGACTTTGACTGTTTTATGGAATTTGTTTGCTGTTGTCTCTGCCTTCTCTATAGCTGGTATTTTATTTAGTGACAGAAAATCTGCACTATTTATGGATTTTTTTTTTCACTATAAAACTACTGCAGCCCTATCACATGGCATCTTCTCCTAAGCCATCTGTCACAGAGGTCTGGCATTTTATGTGAATGTTGGTCAGGCAGACTTAACCCAAGTTTTTTTATTATGAAAAATGTTTGCAACTACAATATTTAGCGTTTTACTTTACAGTGGTTATTAAACTTGATTACTTGTAGCTCTGTTTCATGGCTGCACTTATATATCAACCATGAAGCCAAAGAAACACAAGGGTAATTATGGCAATGCAGTCAGGCCCTGGAAAGTTCAGCTGGCAATGATACAGTTAATATCTTGGATTTTTGTAAGTAAGGTTTATTAATGCTGATATAAAACTGTATTTGATTTTATACAGATGGCATAAGATGTGGTTACTAAGTTATTATCCGGGATAAGCTGTACTGGCAAATTCAGAGCTTAAAACTATCACAGGAGATTAAATTATTTACTAAAAAGGGACAGAAAGATATAGTGAAAGCATCTTAGTATGAACATATTATAAGTATATTTACTTCCCATAAATATAATGAAGTATATCTCTCTTTAAAATGAGGGATTAAAAATGTGAATGTTGTTTCTCATTTGCACACAGAGAAGTAATTGGCCCGATTGTTTTCAGCTTTTTCCAAGGAAGGCAAGAGAGCTGATATTTCTAGAACCTTACCCAAGTATCATATTACAATATTATATTTTAAGAAAATTGGTAGCATTTATATTTTGAGACAGAATATCATTAAGTTTGTAGTAAAAGGGGCTCTTATGGGAAAGAATATTCTTGGCAAATTTTAGACAGGTAGATTGAAGGAACGTGGGGTCAACAGAAGGGTAAGGGGCTTTACTTAAAGAGAAGGGATGGTGGTAAGAAATAATGATGATGTCCTTCACAAATAGGTTATGCTATTTAACAGAAATTGAGGGTGGAACGATGTATAAAAATTTCACTCAATAATCTTGTCAATAAAATATCAATTAGACATCTAAAACAGCTCATGAAATATCATCATATAATAGGAAATGATGAGGTGGAGCAAATGGTAAAATAAATATCTCCTTCCAAGATCTTTGCAACCCTCCAAGATGTTGTAATTGGTATAACCAATGGTGGTCTGATCTCAAGGGGAAGTCCTCCCAGTCATTCAGTTTCATCTTTCTTCTCTGTTCCATCAGCAACCTGGAACATAAATTTGGAGCAACAAGGTCAAATGCATTGTAGAAATCTTTTAATTGGGACCAAGCAGGTTAGAAGGATACATTCTACCTCATTACTTAACAATCTATCCCAAATTACCTTAAAATTCAGCTTTGACTGAATCTAATGCTAAGCTCTTTTAGTTACATATGAGGCATATAATATCTTGAATTATCCTGAATTTCTCCTAGGTAGTAGGAAAATACAGGAAGTGAGGTAAAAAAAAAATCAACTGACATCTGAAACTGGAAAGTCAGTTAATCCATGTGCTAACTATTTCTCTGGTAACTATTTCTATGATTAGCTTGCTGGTATCTTCCTTAACTTGTGAACCTCGTGTTGCCTACTCTAATCAGCTACTGCCTTTGTAAATAGAACCTTACTGGAATTGTTCTTATAAATGCAGCTAAACTATAAACCCTGATTGATAGATGTATTTGCTGTACAATTAGTTGCTCCATCACACATGCTTGGCCACCAGTTCAGCAGGTTGGTTACTAAGAAAATAGGGTTTTAACCAAGTAAAAAGTGGCCCCACATTCTTCTTTTTTGCAAAGAGTATTAGTGAGTAACCTGCTGATCAGTGAATCTCAGCTGCACACTTGGATTTCAAATGTTAAATATAGCTTCACCTCAAAGACAACCAAACAGGATAAATCCTGAAAAAAGTTACAAAATAATAAACTATGTTTGGGTAGTTGTTAAAATATCAATCATTTTCAGAGTATCTGCTCATATAATATATTGTTAGAAAATGAGCCAGAAAATGTAAATAATGTAAGGCACTGTAGCTCAAAAATCTCTGCAAAGATTTTTTAAAAAGTGGCAAGTTTCTTGTAATGGTCTAACTTTCCTGCAGATATTATAACTGTTTTGGTATATACAGTATGTGTTTCCAACACTAGATCATGGGAGAGTAGAACTCTGTCTTTTCTGAATATGTTTTGGATCCAGGGAGTGAGTGTAATGGACTATCCATAGAGTGGCCTATAATCCAGCCCTCTGGGTGGGTCTAACAATTTCTGCATATCATAGTAACTAAAACATTTTCACTGTTTTGCAATACTATATAAAAGGAATATATGAAGCAAAAGCACCGTTCCATTTCTCATTCATCCATATTTTTTTTTTAAAAAAGTTGTCTGTCTACTGGAATCCCCCTTCTCAACTCTACAAATCTACAATTTGTATTGTATTTTGTATTGTATTGACTTTATATTGTCCTAGAATTAATGGTTGTTCTCCACATTCTGTTTGTTGTTGTTGTTTTAATTTATTAAAACCTATTTTACTTCTTAGTTTGCCTATATCCAATAAAAAAATATAGTGGCAATTGCACAGCTGTTTGCTCCTGAATTTTGGTGGCATAGTTCCTGGGGCTACCTTGGCCACAAAAAAAAAGAGCCAGAAATGATATAGGTCATTTGCAATAGGTTGAGTACCCCTGAATTAGAGAATGCATTGACATTTCCCATTCTTCTTCTGCACCACGGGATACTGAGATTAATGCAAGGGACAACAATCCTAACTGGTTTGGCACATAGACTTGCCTTCTCCAACTTGGAGATGTATTTTATTTTAACTCCCCAACATTCTCAGTCAGAAGGGCCCACAGGAAATTATGGCATTAGCTTACACATCTGGGGATCATCAGATTAAAAAATCCTAATCGAACCTAAGTAAGTCAAAATCTTTCAGTAGATCAGTTAAGATAGTTTTGTAGATATCAAACATGCACAGGGTATCATATGGAGAAACACACATAATTTGGCCATAATCCAAGCTACAGACCAACAAGAATAACTTATATCTGATTTTGTTCTTCATAATTCCCAATGACATATTATATTTAAGAAAGGGATACCACCCACATTTATTACAATAATCCTTTAACATGATCTTATAATTCAAGTGAGACTGTCATTCCTATGAAAAGGACAAATGCTTTTGCATTTCTTTACTCTTCTCCTCTTATGAAAATGTAGTATCTCTAGTGTATGGGGGAAGGAAGGAATGCAAGAATAAGATTCATAAGCAATGAATTAATGCTTTGATCCAAAAGGGATCATAATTCTTTATAAATGAAATGAGCAAGATTTAAAGCTAAACTTTAAAAATATCCTCTGATTTAGTATATACAGTTTATATTTGGGAAGCCTCTTTTCCAATTCTGCTTGCAGTATGTAAGCATTCAAACACAGAAAGAGCATTATTGAGGTATCACTTAAGTCTGCCTAAGAATTAAATATTAATGGGTGTAAACTGTAAAGCTGGTTTTAGATTTAGATATATTCAAATAATAGTAGGCATTTTCACTTATCCCTTAAAAGCTCCACATGTCTTAGGGTGCTTTTGCAAACAGCTCTTTAAACATTTCTCTCTTATGTTTCAGGGAACTGAAATAGAAGTAGATGAAAATGGCACTTTGGATTTGAGCATGAAAAAGAACCGAAGTCAAGAAAAGATGACTTCTCTAAGTTGCTCCAGTGCAAGTGTTCCCACTCCTTCCTCCTCTCCCTTCAAAACAGGCAGCATTCTGCTCAATGCCACTTTCTACCAAGCTTTGAATGAAAAGCAAGGTTGGGATACACCAATCAATTATAGCAAGAGCCAGGGCAAAAAAGAGGAGGAGAAAGAGGTATTTGGTTTTATTTTGTTTGCTTGGCAATACCCAGGGGTGATGGGAATCATTTCTAGTTTTGGATTGCTTATTTCCCAATGCACAGCTTGAGTCAATAGCAGATACTGCACCCCTCCTATGTATAAATAGCAACAAATGCAATTCAGCTAGAAGTTGGTCTACTGTCTTAGGGTTAGGGTTATTTCTCCCTGTCTGATGCTGGCAGAAAGAGGGATTTAGAAAGATGTGCCCTTTAACTCTTATGTCAGGTTCATTTCTGAAAGTGTGGCGGTATTCCTAGAAATCAGCGTCAGATTTTGGGCTGCCAGTTTCTGTGAGAAATAAGGGAAAACATTCAACTCCTATATGCATATCTGTAATCTATCTATCTATCTATCTATCTATCTATCTATCTATCTATCTATCTATCTATCTATCTATCTATCTATCATATAAAGCATTGCTACTAGAGATTTTTCCAGGTGCATCATCACATCATCTCTACATAACATATTTAGTGAAATGGTAAATTTTGCCATTTTTAGATCTTTTATAGAAAACATCAGTCTTTTGAAAGCCTTTGTGCTTTGTAATCTAAAATTAAATCTTAACATTTACATCATTGTGATTCAGTTGCATTCATTTGACTATAGCTGTCTTATCCAGAATAAATATGATATATAATGGTTTCTGTTGTCCATTTTGGAACTAAATTTGATTGTGGTTTCAGTATTGCTCACCATTGCTCAAAGTGACTATGGCTGATAGAGTTGTGGTTTAGCAACACCTGAAAGACCAGGTCAATAAGTTCTTCAACCCTATTTTAGGGAGGTGGATATGTGTTTTAAAATATTTTTAGGCAGGTGGTCATGTCTAAAATTTAGAGAGCATGTTGTGAGAATCCTTAAAATGGCGGCTACAGGACAATTTGTTCATTCACACACACACAAATGGGCTTCTTGTCTCTACTTTAGTTACTCCCAGGACACTCCCTACATTTGTTTTTTTGAGGAGTAGATAGATATGTTTCCAACTCACCTTCTATTTTATTTTATAAGAAAGTTTATGAGCTCTATGCGGAACCTAATAGCATTCTTATACCAAAAGATAATGTTGATAGCTGGTGTTCTGTTTTGCAGCATGGTAGCTTCCTGATTTTGTTCTTAAAGTCAGGTGTGAAAAAGTTCCTGGCATGTCTCAAGGGAGACGTTTATGGTCACATTCTTCTGTTCCTGGTACTTTCCATCTCATTGCTTTTCATCATATAGAAGCCAAGACCCATCTAGGTCTAATATTTGTGATATTTAAGCTTCTAACTTAAAGCCATGCTATACAACACAATAACAGATCTTTAAATACAGGCTTGTCTAAACCATAAGTCAAATAAAATGGAATGACAATTTAAAGATGAAAAGAGTTATGCAGGTCAGGGATACTAAATATCCATCTACTGCTTTCCTTGGTCTGTACTTGCACCCCAGTTCTGATCCTGGAAATTAGCCAAGATTGGTGTGGGGCGGGGAACCAGACAGGAATGCAACAGATATGTGACGATTCAATACAGCTTGGCCATGTACCTTTTTGAATTTGAAATCTCAATTGCCAGCAATATATAAATCATATAGAGATTGGCCCTTGGGCAATGATCATCAAAGAAATCAATCAAGTACTTAAAATGTAAGCCATATCTCATTTGCTCTTCTGTATTCTTCATCAAGGCATTCACAGAAAGGGAACATCAATATGCACATCAGTATGGTGCGTCAATTTGGTTTACAATAGAAGCTGAACAGGAAACAAAAATGCAGCTGTGGGCTGATACTCTCCCTTACATAAATAAGACAAATATTTACATAAAGGGAATCATCATTTGAAACAGATACTGTACTAAATTATAATTTAAAACCTGATGATTTCCTTGATTTTTGTTATGCCCTTTTCATTTATATGTTTATTGACTGTTGATAGTACATTTCTTGTTTGTTTTCTCCCTTCCCCCAACTTTTTGCCCATGTTTTCTATACGAATATTGTTGCCAGAATTAAGCAAAGTAGAGTATTATTTAGACTTGCTCTTATGATGAATAATCAGCATCAGATTCTTATAATGCCAGTTGAGTGACACTTTGATAAATTAACAGGAATCAGCACTGTTTATTCAGATTTATCTTTGTGTACAACATAAGAACAGTGCATCTATAATGACTGCCAGGTGGAGACCATATTAATTACATGAAAATTAGTGCAGAAAGTGGGAGATTTATTTTCCATGTCACTGCAATCTTTGGGGAAAGAAGGACTGCAGTTGTGTAGGACAACCCACCACCCCAATCTCTTGCTTGCTGCAGTTAAACAGCTGCTTTAAAGCTTTATAATAAGCATTCTGTGTTTTATTTCAATGAAACCCACAGGAGCAGAATGACACAAGTCCCAGGACCTCAAGTGGCCCTTCTAGCCTTAGGAAGGAAATCTCTACTCTGCCTTCTCTAGTTCTGCCTATGGGAACCATTGGTTATCCATTTGGTTTCGGTAAAAAATGTAAAAAAAAAAAAAGACTCACCTCTGTCCCATACTAAAATTACAAGCAATGTTGAAAAACTTTCTCCAAGTCAACTGGTGATTGGATTGATTTTGGACCAGATCAATGGACCTCACAGAGAGATGGAACCTATTGCAGAAAGAAGGCTATGATTTCTCAGATGCAACTAAAGCCTTAGGAGGTATATACAGAGCTATTCAAATAGATTTCAACCATGCTAGCACTTTTGTAAGTCAAACAAAATATATCTGAGTACCCAAAACTTAAATGGAATCATTACATAGAAGTGCTGTCAAGGTGTTACATTTTGAGCATGTTCTTAATTTAAAAGCTGTGCTGATTATTTTGCATCAATGATTTTTTGTTAAAAACAAAGGAAGATGCAATAATTACATAATACTTTTGATTGATAGCGCTGCAGCTATCTGTCAGGAAGAATCCTTGCGCTTATATCAATAAATCCACTCTTATAAAGATACCTTATTTTCTTTGTCTTCTTACCAGAAGAGTATGCTAATTACACCTGTTGCAAAAGCAAGCTTTTCTCCTTGCTGGAGTAGATGAAGGACCAGAGAGGAGTCTTTTTCTTTAAGACTCATCAGGGAAGGTATTACACAAGAACATTCTCCATGATATAGGCCAGCAGAATAACATCTCAAGGAGGACCAGGCACAGGCAGCTGTCTAGGAGCAAAAGAGGCTCCAAGGAGGAAGAAGGCAGCCCCATGGAATAGTGAGTTCTTGGAAGCATATAAGAAAACCAAGAGAGGCTCATGTTTCTGGAGCTGACCAACCAGTCTGAAGATCTGGACATGAAGATCAAGCTCCAACTTTCTGGGATATTTCTTCCCTCTGTATGTCTCCAGAACAATGGAGTTTTATCACCACAGGGATTAACAAAACAAAAGCTCTCTATTGGGGAGAAAAAGAAGGGTAACGAAGTAGGAAACTCATGACTGCACAGTACAGAAGCAGCTGTATATGGATCTCTCACAAAAGCTCTCACAAAAAAGTGTGTTATCCTCCTGGTACATGAATCCTGGATGTAATGGAACAATGACAAAGTTTTATAAAATCAGCTATCAAGTTAATATATATGACTTTTTCCCAGAATACATCAGTTTTAGGACATTGAAAAAATGTGTTTGAAACACATTATTCTCACCATGTCTTAAACAACATAATGAATACTCATTCATTTTCAGTAAAAATACAGTGGACCCAATATTATTTTTAATTAAATATGGCATAAACTAAGAACTATTTACATTTTTGAGATGGAAATTAAGATAGTCTCCCCTTGACAGAGAAAATGGGGACCTCCAATTCTTTGTTCTATTTAGTTTTTAACATTTGCATATTGAATTAATTCATTGACAAAGATTTATAAAGGTTAATTGTGGGATCTTTTACTCTTATAATTTTGGTAATCACTTCTAATAATTTAAGTGTCTCTGAGGCTAAGTGCTGCAGGTCCAAATCAAGGTGGCTCTAGAGGTTATAATTGTATATATATTTGCGTGAGCAAAGGATCAAAATGCAATTTTCTATTAATAATATACCACAATATTCAAATTGATTTGTTAGTGGAATTATTTATCTCTAATCTATTACATTTTGAATCTCAAACATTCCAGTTAAATAAACATTAAATAAATATGTGTGAATATTTCAAAAAAGTGCAGGATTATTTAAAAAAAAAATTTTAAAAAAGGAGTTCAGGAAGGAGAGTTTATACTAAATGAAGCCATCCAAAATGTCATAATAGTAAATATATGCATATGTATGTATGTATGTATGTATGTGGTATCATTTAAGGTACAGAAAACCACCACCACCTCCCATCTTCAACTGAAAACTGCATTTTTAAAAAGATATCTTTAGAATTGAAGTGGCCTGCAGAAATTTACAAAGCAATATACTGAGTTTTTGAAAATGTTTTCCCTATATATATTTGGAAATTTCGAACAAAATATAAAATATCCTGGAAATTATAACTGACTGGTATCTATTTCAGCTTTCCCACAAGGAAACAACAACACTATTAAAAGAAATCAATATCTCAGAGGATGATAAGCAGCTTAAAGTAGGAGAGTGAAGAAGCTGCAAAGTATAAATTCATCCATTGATGGTCAAGGGAAAGAATGGAAAGCAAAATCCTGGAACTGAATAATTGGTTAAGAAGATGATAGCATCCAGATTCCTAGATCATGGCCTATATCACCAGTATAAGGGACTCTCAGGCAGAGATGGTCTGTACCTCACATGAATAGGGAACATGTAATGGCAAGAATCTTGCAAACCTTATCAAGAAGGTTCCAGAGGAACAGGCTCAGAAAAGCACTGGACATTAGGCACATGGTCGCACATGATAATGGTGGAGGCACAAGACAGAAAAGTGTGCTCAGAAATCATCAATAGATGACAGTAGGGAGACCAATAAACAAGATATCCTCAGTGTGTGTGTGTGTGTGTGTATGTATGTATGTATGTATCTATCTATCTATCTATCTATCTATCTATCTATCTATCTATCTATCTATCTTAGTGCACGGGACATGGATAGCAACAAAGAGGTAGAACTAGAAATCTTAACTTAGGAAAGCAAATATGACCTAAAGATATTCCAGAAACCTGATGCAATTAGAATCATGATTAGAAAAGACACCTTGAATGATATTTTAAAAATGCTTTAAAAAATTGACCTAACAAAAAGAGAGGCAGAGTGGTTTTACATGTAAATAAGCATACAACTGTGAAAATATTCATGCCATATTTTTAACACAAAAATTTGGTTAAAAGCATCTGAGTAAGATTAAAAGGAGTAAGAAATAAATGATACTATTGTGGAAATTAACTACAGGCCACCTATCCAGGTAGAGGATATGGTCAAAATCAATTCACCATTCTCAACTATAGTGGTAATGAGAATCTTTATCTGCAAAGAGATAGAAACAGATAATCATTTAGGAGTGGGAGTCCAACAGATTTCTGATCTCTCCTGCTGACAAGGTAGTTAGGTACTCTGGATCCAATCCTGACCAATAGAGAGAAACGGACTGAAAGAGACAGGCAACTTGGACAAAAGCAACAATAATCTTTTGGAGTTAATGGTAATAAGGGAAGAAAAAGCTGCATGAAATCAGTCATGCACCTTGGACTTGAGGAAGGCACTTGTAATGAACTGAAATGAAAGGTGGACAGCACATCATGTCTTAAAAATGCTACAGATAAGCAAGTAAATGAGGGATAGAAGATCCTAAAAACAAGATGCTGAAATCAGGCACAAATGATTGCATCACAAGGAAAAAGGGCAAGGCGTAAGATGAATCTAGAGTTCACTGACAAAGTTAGAGGGAAAAAATGCGTAGAAAATGATACTAGGGACTGATAATCAAGGAAGAGTACAAATCAGTAGTTTAGACCTTAAGGAATGGGGTCAGGAAGACTAGAACTCAGAATAAGATGAAGCTGGTAAGGAATGCAAAATATTATGAGATGAAGTTGGTGATGTCTAAAATAAATGAGACAGTTGGTCTATTGAGTAGGAAAGGTAATAATGGGAAATAGGGAGAAGGTGGAACTGCTTAACAGCTTCTTTGAATCTTTTTTGTCTCAGAAGAGAAGAGAAGAGCTATTAAAAGCATCCACAAAGCTAGCTTAAATTAATTTAACTTTCCGAAGTCAGTTGGATGATATTCCAGTGTTTCTTATTTTTATTTTTAAGCATTTATATTGATTTTAGTATACAGAAAAGAAGAACTGAGAAACAAGGAAGAACTAAAATGTAACAAAAACAAAAGCAAACATGGGGGTGGGGGAGAAATCAACAGATTTAACCGTTGATTAAAAATCCTGAGAATTGGTGAGGTGCTGGAAGATTGGAGAACAGCAAACATAGTCTTAGAACTCAAAAGAGGGGGAAAGGAGGTCCTAGGAGACTACAGACCAGTTGGTTTTATATCTATATTGGGCAAGGTACTAGAACATACTATCAAACGTCTCTATGAACACATAGAAAAAAATGCTATCATTACCAAAAGCCAGTATCAGTTTCATAAGAACAAGTTCTGCTACAGTAAACTTTTATCTTCTTATGACAGAGCAACTAGTTTGGTAGATGAATGTTGTGGATGCAGTAAATTTACTTTACTTGATCTCAGTAAAGTAATCATTTGATATAGTCTCTCTTTATCTTTATGGACAAGTTGAATAAATCTGATCTTGACAGTACTGCAGTATGAACAACCAAATCCAAAGGGTGCTCATTAAATGGTTCTCCATCATCTTGGAAAAAAGTATCATGGGCTCCATCATTGGTCAGGCACCATTCAACATATTTATAAGTATCCTTACAAGATGGAATGGAAGGGATGCTTATCAAATTTGTAGCTGACACCAGGCTAGAAGGCTGGCTAATTCCTTCGATGACAAAACCAGAGTCCAAATTATCTTGACAGGCTTGAGCACCAGGCCAACTAGCTGTGCTTCTGGTAAGGAAGAAAATCAGATTCATAAATACAGGAATTTGATGACCTGGCTTGGCAGCAGTGTTTGTCTGAAGGATGTAGGACAACTAGTGGACCATTAGCTAAACATGAACAAGCAGTAGAAGGCATCAGTTAATAAAAAGATAAATGAAGCATTGGACTGTATTAATGGAAGCATTACATCCAGATCATAGGAGGTACTATCTCATGCAGTTTAAAAGAGATGTGGAGAAGCTGAAACAGGTTCAGAGGAGAGGTACCAGAATGGTAAGCAGTCTGGAGACCAATCCTTATAAGGAATAGTTCACATTTCACTTGCAAAAGAGAGGTTTAAGAGAAATATGCCAGTGGTATACAAATACCTAAAAGGCTGTTATATGCAAGATGGGACATATCTGTTCTCTGTTGAAACTGAAAGCTGGACAAAGATTAAGGAACTGAAATTAAAAGAAAGGGTAAATATTAGGAGGAATTTCCTAATGGTAAGGACTGTCAAGCGCTAAGCAGGAGTTGAACTACATTGCCTAAGGTCCTGTCGAACGCATAGATTTGTGATTCTATGATTCTTTCTGATAATACTTATCCCTATCCTCAAGAATGAGTCTCTGGGTAAGTAAGGTTTCCAACATCTGGAACAGCTGAAAATGGTTGTAAACTGAAACTAAAGTTTTACAGAAAACATTAGTCAAATAGAGGTGTTTATATTGGCATTATAGAGGCAAGTATAAAGGCAAAAGAAGGGTAGCATACTTGGGTCATTCATGAACCAAAAGAATTGTCCTAATGGGCCTTGGGAATACATGAGGGAATGTGGGGGGCGGGGGGGACTTTATCCTTTGATGTGAATAATTTTGTGTCTGATCCATGTCTGAAATGTATTAGCTCCAAATAATGCTGGATGTAGATAAAAGTCTTAAGTCAAAAACAGGGAACTATAAAGATACTGTATTAGGTGCAGCATCTAATTTTATTATATATACACACACACACACACACACACACACACACACAACTGATTGTCAGCTTGAAGGTAATTTCTAGAAGTTTTTTTTCTTTCCCTAACCAACTAAGAAATAGTAGGCCTGTCCAGATGCTCTCCTCAAAAATAAATAAATAATAAAATCCTGAATTGGAAAAAGCTGATACTCTCTCTGCAAGCAACCAAAATGCTGAGAAATAACTGGAGCTTTTAGTTTAGTTCAACTGTCAGTTTTCCAAAGATTTCAAGGCTTAAAATGTTAAAAGTGCCAGATGCTATTATCTGTTATTTGTGTTGTCATTATGTTCTGGTCTTTGCAGAAATCAATATAAATGTCCATCTGTACATTAATGGAATTTCATTTGGGTCTTTTCCCCCCTCCCCTTGAATGGGTAGGAATATGGAGGCTGGCAAGGATCCAAAGAACTATGTTACTATGTGAGCTTCCCAAATAACACTACACACATATACCCACACATACAGTCAGCCTAAGAGATCACTTCAGAAACAGAATAGGGAGAAGCAGATTAAAAGAAAAAAACAAACAACCCATACCTTGTAAGCCCCTTACCTTAGTTCATACTAGCTGCCTAGAGCCCACCAATGTCTGTCTAATATACCTTTGTATTAAATAATAAGGGTGTATATGCTAGGGAGTTTGCTTCTAGTTTTCTGGGTTTAAAGACAGATTGTACCGATAAGGTCACATTAATAAATGTATTTCCAATAGGTATCTTTTGTATTTGAGCTGATACAAAAATTGTGAGTACAGTCTTTGATCTAAGGTGACAGCTGATCTAAGGTGACCATGAAATCATTGTCTGGTATTGAAGTTCTCCAATGGTGAACATGCTGATTACTTTTTCTGCCCAGATACTACAGTGGGATTCACAAAACTTGTTAAGCCATAGTTTGTGGAGCAAATCATAGTGGCATGCAACATGCAAGGCAGAAGCTAAATTACATTGGCTGCAATCACATATCTTGTGAAACCAAAGCCAAATAAAGCACATTATGGCTTACCACAAACTAGGAACCAGCTTATAAAATCAGACATTCCTTTATTTTGATTAACTTCTATTGGTAAAGTAATTCATCAGACAAAGTAAACAGAATAAGGAATAATAAAACCAATTAAAAAATATAGCACTTTTTATAAATTGTGCGCAATTTGCACATTTTCTCCCTTGAGACCTAACCAAGGATCTATTTCAATGAGTACACATGAAAAAGAAGAAATCAAAATTTCCATGCATTTTTCCCTACATTTTAAACAGATTTGTGTGAAATAGCACTAAACTAGAAATATGTTTCTTTTCAGCAGTTCCTATCTCCTCTGAGTTAGCTGAGATTAGGTAGCTGAAAATGTGAAGTCCACAACCTCTGGGGGGCTTCAGGTTGGGGAAAAATGGATTAAAAGATAGCAATGCTTCAAAATAACAGTCTCTTCTATTATTTCAGAAAGATCCTGCAATCTGTCCTGAAGGCCTGGAGGAAAAAAAATCCTCAGATGTCTCAGAACCTAGTCCAAAACCCAAGCTCCACTCAAGAGATCTCAAAAAGGAACTGATCACGTGAGTTGATAGATGGTAGAGATAGAGACAGACAGACAGATTTTTTTTTCTGCTCATGTCCTGCTTGTGTTAAAAACTCATAAACACTCCTGATTTTTCAGACTTCAGAAAATATGGAAATATTTTTTGTTTGTTCTTTTTTATGTTCTTTCCAATATGATCCTGAATGTCTTTTTGCATTTGGGGTTCTTATGGGTGCTGCTTCGCCAAATCCTGTTCTATCATTTCTTTCATTCAAGCTCTGACATCACTCTTATAATGGATATCTGCTTGTGGGATTGGGGAACCTTAAATGAGCTACCTTCAGATTATACAGTGACTATGAGCCAAATTTGTGCTGACCCTGAATGCTTGTACCTAAGTGTAATGGTTGCTGGCCATGTTGCATCTTCATCTGAAGATCACTTATGGCTCAGTTTTCCTGTATGAAGAAAATGTTGATAAAATTTATAGGAGAATTTTTCCCCATTGAATGATTCAAGAACTCCAGTTACAAGATATTAGTTCCCAGGATCCCCACAATTGTTTAAAGCATTAATCACTGATTATAATTTATTCTGTATATATTATAATAACTTACACACCTTATAAACCTTGTATTTTAAAGCACGTGTAATGGTTGTTTTGCTTGCTGATGTGCATCCAAAATGCGCTTGGCTGTGCAGTTTAACTCAAACATGTTTAAATACAAATATGTAAAGGGTCTAAAGATAACAGTGAGGGCAAGGAACATTTACCAAATATTTGCTGGCAGAATTGCTAGTACAAATGGCTCCATCATGAGGAAATACCTAAAATGACAACTGCAATTATAAAGAAAAATTCTATCTCTAAGGCTCAGTTACAATGAACTTCCTTCATTATAAATATGGATTACATATTGTGGAATATTAATGATCTCTCCAATGATTATATTATGCCAAAGCAGTTGTATTTTGCAGAATGAACTAGGTTGTTGATGTGGTATACTGCTACTTAAAAGAAAACTGTACATTGTCTATTTTTGAAATACTATTTAGCAGCTACAATGGGGCGATTTAATGTTGCTTCAAGGACATCACTGAAAGCCATAGTTAGTTAACATACCTCATAAGAAAACAAAAAGAGGATATCTTTTAAAAAGAAAATGGTTAAAAAGGTTCAACTTACTAGTGGACAACTGACTGAAATAGTTGAATGGTTTAGTAACTTTATGAGAAAACAACACATTTTCATCTCTACAATCTTCAGGCTGTGGCTCTGGAACTTCCATTGTCCCCACATGAAAAAGAAACACAGACCCATCTCAGACAGAATACTTATAGTGTTGTAATCCATGGTTTATTAAATTAAAGCAGTATTTTTCCACAGAATCTACTCTCTTTTCCTCCTCCTCTTGGGACTACAGTTTAACTGTTCTTGTTATACTAATTAGTAATAATTATGTCACTAGCATATCCATTAAGTAAGGCAGCTATGATGAAAGAAAGGAAGACAGTCACGAGAAGTTACTTTATTGAATTACAACTAAATGCACCTCCAATTAAAAACACTAGAAAAATAAACAGTAATATTAGATGACTTCTCAGCAAACCTATACTTTCTCTCACATACATGTTTCTTCATCATACATACACAACCATCTGTGTTTGCTCTCCTCTTTCCTCCATCCCTTTCCTTCATATATGTGGGATTTTGGGCCTTTTACAGCAGGTAATTACAGCATCAGCTATCCCAGTAGTAAACTTTCTTTCTTTCTTTCTTTCTTTCTTTCTTTCTTTCTTTCTTTCTTTCTTTCTTTCTTTCTTTCTTTCTTTCTAACTAGCAGTGGAAGTCACTGAAAGAAAAAAATTAAAAAGGCTTGGAAGCTTGCCCCAGGCTCAACTATTTCTTTTGTCTTGTGTGCTTCCTTTCTGCTTCACCACCCTCTGCAGTCAACTCATTGCATCTAGTTCCATCCTATAGGACATCATGAATGGAGAACTGCCATATTTGGGCTGTTGCAAAAATATAGACAACCACTAGATGGAAGCAAAGAGATACAAAAAAACTAACTCTAGTGGTCAGCCAGATTATTGCTGCTCAGATTTCTATCCTGTTCTACTGGAGAAGCAGAATAGACCAAAAAAAAGGGGGGGGGGAATAAAAGGTGAGTCAGCCAGAGGATGGAGGTGAACAGAGAGGAAAAAAAGGACCACAAAGTTCCAGAACTCTGATGCCTGGATGTCACTGTTTCCATTATGTGTAAGAAGCAGAAGTTTAATCTGTTTACAAACCAGGATATGAAGTAAGGTTCAGATCCTGAGAAAGAGAAATTAAGCCAGGTTCCTAGTATGCATATAAAGAGAATCTCTCTCTCTCTCTCTCTCTCTCTCTCTCTCTCTCTCTCTCTCTGTGTGTGTGTGTGTGTGTGTGTGTGTGTGTGTGATTTCAGAACATACTATTGGAAAGATCACTTCTATGAGCTTGCTTAGCTATAAAATCAGCCTTCACTAAGTCCATCACTAGGACAGAGAGAAGAGAGACAGCTTCCTCATTACTAACACATAGCACTATATAAAGCATTTGAAGGAACACTTCACAGAGCACATGGTGGCTTGAGTGGAGTGCCTCTCCTCAAAGCACAGAGGCAGGGACATCCTCTAGAACAGTGTTTCCCAATCTTAGCAACTTTAAGGTGTGCGGACTTCAACCCCCAGAATCCCCCACCCAGCAAGCTTAAAGTTGCTGAGGTTGAGAAACACTGTTTTAGAAGACTCTGTGCAGTTTCTTCAAGGACTTTCCCAAATCATCCATGCGTGTAAATGCATCTATAGCCACTTCAGATTGTTTGCACCTCCAGTGTTGCTTGTGCACAGGCACACAGGCAGCCCTCAAAGCAACTATGCCAGTCCTACTGAGGATGTGGCTACCCCAACGCATCAAATATTTTGCACAATCCAGTAACCATGGAGAACAGTCGAACATGGTTATTCCCCCTTGTGGTATTCTTTCAAAGAGAGGAAAAAAAAATGCTTCCCCCCCCCCCTCCCAGTTAATTTGTGTCTGACTGGTTCTCTTTATTTCCTTAGGTGTCCAACTCCAGGATGTGATGGCAGTGGTCATGTGACAGGAAACTATGCATCTCACCGCAGGTAAAAAATGAAATAGGAGAGCATTTAATAACAAAATACAGGGATACAGGATTGCAGATGGCAGTTAATAATATTAGCTATGTATTTACCATGACCAATATACATTTCTGGGCCCAATTTAAAATATATATATTTTAACCTCTAAAACCCTAAATAGTTTGGATTTGGGTAATCCACAAGACTTCCTTCACCTGTATGTACTTACTGAAACTTAAGGTACAAAAATACTGCAGCCTTAGATTTGGTGAGCCTTACTTTGGTTAAGCTTTTAGTTTACTTTTTTAAAAGAAAAAATGTAATCATTTTTATTATTATTTTGTTACAGCATCCTTAAGAAACTCTTTTACATTTGATTTTCTTAGTGTTTCTGGATGTCCCTTGGCTGACAAGACGTTAAAATCCTTAATGGCTGCCAATTCTCAAGAGCTTAAGTATGTATTTGTTCCAAAGAAAGGAGGGGTATTGACTGATACTTTTCTTTACAGATTCTGCTTGCATCAAAATCCATTATTTAATAAGAGCAGCAAGTAAGGCTATTTGTACTCTGTTTTTTTCAAACATCATAAATCATTATTTTCAGGAATATTTTCTTTCTTTAGCTTTATTTGGCCATTCCAATCCTATGCAATTAAAACAGCATGATGGAGAGTTAGGATGAATAGCTCTAATACAGAGGTAGGAAAGGACCCAGTTAGATAAGCACTGTGCTAAAACTCTTGTCCTCCATCTCCTGGAGGACACGAATGACAACAGTGGTGGTAGAATTGGGGCTTATTCCCCCCCCCCTCACTTTTCTGATGAGTTTCTAATAGAATAAGAATTAGAATGACCCATTGCCACCAGTTTGTTTGCCTGGAGAACAGGCTGATCCAGAGGTCCTCTGAATTGGATGCTGCTATGAGTGCAATAAAGCGAAGAAAAATAATTCCATTAACATCATTAATAATAGCTGAATCTTACATTAGGATCAGTAATAATAGTTGAATCTTAAGGTATTTTTTAAACCTGGAAGTAAATCCCACTGACAAAGAATGAGAAGAGGATAAAGAGGAAGGGCAAACTTGGCTATTGACATTTGGCATGTTTTCTATTTACCTGGTCACCTGCTGCTGGGGGAGTAGCCCTCAGCTGAGGAGTAAGGCTTTTGCCCAAGGTCCAGTTCAAAGTGCAGGGGGGAAGTGCATAAATATGCCTGTTGCAGAATACTTTCAGGAATAATCCCTTTTGGAAATGAATGGCTAGAAATTTTGTTCTAGTGTAACACTTCAATCTTGACCCTAGACGGTGCTATGAGTGCCATAGATCTGCCTCACAACTTTACTCCAGGGAGAATTGACCTGTTCGGTGCATTCAGTCCAGAGGAATACGTTAAGAGCCTCTTCCCAAATGAAATCAAAGGAGAGAGGGCACAGCACATTGCTCTGCAAATTACTTCCCTCTCCTATGGAGCACCTTACCTTCGGAGGTCCAGACAACATCCTTTTTAGTTTGCTACAGGGCAGCTGAGTCTGAGCATTTTCACATGGTGTTTCATGTCTGAAGAGTGTAGGAATTGCTCTGGTGCCAGGGCTTGTATTTTTTGTATGGTAGAGCGATGTGCTTTATGTTTTATCAATACTTTTATATGATTATAAACTACTGGGAGTGAAGCTGGCAGTATAAAAGTACATAAATATTAAAAATATATACATACAGATACAGTTACATGCATAATGTACCTTCAGATTTTTTAATCCAAGTAATTTATTGCCCATTTAAGACATATATCAGAAATAGGTTACTACTTGTGGCAATACCGTAGGCTTTACAGCAACCATCAAAGCCGCCTCCTAAATTCTTAACAGTTGGAGCAATTTGTAAGAAATTTGCAACTTGAATTATATTTTGTTTGCTGCTAAAATACAGCAGCAAATGAGTCTCCTAATGTGAGGAAACCACATGGAAGTTGCCTCTGAGATAGCATGCACATACACTCTCTCACACAGAGACAGCAGTGCAGTTTGAGTTATGCTATATTTTCAGGATGCCTGTGAATTTCAGAAGTGGCAGAATCTCCTTGAACAAGAAGTCTCTAAGATAGATAGACAGACAGACAGACAGACACCACACACACACACACACACACACACACACTCACATGCACACATAATTTTTAAAAAGGTATTAAATAAGTTTTTCCACAGAGTAAAAACAATACAAATTTTAAGTTAAAGATAAGAGAAATAGAGAAAAGTAAAGAAATGAAAGAGAAATAACGAAAAAGAGTCAGAAAAGAAGGAAAAAGAGAGAAAGAAAAGAAAGAAAATAAAATAAAAAAGTGACTTCCAATCTTTTTAACAGCAGTTATAAATACATTAATATTTTACCCTTTCTCTCTAAGGTTACATCAAAGTTTCCTTCTTTCCATAATCTACCCTCTCTAATCATCAAATCCATAAATCATCAGTTCATTTTTTTTCTTTTTTCAGCAAAAAGTCCATAAGGGGTTTCCAGTCACTAAGAAATGTAGTAATTTATCTTTCTCTATAGGAAACAAGTTAATTTTGCCATCTCTGCTTGTTCCATCATCTTCACCAACCATTCCTCCATTGTGGGTATTTCAGAGTCTTTCCATTTTTGTGTATACAGTGGTCTCACAGCAGTGATCATATATAAAAATAATCTTCCGTGGCTTGACTAAGTTACTTCTGAGATATTCCATCCATCATATCCTAGCACATGTATAAAACCAAGGCTCTTTCAACACAGCCATTATACTATACCGGGTGCAACAACATGGAAATCCAGGTTTTCCTAGAAACTGAGGTTTGAGGAGAGCTAGACAAAAATGTAGTTGAATAGTTAAGTGTAAGACAGATCCAAAAAAGGTGACTGAGGGGAAGAGAAAAGGGAGGGCAATTCTATATACATGCAGTATGTCACTTCAGTTCTTCCTACACGACATAATCAAAGCAGATAAAAATGTATAAAGAAATAATAAGGTCTTTTAAAAAGCCCTACTTGTTTTTGTTTAAAACAGTCCTGTTTTAGGTGCTATTCAATACTCCAGCATTCAGCTCCTCAACAGAATAACGCCATTTTTTCCCACCTAGCTTCCCCTTAGATGGCGACACCATGCAGCTCTTAGGAGTTACTTGTTTGACTCGGCAGATGAATCTGTGCCAGGCTTTCCCAAGATGTGTTGGACTACAGCTCCTATAAATGCCAGACAGCAAGCCCATTGGCATGCTGATTCAACGTATCAGGTGCGAGGTAAATTGATTTACCTCCCATCCGGTCTTCTAAATAACCAACCAGAAAACTTACGGAGGTTGTCCTAGTAGACGAGTCTGCAGAATATTTCCTTCCCTGAGAAATTGCTGTTTTTCCTAGGCATTTTTTGTATTTTCAAAGCATTTTCTGCATTTCCACTGTGAAGTACCAAAATAGGAACCCAAGAAAGTCCTTTGCAAACTTTTCCTAAAGTTCCCAATTGAATAAGGTAGGATTCATCTTTTTCTCTATATTTTCGTACACAGGTGTCCCACTCCTGGATGTGATGGTTCTGGTCACGTGACAGGGAATTATGCCTCTCACAGAAGGTATGGACCCTTTACTTATTCAGAAGTAAAAGACTAGGAAGTCAGGAAGGGAAATAAACTGCTTTGCATACTTTTCTTTAGTTTATCTGGCTGTCCTCGGGCCAGGAAAGGTGGTCTGAAAGTGACTCCTACAAAGGAAGAAAAAGAAGATCCTGAACTTAAGTAAGTAGGCTTTCAAAGGTTTGTGGTAAATCACAAAACACATCCTAGTTGTTCTCACTAACCAATGCATAGGTAATAATAAATTGAAATAAACTTGTAAGAGCTAGTTTTATGGTTTCCATGAACTGTGTTATCCCTGATGTAGCCAAAAAGATGCAATGCAGGAAAGTTTCTAAGCCTTTACCTGTTTATAGTCTCAGCAAATCATCTTTTTCCTATTCTGATTTTATGATTGGTAATTATCCAAGCAGATACATTGGCTGATAAATGTTACAATTATCCAGTCTTCATGATGAACCTCACTGAATATTTTAAATCTTTTAAAGTGGCTCTGATAGTAGTGATTAGAGTAACCTTGGCTTGTTCACTCAATGCAATGGTGCATTAGCACAAAAGTTACATTCACAGAAAACGCCAAGATATAACGTGGGTTAACACAGGATGCTAACACCAAATCAACCCACATTATAGCGCTGGCGACTTATGTCACCTGTGGGATCAAGTATGCTAAGAGCTTTCCATTAAAAAACCTGGACATGCATGCTATTTTGCCAACCTGAATATATTTTTCTAAGCTTTTACAGTTGTTAGAGAGATCTTTAGACAAATATCCGTTTTGCTGTGTTCCTACAGATGTCCAGTGCTAGGCTGTGATGGCCAAGGTCACGTATCAGGTAAATACACTTCCCATCGCACAGCTTCAGGTTGTCCCGTGGCTGCCAAGAGACAGAAGGAAAGTCCTCTGAATGGATCTTCGCTGCCCTGGAAGTTGAACAAGCAAGAGCTGCCACATTGCCCTTTGCCGGGCTGCAACGGGCTGGGTCACGTTAATAATGTTTTTGTCACCCACAGAAGGTATCACTTTGTCTCTTTTCCCTTTTTTTTCCTTCTCTTAGCAAATACCTGAAAATCAATGCAGTTTTGTTAATTTAACAGTCTTATCCAACTGATAGGAAAAATTGTGTTAGGATTTTGCATGCATTTTGAATAACTCATCTTTTTTGGATGATCGAGACCTAGGACCTTTAAAGAACACTTATACATGCTATATAAGAGTAAATTATTCCTAGGACCAAATCATTGAACTAGTATGTTATAGACCTTTGAAAATGGACATTATGAGCTGTTCATAAATCGTTCTATTGAGCTTCTAATGTAACTTCAGGATCATAGATTTCACAGCATGAATATAGCTGGTTTGGCTGTTACCAAAACAGTAGTGCAAATGTATCAGATTTGGTGCTTTGGAGCAACTGCTATCAAGGTACAGCCATAACACAACTGAACAATGAGTTGAAAGAGGAGACAGTTCTGTAGGAATGTCACTGGAAATCATACACAACCAATAGTATTGAATTAACATTATTACAGGAGTGGAACATAATAGGCAGCGCAGTAAAATGGACTTGTACTGACAAGACCTTGGAAGCTGAGTTGTGGCAATCAAAATATGTTTCAACTTTCATATAGGTCCCCTTTCCTACTCTTTTTAGTTTGTCTGGATGTCCTCTGAATGCACAAGCCTTAAAAAAAGGCAAAATATCTGAAGAAGTAATGACTGTTAAATTGAAAGCAAATGGAGGTAAGGAGATTAGATTGTATGAATGTAGCATCAACCCACTGATTTACTGAGAATTATAAGAACCATTGTATTGCATTACAGCAGTATTATTGCAAAAGGTTTGACTATGTATTCTTTTCCCACGGTATCTATGTGATACACTTTGCTCTCTGTCCTCCAATAATAGATATTGACTATAGGTAACAAATAGCCATTATGATTAGCCACCACTGATAATCTTCTGCTCTCTGAATCCCTTTTCAAAGCTATTGAAGTTTATGGCTATGCACTATGGATAGATGTACTTGCATTCATTCTAAATCTAAATTTCCCACCTAACCGCTTTATAGTACTGATATGCAAAGGAAAGATCATGCAGTTTGTATCCCTATATAATATAACACATGTAGCTTAACCATTGGACCTGTTCCATATCACCAAAATTGATATATAAATATAGCTGAAATTGATGTATAACTTACATATGAACATTGTATTCCTTTTAGACTCTATACTTAAAACTTACTCAGGATCAGGCATAGAAATAAATAGTACAGCAGGAAGAGAAGGAAAATATTGAGAAATATAGTGAACATGCATGAGCCTTTTGAAGGTCCTTCTTGACTTCCCAATCCTTGATGTATCACAATGGAGAGTTTGATACTGATTCTGATAAGTGTAGGATGAAATTGCAATATGTTGTTTTGATTTCAGTTAAATGGGTTGGTATTTAACCAATTTAAGCCTCAGAGACTATTTCACAATGTTCCTAAAGATACGTCTTAATACTTTTAGTAAGACATCATTTTATACTTGACTTGTGCAGGTTTAGAGAATGAAGAGGAAATCAGACATTTGGATGAAGAAATTAAAGAACTAAATGAATCCAACCTTAAAATTGAAGCTGATATGATGAAACTTCAGACACAGGTAAGAATGTAACTACCTCACTGAGACATAGCAATAATACATATTTTCCCCCAGCCACCCCTTTTAGCACTTGAAGGATCAAGTCTCCTGCTGCTACTCAGAAAGTTAACTTGGTTTGGAAGAAAATGAAGGCCAGTGCTGGCTAAGGAAGCAATACTGGTGACCAGGTCAGCACAAGCATTCTCTACGTGCAGCTCATTCTCAGAAGAATAGGAAAAGGGGCCATAGTGACAGATGGTAACAGCATGAACAACACATGAACACTTCCCTGTGCACTATTTGCCAGTTGGCACACGCTCTGCCTCTTCCTGGTTGGACCACACTAAGGCCTTGGCTGCTGCTGAGCACCATCAGCTGAGTTTTAAAATGCTGACTATCCTGACATGGCAAAGGGTTCATATTGCTTGAAGCTGAGTCTGGGAATGTTCGTTTGCCAGATCTATTGGAAAGAAAGGAAGAAGAAAAATGAAAGATTTTTGTATTAATAAAGTGATATGTTGTGAAAGAGCAGGTAAAGAGAAGGAAAGGATTGGAGAAAGAAATTAAGAGAGCTAATACATCATTGTACCATCCTCCCAAACCTTCACTGTGGTTGAGGCACCTAGGTTGATGCTATAGGTGATCTCAGCCAGCCATCCCTGAGGGGATATTGTTCTGAGGCACTTTGGGATTTCATAGTCATCATTACAACCATGAGCTTGTTCCATGTTATCATAGTCTGATGCATAGGAGGCCACATATTAGACCTGTTTTATACCTTGGAGCAATTGAGGCATGATCTGGTGATGCTACGTATAAGAAGAACTCCACTGTCATAGACAGATCACTTTTTAGTGAGCATGGAGTTGACTGGCATTACTGACCTCTGCAAGGAGTTAAATCCAATTAGATCAGTCCATCCCAGGCCTAAATAGATCCTCCTGGCTGCCCGATGGCATTTGGAGAGTTCCCTAGTAGTCTGGAGGGTGGTTTTGTTGGGATCCCGGTTGTCCTCTGAAGTACAGAGTGTGGGAAGGATTATCTACAACCTTTTCAGTCACAGTTTAGGTGTGGGGAGTGGATGGAAATCAAAGTGGTCATTATTGATGATTTTTGGGGTTTAGATAGTGGGAACATTTTCCTTTTAGTCCTTCTGGATCCTTCAGCAGCCTTCAGTACCATTGGTCACAGTATCCTTCTGGACCACCTGTGAGGGTTAGGAGTAAGGGGCTCCATTTTGTGGTGATTTGGTTGCTTCCTAAGTGGATGGTTTGAGTCAGGTTGGGGGGAAGACAGTTTTGAGCCCTTCAGCACTCCAGTATAGGATGCCACATTTCTCCCTGTCATATTTAATATTTACATGAAGCCTCTGGAAGAGGTCATCCACTGGCTTGGGGTTAGGTATCATCAATATGTGATGGAAGTCTTAACCCAGGGTCTGGAGGCTGTGGCTCTGAGTTCAGATGCTGGCTGATTCCAGAATAATACCGACATCAGGCTGTGAAAGGAGTTGGGTTCCCCTAGAAAGAGCTGTGAGTAATCTCAGAGTCCTGCATTCTCATCTCCTAGCAGAACAGGAGTTGGAAACTATAGCAGGAGGGCTTTGCGCAGCTATGACTGGTGTATCAGTTGTGGCCAATCATAGAGCAGAAACTGTGACTATGTCGCCTCATCACTTTAGGGTGGAATATGGTAACCAGCTCTACATGGGACTGCATTTGACAACCATCAAGATATTGTGACTAGTGCAAATGTAGCATCCTGGATGTTAACAGGACCTACTGTCATGTAAGACTAATACAGCAGGACCTGCATAGGTTTCAAGTTTGAATTTCAAGCTGAAATTCAAAGTGCTATTTATACCTTTAAAATCCTATCTGGCTTGTGGTCTGGTTATCTGCAGACCACTAATTCTAAATAGAATCTGCCTTCAGAACCCCATTCCCAGTGAAATATGGTGAGAAGGAACCTGTAGGCAAGTCGCAGGGGCTCTTCTATGAAATGCCTTCTTTTCTTCCTGAGTGCAGAATAGTTACTTAGATGTTTCCATTTTACCAAATAGTTATCACCTTCCTAAGAAGTGACTAAATCTCTATCTTCGGAATGATGAATATGCACTACATATTCCCTAAATATAGATTTGCTTGTAATGCATAGCATGCAGTCCTATAATTGCACCCATAAATCTGGTATTGTAGCAGCATGCAAATAGTGATGAGAATTGCAAAGTGATGAGAAACTCATGGAAAATTTGCAGCTTACTGTGATGGCCAATGAAGCCTGAACAAAATAGCCTGATCTGTCAGTCTTTGCTTTGCTCTTACTTGACTCATATCATCTAATTTTTTTTTTAAATGAATGTATAAGTTTCATTGGTCCACCTAGTCTAGGACTATTTACTCTGATAGAAAGTCATGCCTTTCAAGATCCTATTTTGTGTTGGCCTTGCTTGCATGTGCCTCTATTTTCTATTCTGTTTCTTTTATTTTTAGCCCTTTCCATTCAGAAGTGCTTATAACGTCAGTCATCCTACAGCATAGCCTCACCTAGTTCTAGTGCTAATTCCAGGGTTGTCGCTATTGTAATGAGTCAGCAGGGATGCTGTAAGAAAAAATCAGCAGTGTAAACAGCAGTTCGTTTGCTTCTTTTCTGTTCGCCTAATAGCAAAACTCTTTTTTTACCAGGCATTTTTAACCTACCACTAAGCCTTCTCCTATTTTGTCAAATTGGGGCCTTTCATCCACTTTTGAACTCCCACCAAGCAAGCAAGCAAATACTTGTTCTTTTCATCCTGCAGGGTTGCTGCTGCTGTCTGGAGTGGAGATGGGCAACTTTCCACAATGTGGAGCTGTGTGGAAGGGTTGCTGGGGGGAGGGGGGGGCTCATTAGGTGGAAACGGAAGCAGGAGGCAAACACCTTCCATTTCCACACTTTTTTAAAACAACAACATGATGAAACAACGTTTTTCTGATGAATATTGGTGACACGATTTTGTGGGCCTCAGGGTTGCATCTTCTCTGCTTGGTCCTGGGTCTTCTGAGCAAGTTCTTGTACATAGTTGTAGTTTTATATCAAGAGCCTAACTGTTCATCCTGCCATCTCTCACTTTTCTCCATGGATTCAGATCACATCAATGGAGAGCAATCTGAAAACCATAGAAGAAGAGAATAAACTGATAGAGCAGAATAACGAGAGCCTATTAAAGGAGCTGGCTGGCCTAAGCCAAGCCCTCATCTCCAGTCTTGCCGACATTCAACTTCCACAAATGGTATGTTTGTGACTAAGGATTCTGCAGTTTCTCTAACAGTCCAAGAATAGCAAAGTATATGGTGGCATCTTGCAGGACTGTCAAATGGAAAATTATGATGCAGAATCCATTAATCTCACTGTGAAATTATGAAAAAGGTATATCAGCCAAGGACCACATGTTGAGATAGGAAAGTAGATAAATACTGTAGGGCAACCCACAAAAGAACCCCTGGTGGTATCATCATGACACCCATATATATTCAGAGGCTGAAACACACACACACACACACACACACACACATACATACATACACATATACACACAGCCCTTGGGCAAAAAGTCACTTGCCTCTGCCTGGAATCATATTGTGACTCAATCAAGCCTCCATATGCCTGTTTTTTTAAGACAAAATAAAATGTGATTATCTGGACAGACCTCCTTGTGATGGTGGAGTACCAGCCACAGATGATGAAGAATTGCAAATATCTGCCAGCAGCAACTTGCTGGGTCATCTGGGGCAGATGGTACAGCCAAGTCTTTTATTTGTTAGTAATATGGTGAGGATATAAGCATTACAAGTGAATGCGCTTACAGTAAAAAGGGGGTGGAGAGAGAGAAAAGGGGTGTCCATTCAGCATGATTCCAACTGATTGTGACTTGCTTTCACCAGAAAAAAAAGGTCTGACTTAGATTTTGAAAACTCGGTTCTCGCGTACCTCAGCCAGATTCATGTCTGCAGTTAACAGATAAGGAATCTTCTCTCTCTCTCTCTCTAAGGTCCTGCTGATCTTTGATTCCTTTGTTTTGTGTCATGTGTTTGTCTTTATTTAGGGCCCAATCAGTGAGCAGAATTTTGAAGCATACGTGAATACACTCACAGATATGTACAGCAACCTGGAAAGGGACTATTCCCCAGATTGCAAGGCTCTGCTGGAAAGTATCAAGCAAGCAGTGAAGGGTATTCATGTGTAGGATGGAAGAACTGCTGGGCACAAGAAGCTCTCGGCAGCCACAAATTCCAGATGAATCCATGAAGAGCACCTGGACTGCTTAGAAATATTGGTTGCTGTGCTGCATTTTTAATTACAACATTGCACTATTTTTTTCCAGCTGACATAAAAAGGACATTAAGCATAACAGACTATTGTATTAACAGCAATGAGTTAGATCATCAAACATATTTATTTCTGTACAAATCCTTTTCGTTGTTGCCATAGTTGTTTTGCACTTGTTTCATTTTTGTAAAGTGAATGTACAAAGTGTGTGTAACTATTTTTTTACATTTTTAATTTATTTTCAATCAAAGAGTTGTATGTTTTTTTTTTAAAGAAAAGATTGTTTAACAGCATTTCTTGCAGCCTGCCATATTTTTACAAATGTGTTTGTTAATTTATTTTCCAATGGGATTTTAAATAGACTGAAAGTTATAGTGTAAATTAAATAATGCGCTGGGTTTGTACAGGAAGAAGAAAATACTATGAAAGAAACAAAGTAACAGAACTGTGATTCTAGTTTATTTTCACCACATCCTGCTTTTTATAACAGTTTTTTTTATGAAATAAGAAATGGGTTTGCAATAGCATGAGAGGCAAAGACCCAGGGATACCAAGGGGAACGGTGCCCTCTAGTGGGCAACGTAGTCTCCTTGAGCACAGCATGCCGTAAGAGTTCAAGAATTTTTGTAGCAATAATGAAATACAGCAATCAGCAAAGCATTGGACCCGGCTACAGCCTTCGCCTGCACAAAACGATTGTTTGAAACCATTCAGGGGAAGACTGGATTGAGGGAAGGAGTCTTCCCCATTGCCCCAATTTCATGTTCATTCATGAAAGACGATAAAACTCTTTAATCTCTCAAATAAGTATAAGTTTTGAAGTATAGAAGCTGGGGAAAACATGGTTCAGTTCACCACTATGAATTATTTCACCAATTTCATCAGCTCACCAATATGAACATTTTCATATTGGAAAAGTGCTTCCCAAGTTGATGATTTTGTACATATCATGAAGCAAGGACATTTCCCCTGATATAGCAGTTGTTCTTCTAGATTGATTGAAAGAAACTGCACAGGTTCAGGACTTTTCTAGTTTGACCTTAACAGGGCAAGACCTCCTGCAGCAATCATGTGTTACAATTAGTCCTCTCCATGGCCCAAAGAGACTGATTTTGATATAACCCTATTATAGATTACTATAAATAATATTTATCATCCAGCTCAATATTGTCAACATTGACTGCTAGAGAATCTTAGGAGTGGCTCATTCCTGTGTCTTCAGTAGAACTGATTTTTACACTGAAGAAAATAGGGAACATACAGAAGTGATTAGTGTACATACCAGAGTCTTGGGTAACTTTGGATCAAGTTGTAGCAAGTTTTAGTTGCCACTGATTATGGAAAGGGAAGTGTCCAAATGCTGCAGTCCATAAGCCCTCATTCAGAAACACATTCACACTTGTCCAGTGTGGACCATTTGATATTTTGTATTCAGTCCTTGTTTTGTAACTGCTCTGAACAGAGATTGAACATCTGTTTTAGGGAGTTTAAACATAATTTCATTTTTATTTATTTATTCATCATATTTATATAGCCACCCTTCTCACAATCAAGTGACTCTGGGCAGCATTCAACAATAATAAAGCCTTTCCCCCGAGAATGTTAAAATTAATTTTTAAAAAGAAAATACAGGCCACCAGCTGATCTGCCTTTACCCATTTGTACATGTTTCACATGCGTATGTGCCTCAGTTGAAAGTGTGTACATGGCTACAGGACGGGCTTTACTTTTTCGGTGCTACAATGACCGTGATTAGTTTTATTTGCCAACATTATATCTCAACTGGGCATGGCCCTACTCATTGTCTTCATTCATACAATTATATGATAGTGTTCCTATCCACAGGTTGCCTCTCAATCATTCTTCAATTTTCATATGCTGTGATTGCTCTCTGGCATTAGGTGGGCTTGCTGTTTGTGTGTGGAGGGGCTGGTTTGGCCCTCAGACCTTAGTTTAGACAGGAGAGGTGTATGTTCTTAGAAGCTGTGCTTATTTTTTAAAGAAAACAATTTGACAAAGCTACAGTATGTGCTAATATAAAATAGAACACCAAATTGCTATTAAATTATTGTACTTGTTGATTTTTTGTTTGTTTGTTTGTTATAAGACATTTGCTGACACCTGTTTAAGGCATACCAAGGCATTCACCCATGACAAAAAGTAAGAGATAATGTACTAAATATTTGAAGAAAGTAATTCTATATTTTATTTAAATTAAATTAAGCAATCTCTTTTTAATATATTTATTATTATTATTATTATTATTATTATTATTATTATTATTATTTACTATGGCTTTAAGTTAATTTATCTGTGTTTGGATTTTTGCTCAAGACGTACCTTCATATTTATTTGCCTTCTTTGTACTTGATGTTCTGTAATGTGAGCTGTGATTCTTCCCTTCCTCTGTCCTCCCATTCTTTCTCTTTTCCTTTCATTTCTCTGGGTTAATTTGCTTTGATGAGCTATTCTGTAAATTAGACCTTTTGTAAAGGGCAATGATGTATGCATTTTTTTTTTTAATTTTTGGGTAGTTTGTATACTGTTTCTTCATACAGTTAATATTTCTTACATCAAAGCAACAAAACTGTGTTCTGTGCTGTACATTTGGTGTATGGTAGGAAATAAAAACTGATACTGGAACGGCTCCCACAAGTTATTTGGCATTTTGTAATCCACATGTTATGTAATGCTTTCAAAACTATTCCCAGGAACTCTCACTCAGAGAGAGATATTACTTGCTTTCTGCAGAAAGTGTGTCACTCCTCTAAATATTAACTAATGTCTAATGTTATTCCCAGGATCAAAGAAAGAGACATTGTAAAGATTTTGAATAGCTGCTAAATGATATTTAAACCAGAAGAACAAAACAAAATGACATGGCCAAAGTTTCCTGCTATTAAAAACCACTCATTATTTCAGACTCTCTGCAAGTGGTATACATCTTCTTTATTTGAGCTCGCAGACTAGAGAGATAGAATTGTTATTTTATGTTCTACAGCAGGTTCCATGACTCCACTGTCTCAGAGGGGGACTATTCCAGTATATATTCCAGTGTATATCCCTGAAATTCCCTCTGGGTGTTGGAATCATGGGATCTCTTGTATGAGGGCATGACATTTTATCCTTATTGGACTCATTATACATAGGAACATACTGAAATATGTCTGCTGTATGACTTGGGGTTGTTTTTTGTCCCTCCCTAGTTTCTCAGGCTGTAAGGGAGATTTGCAAGATTGATGTCAGCTTTATCAAGAAGACCAGACAATAAACATGACTAGATAAGCTAATTCTACTTTATTGTAAAACTACATTAACAGAATTTTGCACGTCTGAAAGTACAATTCTCCCGCCGTCTCCTTTACAGCCTGAAAAACTAGGGAGGGTCCCTCCTGAGTCTCTTGCTCCAATCATTATGGCGCTGCAGGCTATGCTGTCTCTTATCTGATCATTCCCTAGGCAACATCTCTTCACCCCATTTCCCAAGGTTTTTCCCATATACCATTACATTTTCCTATATTGGATTTACAAAAGAGGCTGGTTAAAGTTTTGAGGAATCTTGCGAGAAGACACAAAGAAAAAATGAAAAGAAATCAAGTACTACGGCATTATTTGAATGGACTGAATATTAAGATGTTGGTTATAGTGTTATAACCATATATAATGGAATATAATGTTGGTTTATTTGATCAAGGTTAGAATAGATATGTTGTTATCTCTGGTAACCCTTAATGGACTTTTGCTGACATCAGGACTGAAATGACAATGCTTTATAGATTTGTTTATAGATAAGAGATGGGATATGGGAAGAAGAGACCATTTGTTGCATTTTAAGAGAAGGTGATAAGTTACTAAAATTGTTTATATTTGTGATGAAAGTAGGAATTCACTTCTTTATATATTTTTCTTTTTCTATATTCTTATTTTTTTAATTTCTATTTCTATTTTTTCTTTATTTTCTACACCTTCTACTCTTTTTATTCTTTTGTAGTTTGTATTCATTTTTACTGTTGTAATTATAATCTTTAATAAAATTACCATTAAAAGAAAAAAAATCAACAATTTTTTTTCCAGTTTGTCAAGATTGAATTAAATTGGCAGGAATAATTTGCAGGCCATTATGAAAAGCTAAATTTGTCAAACCTAAGAAAAAAGACAAGTTCTTTTTCTTTTGGAACAACCTGTTTTTAATAACTACTCTTTTATAAACCACTCCAGGTCTATTGACTGGAATTTTGATAGGCTTGATCCTATCAGAGGAGGCAAATATATTTGCAAAAGTCATATATAAATACTAAATTGTAGCTCGTCCCCCCCAAATGCTATCATAGTCTACACCCAGTGCTTCCTAGTCTTTAACAAATTGCCATGCTTACACATGTTCATTCTCTGATTCTTTCCTACAAATGGTGAATTGCTTGGAAGCCTTATTTTAAGCTTTTTTTCCTTAGTCCTTTTCAGCCTATCTGTATGAAAGCTGATATTGTTAAATACCTCTTTCAGAGAAACAGGACTTCCTTTTGCAGATGTTATGTTGGTTCACCTTGTTCTTCTACATATTTAATGGACTGGGTCATCCTAGAGGCAGTTTGACCTGACTGTCCAGGTCCAAACAAGGTTTGGAAAAAAAACAGAGTTGGACTCTTATGGAAAAAAAGCACAAATGTATTTTTTTATAATAACTTTATTAATTTAAAAAAAAAGAACAGTAAAAACAGAAGAAGAAGAAGAAGAAGAAGAAGAAGAAGAAGAAGAAGAAGAAGAAGAAGAAGAAGAAGAAGAAGAAGAAGAAGAAGAAGAAGAAGAAGAAGAAGAAGAAGAAGAAGGAGTCACTCCACTGCATTGGTGGGATAAAATCCTTCTCTTTACCTACACTGGCGCTCCTTAAAATCCTTAAATATTTTTCAGTTTTGCAGTGCCTTTTTATTCTCCTTGCTCTTACTGAAAGAAACAGGAAACATGCAACCAAGTCAGAGAGAATCAATCCTGTTACAAAGAACTGCAATTCTGAGAGCAGAAATTGCAGAGAAGCAGCCTTCTCTCTGTGTCATGGTCCGACGCGCGCATTTGGGTTGCACCGAGAATGCCGGTTTCGCTTTGCAATTCAGGCAGCCCCAAGCCGTTTTTCTCAGCCGGGCAAGGAGGAGGAGGAGGAGGAGGAAGAGGAGGGAAAAAAGAAAATAGTAAAGATCAAAAATGCAGAAAAGAAAAGAAAAAGAAAGAAACAACGAAAGAAAGAAAAGAATTGACTTCCAACCCTCCTTGCAACAGATACAACATAACTTCCATTATTTCTATTAATCCATATTATTTCTAATCATCAAATCCATACAACATAATTTCATTTTTTTCTGTTTCCCACAAAAAGCCCCCCCCAAAAAGGTTTCCAGTTAGCATTAAAATTATACAATGTCTTATCTCGAATCAAAGCCATCGATTTCAAGTACCAATACATCATTTTTTAAAAATTCTCTTTAAGGTTTAACACAATGTACATTTCAATTCTTTCTGTCACATATTTTCCCATTGTTCCATCTGTAAGTTATAGCCAAATTTTTTGGCCCACTTTTATCATACAGTCCTTAACTTGTTCATCTTCTGTCTCTAGTTTTAATAATAGTTTATACATCTTTCCAATAACATGTTCATCATTAGTACCAGTTCTGCTTCAAATTCAGTCTTACCATATTCAAAACCATAATTCCTTTTGTCTATTTTAAATCTTTCTTGTAATTGTACATAGGAAAACCATTGACACCTGTATCCTTCTAATACCAGTTCCTCTCTTGTCCTTAATTCAAAGTCCATTTGAGAAAATTCCAATATGTCACCATAAGTTAACCATTTATGTTTAGTTATCATTTCCATTCTTGTGGCAGCCATAAAGGAACCTTTGGAGACAACGGAGATTTATATTTGTTCCATATTCTCAATATGGCACATCAATGATTTTTAAAAGCTACATTAGCTTTAACTTTATCATACCATAAATAACCATGCCACCCAAATCTTAAGTCATGCCCCTCTAGTTCCAATAACCTCCTATTTCTCAAAGTCACTCACTCTTTCATCCAAATAAACGACAAGCTGCAAAGTACACCTTCAAATTCGGGAGACCTAACCTTCCTCTTTCTTTTACATCTTGTAAAACTTTGTACTTAATTTGTGGTTTTTTCCCTTGCCACACAAATTTAGATATGTCTTTATGTCAAAACAGGTATTGTTTGAAGCAAAAATAACATTCTAGGTAAAACATTATCTTAATTACTGAAATTCTTCCCAACAATGACAATCGTAATTTTCCCCATCTTAATGTATCTTTTAAAATTTCATTCCAAGTCTTAACATAATTATTTTGAAACAACATACAATTACTATTTGTCAAATTCACCCCCAAATATTTAACCTTTTTTTCCACCTTAAAACCTGTTTTGTTCATCAGTTCTTCTTGTTCTTGTATCCTCATATTTTTCGTTAACATTTTAGTCTTTTGTTTATTAATTTTAAAACCAGCCAAAACACCAAATTCTTTCAACTTTTTCATTGAAACTTTGATCCCCTTCAAGGGTTCCTCCAACACCAATCATCTGCAAAGGCTTTCAATTTATATCCCTCTTTCTTAATTTTTATGCCCCTTATCTTCTCATCTCTCCTTATATCTCTGTTCAAAACATTCAAAACTGAAAAAAGCACAGATTATGTAACTTTTTTTTTTCCATCAGAGTAAGATGAAATTTGGAAGCAAGCTGAGGAATGAAGGGTATCAGATTTTGAAGGAATTGGTACAGATATGCTTCTTTAATGTCTTTCTTTCAAGTGACCTCTCAGCTGATGAACTGTGGTGAAATAGGAGTTGGGATACCCATTTTCAAATTCCAAATAAAACAAAGAATTGCACAAAAGTAAAAGATATTCATAGACAATTATTGTGTCCTTCTTATGAATGCAGGATTGCTGTTGTCAAGGGATGCTGAGAAAGTAAACAGGATTTAACTCAGTGTGTGTCTGTCTGTGTATTTCCTATAAAATAAATCAAAGGAAGAGTGAGTTAGTTTATGGCGTGCAAAAAGACCATCACACAATCACAGCAGCAAATGACTGGTAATAATGAGACAGAACCACATAAGGGAACTATGCCCTCCCCCAATACTATGATTGGGGTCATAATAGTAGTCTTGACAAAAATATGACAAAAAAATATGACAAAATATGACAAAAATCAATCTAAGTAAAGAGGAGATACATCAGACACTACATTAAATACTTTCTTCCTTCTCCTGTTTTTGTGTTCCTTCCTCCTTCTCTTTCTTCACCATAACCACCACAGTGTTCTACATTAGTGTTTCTCAACCTTGGCAGCTTTAAAATGTGTGGACTTCAACTCTCAGAATTCCCCAGTCAACATGCTGGGTGTTGAAGTCCACACATCTTAAAATTGCCAAGGTTGAGAAAAACTATTCTGCATAAACAACAGGAGGTGCAAGACCCCTTTTTATAGTGCCACAAGCATGACCCACACAAACAAAGTTCATGGGATTCATAATCAGAATAGACTGGATTTACATATGTCTGCCCCATCCATTCCAAGTTCATCCTGCTCCACCTCAGGTTCTGCAGTTTGACCACATCTGATATAGAGATGTATGGAAACCAGTAGATGAACATTCCCAGAATAGTTTCCTTTTCACCCACAAAGAACTGTGTGTAGATGAGAACAGAGGTGAAAAATGAACTTCATGATGATAATTACAGTCTGTATTAGAGAGGAGGAAGAACTATAGATGCATGCAAGCAGCATAAATTTCCTTACTTTTAATTGCAGGACCATTATGCATAAAATGAGGTTCCTGACAAAACAGCAAAGCATTTAATCATATCTAAGTAAGGCAAAGCAACTTATGGGTCTGCAATAAAAAAATAAAAACAAAGAAAAATAGTATTTAACTTTATAACTGATTTATAATGAGGTGATATGGATCCGTTTCATTCAAATGGATGAAATTATCTGAATAGCAATCTATCTGAGAAAAGTTTTAAAATTTTTCTCATTCACTTTTAAAAACAAACTTTTATACTTTGAAAACAAAATTCAGGGTCTACAAGGAAATCTGTCATAGCTAATATACATTAATATTATGGCTAACCATCCTTCCCAACAATAGAGGAAATGCAATACAGGTAGTCCCCAGTTTAAGGACAAGTTCCATTCCCAAGATCTGTCCTTAAGTCGAATTTGTACAGTATGTAAGATGGAACAGTATTATTGTATAATACTGTATAAGTAGTATTGTGTATTTAACTCGAATCATTGTGTATTTAACTCAGATTTTGCTACTATAGGCTCCATTCTTAACTATGGGTTGTCGGTAAACTGGGTGTTCTTAACTCGGGGACTACCTGTACTCAGATTACAGTACAGGAGAAAGTGTTTCTGGTATAACTCCAGACTTGTTTCCTTGGTGAAAGAGTGATTATAATACCAGATCATGATAATGAATTCATCATGATAATGAATCGGTGTTCCTCACTCCAACAAATAAAGAAGCTGATGACATTTTTAGTATTGCTTGTACTAGAGTAACATATTTATAGTCAGGGACTGAGGGAAATGACGAAGCAAACAAAAGATGCTTCTTTTATTTTCTTCTGTGGGTCATTATTTCTCTGGCAATTACAGGCATCCACATCAAAAAGGTTGATGCATGCAGTGATGGAATGACACAAATCCCACTGTTACGCACTTCCAACCTGACGTTGGAAATATGTAAGTAACTTAGATTGCAGACATAAAAATAGTATTTGCATTATGTCATAATATATATTGCATCACTTGCTCCACAGGTGAGATCCTGCCTGGTAGTCAGAGAAAAGCCATAAGAGACATGAAGCTGGGCTAGAAAGTAGACAGTCAATGGTGAATAAGTAAGATGTAAAGCTTAGTGCCCAAGAGCAGAGCAAGGATACAGGAATGCATGTTTGATGTTGGAGAACTGTTTCCAGTGAAGAGAAGGTCCTGGTGGCTGCTCCTCAGTAGACCCACCTATGGTCATGATTAAATTATGAATGTGGTCATGCTTGCTTCCTGAATAGCCAGAATCCCCTTGCTTTGTCCTTCAATGTTCCTGGCATGTCCTAGGGCTAGACCCTGCCAGGATCTAGCCCTTCATGATCTGAGTCTGCTCTCACCTGCTCTTGCTCATTATCTCCCTGACCTGCTTCAGGTGATACACAGTGGGGTCCGAGTAGACCATACCATAAAGATGGCAAGCCTGTCTCACTCATGGGTTAGTGATAAGGTAGAATACAGAGGAATAAAGAGGTTAGCAAGGTATGTTCATATAATAATTAGAAGCAAATAAGGAAAGACCCATGGCCTTGAAAGAAGATGTAGGGATTTGGAACAAAAAAACTTTGGAGATCTCCCCCCATTCTTCTAGAATTCAGGAACCCCCGGTCCAATTGGTTCAGGCATATGACAGAGATAAGAAAGCATATTGTACACCTAAACTGTCATGTAAGATCTTTAATCATTCTTCTGCCTTCCAGAGTTACTGAGGCTGCCTTCCTTTACCCTCATTCTTGCTGTTTCTCTTGCTCAGTTTTCTGAGGTTTTGTGAATCCATTTGTCACCTGATTCCAGTGACAAAACATATTCCATTCAAGCTGTTGATAAGGTATCCACAGATTGGTCCTTGTCAGCTTATCATTGTTTTGAATGCACTTGGAAGAATTCTTTTGAGTACCCATTCTAATGAACTGAAGAAGCTTCTGCTTCTGGATAAACAGCTGCATTTTCTCCCCATTTCTTGAAGAACTATTAACAGATTGGAGGTTACATGGATTGGATAGCTTTGGCCAGATATATTTGGTTTTTTCTATATGAGCACCATTAATTAAAGCTAGTAAGCACCAGTAATTAAAGCTAGATTTTGATCAGTAATTTTCTTTTACCAATGAAATGATCTTCCTTTTCTAAGTTTTATACTCATGGTTTCAATAAATTAGTAAACTGCTTGCCACCAAATAAATAACACATGAATTTGCTCTTTTTTCAGTAAGCAAAATACTCCATAATAGAAAACAAAATCATAGATATTACTACTAGAAAAAATTAGGAAAAAGTTACCATCTAATCTTAAACTGGGGTTATATATAAATTGGCAGATCATAAAATTGGCCAACTTGTACAGGTAGAGAGAAGGTATATTTTATTTATTTATTTAGTAAACTTGTCCCCGCCCATCTCCCCACAATGGGGGATTCTGGGCGGCTTACATCAAATTACAATCATAAATACATGATTAAAAGTTATAAAAAGAACCACACTTACAGAGATAAAAAAAGATTAAAAGATCCAAGAGGCCAATAGAGGCCACACCAGGCCGCTAAGGGGCTAGCCAACCCCATTTCTGACATCCTCCTTCCCCGCCCCAGGCCAGATGGCAGAGCCAAGTCTTCAAATCCCTTTGAAAGGCCTGGAGTGAGGGGGCCTGTCTCACCTCTGATGAGATGTTCAGATGTTCTGAAGATGTTCCAATGGGCGGGGGCTACAGCAGAGGCTGTATGGCTGTATGTAAATCATTTTGCTAGAGACTGTGTGTGACTTTCATTTAAATGTTCAAAACTTGCCAAATAAAGTCATTAAATTTGGGAAGTCCTATGCTTCAGGTGAGACAGGCCCCCTCACTCCAGGCCTTTCAAAGGGATTTGAAGACTGTTCAAATAGAGGCTACAGGCTATCTTCTGAAGATGTTCCAAAGGGCGGGGGCTACAGCAGAGAAGCGGGGAGAGGGGAGAGGATGGGTTATTTTCTTTTTCTGCATTTTTTAAAACTTCTATCTCCATTGGTTGGGAAAAAAAATGGCTTTTGATCCAGCAGGTCAAATAGTCCTCCATCCTACCTCAGAATATTCCATGGAAAACCTCCTGCTTCCTAATGCTACTGGGAGTGTAATTAGTAGTTGATTTATACACACAAAACTTTCCACAGGCTTAGGTGTGGTCTGAGATGGATGTCCCTACTAGAAGGCTTCTCTGCAGGTGGAAAGGGAGCTCCATCCCATCTTATTACTTCAGGTTATTTATCAAGCAAAGAGAGATTTTCCAAAACCACAATAGCGTTCTTTCAAATGGTCACTATAGAAGACCAGCAAATATTTCATGATATGCTAGATGATAGGACTAATAAATCATTTTGCTAGAGACTGTGTGTGACTTTCATTTAAATGTTCAAAACTTGCCAAATAAAGTCATTAAATTTGGGAAGTCCTATGCTTCAGCCTAGGAACATAACCATTATTAATAGTGATCTCTCTTTACAGTAACATATAACGATTTTTACCTAGCACCTATTTTCCTTACTACTATGTAAGATGACTGAAATTTCAGTGGGTTCAACCATCCTGACTGAGGCAAATCTAATCTCTGTGGAATTTTCCCATCTTCACTTGACTTCTATTGTAAAACTTTTCATCTGAGCAAAACAAGGGAGTTGAATTTAAGATGGCCATTCCATTTGAAAAGATATTGGACCTAAGGTTTAAGAATAGAGCAACATAGTGATGGAGTGTTAGCTATTACATGCAGTGGAAAATCTCTGATGAAAATCATAACTTGGGCTACAATCCTATATTCATTCGCTCAAAGTTCCCACTGGCTCCAGTTTAATTCTAAGGAGTCATACTGTATATAGATTCCACTGCTGCAAGAAAATAATGAATTCTTGTATTGTTTGGGAAGAAAAATTCCATACCTGATTTGTAATTTGACACTTCTACCATCTCTTTTATCATATGAAAACTAAATGTCTGTCACTCTCAGAATCATCTCTGTACCACTGAATGTAAGACAAGTGATATTTTGGGCAAAATGCTTGTTAGCGTGAGGCAGTAAGTCAAATGTGTACTTGAACTTCATTTCAAATACTAGTCTAGCCTTGGGGTTCTATTAGATTTTTTTTTTCTTTCATTAATAAAGTCTCTAAAACCCAAACTAAATTCTAGCTGCTAGATTTAATGTGATTGTACTGAGGGTTCTGTCATAAGAATTAGCTATTATATGAAACTAGATTGAAACTGTTATGGCAACTCGAAGACATAATGCATTTATTCAGAGTGAGATTTCATTGAGAACAGATAACTCTATCGGATGCCAGAAGTAAAAGTTTGATACATACAGGGATTGCAATGCACCATAGGTTGAGATAAAGAGAATACAAAATGAGTCGTGATTTGTAGAATATGAATACAAGGAATGGACAATTTAGACACCTATCAGATTAGGAAATTTGGGAAAACTTATTTTTCTTGATTTTAAGATTACATCCAAAAGATATTTCATATTTTTACAATATATGAATAACACCTACACAGTCCTCCTGAATACCAGACAATTCCCAAAGTTCCTTACTTGGTTTTTAGAACAAGTCCAGCTCCAAATGTGACATCTTTTTCTAAGCAACATAATATTTAGTTGTGAGAGGTTTCTACAATATCTGATAGCGAATAACCTATTTGATTTTAAAGCTGCTGAAAGCTGTTTCAAAGTTTACTCTCATCATCCAATTTCTAATTCCTAATGCCGTCCCCCCCTCCCCCCCAATCTTGAGCTAGGGTCAAAACAATAACTTGAGTTTCAGGCAGATGACACTAATCTTGTTTCAAAGTTATGAGAATATTTTTTCCCATGATTTACCTAGATTTGTGCCTGTGGCATAACCCACATACCCAAATCTCCAAAAATCTCTGTTCATTCAGTATAAATAAGAACTATATTGCATTATTTGGCTTTACCATGGAATTGCCACAATGCCTGGATGATTATAACTTTTAAAAAAACTACAAGAAGCCAAACATTCTATCAGAGAAACAAAATAAATAAATAAATAAATAAATAAATAAATAAATAAATAAAAATACTTTAAAATATGGAAGAAATCTCTACCTTATATCTCAAATCTCTAAGCAACTGGTGCAACCAGCAAAGAGCACTTAATTTCACTGCTTATGAGTGGGACAAATATTGTATTTACAGAGTTCCTTTAGGTCTCTTCTTTTAGTTGAGCTTACCACATACTTGGGTTTTTTGAGAAGCCCAACTTGATACCTGACCAATCCAGTTATTTTGCTGAGTTTCTGTTCATTGTTAGTGGGATATAAATTATCTGACCTTCATAAGGGGTTTGCTACACATACTGGGACTGTGCAAAAAGGTTGTGGAGCCTAAGCTCCTTTTGTCCTCTTCAGTCCCCAGCGTGGCCTCAGAAACAGAAGGAAGGGAAAGAGAAACTAAACCCACGTTTCTCTCTTCAAGATTAGAGCCTCACTTCCAACCTGAAATGTGGGAATTCCTGCTGGGACTCTGATGCAGGGGCCAAAGGATTAACCCTCAAATAGATAACATTTGGGCAAAAATTCAGTATAGACTTGATACAATATTGTCTAGTTTTGGTTCTGATCTTTAAGTTCTAAACAGTGTCATGCATTAGTAAAAAAAAACCTGAGCATCAAAGTAGCTCCAGTATTTTTTGGGGGAGGGGGCCATGTGCATTTAAATTAATTTATTTGAAACTTTTCTCAGTAAATTCCAGATTCATTTGTTCTGACTGAATGCAAAGCTCAGACAGATGGATTCTCTCCCAGAGCCAGTTGTACTTTGTGACCATTGCTGACAGTAGAGAATACTGACCTCCTGGGATCCCATTCATTCTTGTCCCACACTACCATTAACTTTTTAAAAATCCTACATCCAGTTAGCATCACATTTCATTTTGCCCAGCCATATATCTTGTAGAATAAACTTTCATAGGTAAATTCTACTTATGCAACAATGCATGTGTTAGTCCTCAAGAATAATCCATTCAAGTTGTGTCTAAGACATATGTTGCCTTAGCCAAGTCTGATCTCACCAGCAGAATCTCTGAGTAAAAGGTGAGTGTGGAAGAGCAGGCTACTTAGAAAAATGGCAGGCACCTGTGCTGCCCTCCTCCCCTCCTGTTTGAGCCTTCTCCCCAGTGTCAGCACAGTAGAGTTGCCAATAAAACTACAACCTTGAAACAGGTGTGGGAGGAGAACTGTGTGTTTTGGAAGCTCTGCAGCAGCAGCAGCAACAACAACAACAAACAGAGAGCAGCCAAATAAAAGAAGGTGTTTTTTCTTCCCAGAGACTGTAGGGTCCAGAGGAAAAAAAAGAGGCAAAGCCAACCACAAAGTTGGGAAGGTGTAAATGCTTTACATGCTGCCTGTTATTAAAGAAGAAAAGATAATAGAAGAAATCGTAGAGAGAGAAAGGATTTAAAGACAGGCCAGGGTTTGTATGAGTAAAACACTGTTGTATGCTAGCAATAGCTGTAGTATAATAATAGTTTATCCCTAAGTTAAGAATGCCTGGGTTACAGATGACCCATAGTTAAGAATGGAGCCTATTGTTGCAAAATTTGAGTTAAACATACAATGGTTCAAGTTAATTATACAATACTACTTATACAGTATTATGCAACAGTACTGTTCTGGCTTACATACCAATTCAACTTAAGGACAGACCTTGGGAACGGAAATCGTTCTTAAACTGGGGACTACCTGTAATAGTATAATATAGAGTAGAAGTAATAGTATAGAGTGTAGTATAGTAATGGTAGTAGAATATAGTTTAGAGAAAATTGTATAGTATTGTCAGTAATGGAAATAGTGTAGAATAAGATAATAGCCATAGAAAGAACTTGTACATATATGTTTGTATATTTCACCTTTGTATCTTGGATAGTGTTTTTCAGAATAAAACATCTCCCCAGCCCTTATAGGGAGACATAAAAATCCAAGTGTCTATGGTCCAGTACTTTTGGTGGATCTTTTGAGTCTGAGTCAATCAAACTGGGTATAGTTTAAAAAAAAGAACCTGTAACCCTGAGCCCAGATGCACCCTCAAACTGGGAACCTGATTCTTCCAAGCAAATGGTCCTTCATTTAAAATAAGTTGAATTCCCCTATTAGTGTCCATCTGGTTCTTGGCCACCTTCCAAATTGCATGAAAAAGACTAGGCAAATAACTCCCCAAAGGTTCAAGAACAGATCCAATCCAAACTAATCTTCACTATTAATTGATATATTGCCTCTTCCTCCTCCTCTCCCTCTGCAATCTCAGCGACCAGTCACAGAATTAAAAACAAACTTTAACATGCAACCTCACTCTCCATTAGGATTTCTCTCACAGGAGCTGAAAGAAAGGTTCTTTATATGATTAATTGATATATAGATTTTTTTTGGTCCAGGTGTTCTAGACAAGGTACTGTCAGGATCCTCGCAATCAATCAACTATCAATTTATGTCAACTATTAGATTTAGTAGAGCTATTGACCTAATTAGAATGTTTCCTCACATAGGCCATAAAGTAGAAGTATTTGGGTTGTTAAGAATGTTAGTTTATATACATTGCTTGCTCGTTCCTGCCATAAAATAAGGGGGGAGAGATTTAGGTAAACAGCTAGAGACAGATTATTGAGTTCCCAGGAATTCGCAAGGTCGTGCAGGCATGAGACCAAGAAGAGATCCAAGAAAAGGTGTGAGAGGGACTAGAACTTCAAAGGAGGGAAACCGCAGACAGGGGCGTTAAAAGGAAAACACTGATAGTGGGTTTTCAGTTTCAGCAATCTATGGAATGCTGTGTACTTCTTCTCAATAAAGAAATCTTTACTGGAATGGTCTAGTCTCCAGAGGATTTACTTGGATTGGGAATTGAGTGTTGCAGACTCTGACAGGTACATTGTTGCCTTCATGACAGGCCAGTCCTTATTTTATCCTCACAAAATCCCAGTGAGGTAGGATAGAGTGAGAACTATAGACTGTCCAAAAATCTCACAATGAGCTTCATGGCTGAGTGGGATTTGAACTAATTTCGCTCATCTGATCATAACCCCAAACTGAAAATAAATAAATCCAACTGTTCCTTGATCTGATGTGGTGCTCACAAATATAGCTCCAATGTTGAAGAAGTGTAAATACTTGATTATCAGGGATTAGTTACTTACTGGGTGAGCAGGAGGATGAAAATCGAGATTTCCTTTAGCTATTCTATTTAACTTTGTGCATCCTTACACTTGTTTTGAAACACTTTACAGATAAGGAAACTGAAAATAGATGAGAAAACAAGAATGCAATATAAAAGAGGAAATGACAATTCTTATACATTATGCCCTACTCTTCAAGAACATGCTAAACACATGAAATGCATACTAGTAACAATACCTACTTATGTAATCTATGTCAAGATAACGGAAGAGAAAAGAGCCACTTGCTTTTAGAGAGCTGAGATTTTAAACAGCTGGAATTCTCAAAGAAAACATTTATTTTGCAAAGGTAGGTACTCTATTCACTCTTTTCCCAATTCTTTTTCAACAGCATGCAACAGATTCCCCACCCCATCCTTGTTTTCTGATTACAGATTCTGTAGGTGAAAGATGAAGGAGTTAAAGATCCACCTCTTTGTTCTCTTTTTGAAGATGTAAAAGCACAGGAGGCTTACCATGCGGCATATATATATTTAAAAAAACGAAACAAAACTGCTCTTCTGTGCCACAAACATTCACATGCTGTATTGGGGATAGAGACCAATGTCATGAAATACATAATTAAAACAGAATCTTTTCAGCTTCAGAACAGGAGAAGGCAAACTTCATACAAAGTGACTGAACCCCACCACCCCAAATTGCCAAACCATGGACACTTTTAAATCTAAGGGTGCAGTGATAGCAGCATTACCACTGTAGAGCAACTTCAAAATGTAGAATTGGAAAGGTCATTTTATTTTTGATAAGAATGCATACATTGTGGAAGTTATCTATTGTAACTCATACTTTTGCAAATTCCAATGTCTGGCCATGGTTAGCTACTAAAAGTCCAGATTTGATCAGCTGCTGCTTTGAAACCATTTTGAATGTAGCCTCCAGAAATTTGATCAGCTCCCACATTGCTGGCTTTCTGCAAGTTCCTAAAACAGAATTTTTCCAAAGCCTATTTGGAGTGTGAAGCTCTGTCATCAGTTGTACTGATTCCCTAACGTATTTTAATGGTGATTGAATTGTTTATTTTCATTATTTTCTTTCTGCATTATGAATACTTTATTGAATCACATTGCACTGACATGTTGTTTTTCTTGATTTGTTATACCATGGATGTTTTATTGTATCATATGAATACAGTGTGAATGTGGAGGTACGTGTGCATGTGTATTGTCATTGGTTCTCACATATCACAATTCACAGAAAGGCATATATTCATGTAGGAAAAGTGCCACATGGGGAACAACCCTTTTGACTGTGGTGCCTAAGTAGATACACACCTGTCTACTCAGTTTCCTTTTATAACACCCATAATTGTCTCAAGCAATGATTTAAACATTTCAATATATTCCAGCTGTTACAAAGATGGACAAGTCATTTCCCTTAGTAGAGAATCCATTGAGAACCAGAGTAAATTTACTCATTGCCAAAATAAGAAGAGAAAAAGAGAATAAAAAAGGATACAATTTGCTTATATTGATACATGCACATTTTCATGTATACGTACAAAGAGAGAATTATTGTAACTGAAATAGCTAGACAAATATAGCTCACGTATTGTATCTGTGAGCTCTCTGCTTGCTGATCATATGCCTGTAGTTCAAGGACAATTTCAGGGCCCCTGTTATTCCTTCTAATGGTTTATCACCTTTTAAAGGGACTTTAACTGGATTTGTATGTATGATGCCTTCAAAAATAAAAAATAAAAAAAGATCTGCTCTAACAATCCTCCAAGTCTGTCCTCTGTAAAGCAGAGCAGTTTGGCCACCACATTTGGTCATTATATGTGCCACAAATCTGTGATTGGAGTTCTTGGTATATTTATTTATACTTAAAATCAATTGTGTTGGAACAGTAATGCTTAAATTGAGGTATATTTCTCCCATTGAGTTAAAAAGAAGCTAGTGGGACTCAGAACAGAAAAACAACATAGGTGAGGGTTACACAATATTTCTGGGACACAGAGCAAAATTGTCAAAAAATTGAGCACAAATGTAATAGATCATATGTTGGATTACTGCAATTTGTTCTGCATGGGGCTACTTCTGAAAGTGACATGGAAGCTACAGCTGGTAAAAGATGCAGCTGTGAGAGTGTTGACTGGTCAGCACCAGCATAGTAGAATAACACTGATGTTGGGAACTACACTGACTGGCTTCTAGGTCCAATTCAAGATGATGGTTTCCATTTAAGCAGCTCAGGTCCTTGTGAGCCTTGAAGTCAACTGATCCAGGTAGAATCTGCCTGCTAGTTTGTCCTAGCTGAAAGGAGAGGTTGAAAATCCGCCACCCCCAAGCCCAGATGCTGGGAGGGAGAATGCTTGAAAACAAGACTTCTTGGTAGCAGTTTCCTCACTCTGGCATAGGCTACCAAAATTTAGGAGGCCTCCTTCTTTGCTAACATTTCAGGACACAGTGAAGATTATTTTTTCCCCAAGAGGCTTCAAGGTAGAAATGCTCCTTAATCAGAGGCAACTGCTCAGGGGCACAGGGTATATGTAAATGGGTCACATTGCAAGTATGAAAGAATGAAGCTTATGTCATGACATCATGACACACATTTTGGCATCACTGTGGCTAGGAACAGATGTCTGCTGAAGGGTGATAAAGATTAGTGACTGTGCGATGTATTGAATAGTTTGTGTTTGATATGGCTTCATGGTTTTTATTGTTTGGAAAGTATGCTACCTAGGATCTGTGGAGTATGCAGCATACGGTATAAATGTATATATAATCAGTCCCCAAAAATAAAGTGTTATTTGTCCAGATAACTGCCAGATGAAATATTTGCTGAAGCTATAAGCTAACAAGAAAAAAAATATTTTTTCAAGTTAACTCATGAGAATCTTTACATATGGCTTAGTGGCCTCTGATGCACAAACTTCAATTTCATAATACTGAATAAGGTATTAAAAAGATGGTATCTGCTGTGAATCGATTATTGCTACCTGCCCCTACTTACATCCAGCAGTTATTTTTTATTTTTGTATTTGTTTTTTTAAGAAAGGACACATATTAATACATATTGCATAGAGTCTTACTGCTTCTTAAGTATTTAATTGATAGCTGTGCACTAGGCTGTGCACTAGATAGATGAAATTTAAAAAATGATACTGTATGCAAGTTTACAATATTAGGAGTGGAACTGATGTCAGCCTGATAAATAGCTCACTAAAGTGATTCACACAGTGAATTCACACAGATTCACACAGTGATTCACACAGATATTCCTTAGCAACTACTACCATCTCTCCAGTAGCATTTCTAGAGACAAAAAAATTACAAGGTGAGGGTGGCAGTTTTGAGCTAGTAATAATGCAAATGCACATGCATTTTTTCTTTTTTTAGAAAGGTAGCACCAGTAACCCAATCTTTACAATACTGCTTTGATGGATGCTAGCACAGAAAAGCAAATTAAAAATCTCCATGTGCAAACAAACAAAACCAACCATTGTTAACAAAATATTTTTCCCTTTACTGAACAGAACTCCCGTGTTATTTTCAAGGAGTGTAATGGAAATTATTTTCTTTCTTTTTTAGCAAAAAGACAGTTTCTTGGAAATTCTTTATGTTTGAGAAATGTCCACCCTGGCTACTTGGATTGAGCCAAAAGGGAATGACTGGGTAAGTCAAGGAGGTAATTAATATCTTTTTGAGGGAACAAGTGATTCTGATCATCTTGAAAGGCGGGATAATGAGTCCATTACTTAATAAATGCTTCCCACACCCTTAAGATGATCATAAATGTCACATAGTCACATTGTTGTTGTTGTTGTTGTTGTATTATTTCAGAAACTGGTGACTACTCAACCACCTACCACCACAGAGTGGAACAGGAGAGAAAAGTTTTCCCACATGACTAACTATAATCAAATTCTAACCTATATCAGACAGTGATATCATTGCTGTGTGGAAATTACTTTGTGCAATGATAACTCTTTTATCTTCCCCAACTTGCTACTGGTCTCTGGTACATCCATGCTCACCTCTAGGCACTCTTACCTGAAACAGATTCTCTAGACCTATTTTAAACTAGTTTTAGGCCAAAGCTTGCACTCATAACTGACTTCTCTTAAGCCAGAGAAGTCAGAGTTCTTTTAAAGTTGAAAGTCCATATTGACTCACCTTTCTCTCTCACTAGCTTTGGAAACAATTGACCTTAGCAATAGAACACTATAGCTATTCTATATGCTAGGATAGGTATGCTCAAACCTGTAAGACAGGTTTCAGAAAAAAGGACTGGAGTCTACTGCTTGATTGCTTGGAATGTGGATTACATTGCTCCAGGGTCTAACTTAACTTCCCACGCTCTTTAACTGACTGATGAGGCTCTCTGAGGTGGACTATATGGAGCTCTCTAGGTACTGCTAAATTATACTCCACGAAATACTTTATTACAGGCTATTCTAACTACAGCTGAGTTCAACAATATCCAGGTTATGTCAAGCTGCTGTCTTAATGTATTAATACACTAGATGAAAATTAATGAACTGAGACTAAATTTTACAAGATGAGGAAACTGTACAGTGACAGTTCTTGGGTCTGAGAAATCAATGTTCAAACAGTTCTACAGGAAGTTGCATTTTCCCCAAAATAAGAGTTATATATGTACAAATTGAAATATGTTTTTGCAAGCACATTACATCTCATCAGAATTTATTTGTTGTTATGAAAATTGTGCAGACAACTTTTCCTCATACAACTCAATGCCAAAATCTCTATTCAGGATAAATAATTTAGTTTAGACTTTATCTGATAATAAGTTCATGAATCTGCCTGAGGTACAATAAGAATAGCACATAAAGAAATAAACCACAGTTAGTAAAGAAATATCTGGTTGCTTCAAAGGAAGAATGGTTAATAGATTTCTTCAGAAATTGTCTTGGAATATTCCAAGAATATTCCAATTGTCTTGGAATATTCCAATATTCCAATATTCCAATATTCCAATTGATTTTTACAATGGTGTTAAGAGCTCTGTGCTTTTCCTGCACTCTGCTGCCAAACTACTCTTAATATTCCCCAAAATAACAGTTTTAATAAATAATAATAATAATAATAATAATCTGTTAATAATAATAAATAACTTATGTGAGATGGGTAGCTATATAAATACGATAAATAAATAAAATAAATATACTTTTTTTATTTGATAAAAACAGTCAGGTCTGTGCTGAGGATGACCTAGCGACTGAAAGAAGATCCAAGTGATCCTCCTATCCCTTCCATGAGGAATCTGGAGATCATGTCATTTAATAGTTCCTTAATCCATAAATTGGCCTTTGCTCAATTAATGAAACAAGGGGAATGTCAATCTCCAGCAGAACATTAAAGACTTGGAAAGCCCAAGGTAATGGAATTCTTTATCTGACAGCCGAAGATATATTATCAGTCTGCCCTGATGTACAGTAGAAAGAGGCATTTATATGAAGATTTTTTACTTGTAAACTTCATTAAGTGTCAATTAAAAGGCCCAATCCATATAAGACATCTCTCTGGGAACATTGCAAAGGTGAGAAATAAATGTGTGTACCGTAGTTATGAAATATATTTTCAAAGCATACTGAAATATACATTGAAATATACTTTTTTTTTGGTTTTCTTTCAGGAGACCGGACGCCGGGATACTTATTTTATTAGTAAGGGATTCATACTTTTGCTCTAGTGACAATTAAATTGGGCTTTTGTGGGAAGGCAAATGATGGGTTATTAACTTTAATTTTAGTGTAGGATGAGGGAGATATTTAGCAAAGAGGCTGATCTGATAGTAAGTCTAGATTAACAATCCATCCTCTGTATTATGTGTATTTCTCAGTTGAGTAGGAACTCTAATTTAAGGTCTGGTTCTCCCTGAAAATTTTGCTGGGGAGTAATGCTGCCAGACGCTGACTTAGATTTCTTAGACATTTCCATGAATTGTAGGTTTGACTCAGAGTATTTATAAAACTTTGAGAGGTAAATACAGATTAATATTTAAGATCAATATAATGTATTATGTTTTATAAATAGTTTTGCTACACTGAGCTGGGATGTGTGGATTAGCATAAATTATTTTAAAGAGAAGTTTTACAGAGAAGTTTTAAGAGATAGAAAGTAGATTGAAAATAGGCACCCAAGTTAATGAATGTTGCTTTGTCATTATTTTGAGCTATTGAAACATAATTATACAACAAATGAAAAATATTGGTAAAATATAAAATATTATAACAGTAGTTTACCCCTAAGAAATGCTTATTCTCTTAAACAATAAATGAATTAAGCTATTACATTAATTAACAGCTTTAGCAAAATTTCTCAGTAGTTTGCATCAGAACACTATTATTCATATGTTGCTCTCATTGCATGTGCCAGGAAATAGATGCCTAATTTCTTTTGCCAAACAAGTGACAACAACATGACAACAGCAAGGTATGTCCTCAAATCTCCATTGCCTTTGAGGTCCTCTCATTCATTTCACCTTTCCATTTTGTACTTTCAATTGGGTCCCATAACTCCACCCAGTCTGGAGTTGGCTTCCTTCAGGTAATGTTTCAGCTTTAGGTCTTCATGAGTGGTACATGATGCTGCATTTCCAAATACTTGGTAGTTAAAGCAATACATCTGTACAATTTCATGCCCTTTCAGCTTCAGTCCATTAGTCCCTCTAGATAGTAGCCAATCTTTTCACTTATTGTCTTTCCCTATTTCCTATGATTAAGCTTCCAGTATTATTATGCTACAGGCAACATAGGAAGGCCACAGTAACATAAACAAAAAGTGCTAAGCTTCAACACAACTTAACCCATTTTCCATTAAAAGTATGTTTAATGATATGATCATCCAAATCCAGTAGCTCAACCACGATGCATATCTTACATTGTAATTCTAGTTTTACATTTATTAGTAATGCTAATCAACCAATATCACAGTCTAGTTTCAAGCAGAGATGGTATCAGCTAGGAAAAACAAGGCTGGGGGTTCACTGTAAGATAGCAGGCTCATTGTAAGTATAATATAGAAGTATCTAAACCAAATTAAAAATAAGGCTCAGCCTGAAATGTAACCTTTGCAATCTTTTTATAGCAGACTTATATCTGTCTTCCTGTAGTCATTCTACTTTCTCTCTCTTTCTTTTCTTTCTTTGTCTTCTATGTCCATTTTTTTGCCAAGTTTCACTCTTGATTCTCCCAATAAACGGTCTGTCTCACATTCTGAACCTCTAATCACCCTTGTACCTTCATTAATTCTCTCAGTCTTTCATAATAAACAATCAAAACAATCATACTTTAGGTAAAAATTTATTTCTTTATCATATTTACATATAAATAGGCTTTTTCCTAAGTCATTTATTTGAAACAAAAAGGCGTTTCTTTAAGCAGATATTCACCAAGCAATTACCATTCTCATTAGTTCTTGAGTCTTTGAATGGCCTAATCATTTTTTTTTTCTGCATTGTCTCATTCATTTCTAGCCATCCGCTAATGTTACCTAATAGAATATTTTTCAGCCTTGGATCACATTCATTCAGAATGTTACACAACTTTCCCCCAAATTCATTATTATCTTTCATTATCACCGTTCATTGAAGCATAACATTCTACTATCATAAACTATAAATTCCTACTGTTTTGTGGTCCCACATCAGTTCATACTTTCTGACACAGCCTTTTCTTTAATAATCAAACCTATATGTTCACTTCCCTGTGTGTATTTATCAAATTCACTCCACAGTATTAGACTACCTTCAAGAACTATGACATCTTTCTAATTTAATTTAGTTTTACAGCTACATATATATATATTTCTTTCTTTAATTCATTAAAGAAATTCAATCATGCTCTTTACCATTTACTCTTCTTATACTCCAAGCCACAATCTTCCATGTTCTGTGTTATCATCACTTTGTGATGAGTTAAGATTACTTGAAGCCCATGTTTATCACCAGATGATCTTTTAGACACTGACTTCCACCACCCATTTGACTTTAGGCATCTAAAGCCTTAACATATTTTTTTTAACAGATATAAATGGTGAAAAACCAGGTTAGTAGTTTTAGACATACTCATGTTATGTGCAGTATTTCCTGCTATCGATAAGGACATTACCTGTCAGTTTTGGCTCACTGGCAAGTATGGCATAAGCACATCCAAAGCCCAGTTTACCCCAAGCATACTCACAATATTCTATCAAGATAGGATCTTTAATCAATATATTATCTTGCAAGCCAACATACTGTAACCTGCATCCCAGGTTGGAGATATAATGATACACTCAGACATTTATGGTAATAGCCAATTGAAGCAATGATTATCAATTGGGTTCAGGGATGGTGGGGTGTCATTAAATTGTGTTTTTATGTATTATACAAAAATACCTCATGAAGTTCAACTTCTCTTCAGATGCTTAAATATAATACCCATCCCCTGGGAAAGTCTAAACTGTTTGCATTTCATGGCATGGGCCTGGTTACTTGAGGAACTGCCTGTCTCCCATAGTATCTGCCCAGCCAATCCGATCTGGCAGGGTGGGGATACTTAGGGCACCTTCTCTGTAGCAGCACCTGCCTTCTGGAATGAGGTCCCCCTTGAATTTGAACAGCCCCTACTCTACTGGTATTTCAAAGGGGTCTGAAGAAATGGCTCTTCACCCAGGCATTTGGCGAGCGTGATTGAAGCCCCCTTTTCTTCATTTTCTTTGTTGCCATCTATGTTTGTTATCTCTGCCATCTTTGTTATTTTTTGTTTTGTGTTGTTTTCTTGTTTTAATGTTTTTAACAATTTGTAAACTGCTCAGAGTCACTGGGAGTTGGGTGGCATATAAATTAATAATAATAATAATAATAATAATAATAATAATAATAATAATACCAAATCCAGTCTAAACATCTGGCTGACTGTGCGACCAGCAATAATAATTTCATTATGTGTTTTTCCCAGATTTCTAATACATCCTTTTATGCATAGCTGATGCTATTTCAACCACATACGCATAGATTGTTGGAGAATGAGTTATCTACCAGTATAGTCCAATTCTTTCTAATAATTTAGAAAAAATTAAGGCACTCAGGATACAATACAAAGGGTACAATACTACCCAACAACCATGTGAAATAGGATTAGAATGATAACGCTAGTTCCAAAGTTGGCTTAATTAACTTTGTGGCTGCACAGAAGTATGAATATGCCTCTCCTATGATAACACTCACACAATACTGGTTATTTGTCCTGACTGTCCAGAACCAGACAGGAAGAACAGAATAAACGCAATAACACTGTGAAAAGTGTTGCTCTGTGTTTAGGAAGCTAGTTTTTCAATTTGGTTTACAGTAACAATTGATGCAGTAATTTGATATACAGTGGTACCTCGGGATACGAACTCGCCTCGACTTACGAACCGGATCCGCGGGCATTTTCCCTGCTGCCACGCGGTCGCGGCTTCCTGTGGGCGAGGTCGCGGTAGCAAGGAGATGTTCGGTGAGGCTTGTGGTGTGTTTTGCGGTGTTTTGCGAAGGTTTTTGGTGTGCGTGTTAGCATGGCTCCAAAGAAAATGCAGAGCAAGCTTGGCGGGAATAAGGCTCTGAAGAGAAAAGTGACGATCAAACTGAAGAAGGAAATTATAGAAAAGCACGATCGTGGCATTCGTGTGACTGATCTGGCCTCGGAGTACAAGATGGCGAAGTTGACCATCTCGGCTATTCTCAAGAATAAAGATGCCATCAGAGGAGCTGATGTGGCAAAAGGAGTGTCGATCTTAACGAGGCAGAGGACGCCAGTGCTGGTGGTGGAAAAGCTGTTGTTGGTGTGGCTGAATGAGAAACAGCTGGCAGGTGATAGTGTGAGTGAGGCTATGATCTGCGAGAAAGCCAGGAAGCTGCACAGTGATTTGCTGCAGACAAACCCCTCTACCAGCGCAGCAAGTGAGGAATTTAAAGCCAGCAGAGGCTGGTTTGAGAAATTCCGAAAGAGAAGTAGCATCCACAGTGTGGCAAGACATGGTGAGGCTTCCAGTTCTGACAAGGCTGCTGCAAAAGCCTACAAGAAAGAATTTGAGGACTTCATGAAGGCGGAAGGGTATGTCGCTGAGCAAGTGTTCAACTGCGATAAGACAGGGCTCTTCTGGAAGAAGATGCCAAAGAGAACCTACATCACGCAAGAGGAAAAGGCACTGCCAGGGCACAAGCCCATGAAGGACAGATTGACCCTTTTGCTGTGTACGAACGCAAGCGGCGACCTGAAGATTAAGCCGCTACTCGTGTACCATTCCCAGACCCCTCGTGCATTCAGGGAGCACAATGTGAACAAGGCCAGACTGCCTGTCATGTGGAGGGCCAATCCGAGAGCGTGGGTCACAAGGCAGTTGTTCATGGAATGGCTGCACGAGGTGTTCGCACCCAGCGTTAAAAAATACCTGTCTGAGAACCAGCTGCCTGAAAGGTGCCTTCTCTTGATGGACAATGCCCTGGCACACCCTCCAGCCTTGGTGGATGACATGGACGCTGAGTACGACTTCATAAAGGTCAGGTTCCTCCCCCCCAACACGACACTTCTGCAGCCCATGGACCAGCAAGTGATCTGCAACTTCAAGAAGTTGTACACAAAGGCGCTCTTCACCAGGTGTTTCAATGTCACCGAAGAAACATCCTTGACTCTCAAAGAGTTTTGGAAAAAACACTTCAATGTCCTCCACTGCATCAGCCTCATTGACAAAGCCTGGGAAGATGTCACCTGCCGGACCTTAAACTCAGCCTGGAGGAAACTGTGGCCAGAATGTGTTGCTGGACGTGAGTGTCTGATGCAGAGGTAGTGGAGGAGATTGTGTCCATGGGCAAGAGCATGGGTCTGGTTGTGGATGATGTGGACATAGAGGAGCTTGTTGAGGACCATAAGGAGGAGCTGACCACAGAAGAACTTGCTCAGCTCCAGAGTGAGCAACAGAAGGTGCTAGGCGAGGAGCATTCCACTGAGGAAGAGGAGGAGGGGGAGGAGGTGAGCTGTGATCCGATAAAGTCCATCATGGAGAAATGGAATGAGTGCCAGGATTTCATTGAGAAGCACCACCCCAACAGAAACTGTGACAAGCAGAGTGCTGAATCTTATGAACGATAACGTGTTCTCTCATTTCTGGAGGGTTATGCAGCACAGGAAAAAACAACAGACTTTAGACAGGTTTTTCCCCAGAACTGAACCTGCAGCTAAGAGGCAAAGAAGAGAGGAAACCCCTGAAGGAGACTCTCCCTCCAACCAATAACTGCCTCCCCACCCCATTCTCCCTCTTCATGTTGTGCCAGTTGCACTGTTTTTCATGTTTTTGTGGTGTAAAAATAAAATGCATATGTTTCAGAACGGATTGTACTTTACATTGAACCTTATGGGGAAATTGCCTCGGGTTGCGACCAAATTCGGGCGGAGGGCGGAACGGATTAACCGGATTTACATTGAACCCTATGGGGAAATTTGCTCCGGGTTACGACCAACTCGGGATACGTCCAGAGTCATGGAACGGATTAAGTTTGTATCCCGAGGTACCACTGTATATCATTGTAGCAATTCCTCCTAATCCCAACTGTGTATAGACTAGGGAAATGTAGATATTAACAAGGGTTAAGTGATGCAACCATATATAAATTTATTTATTATAGTACTTTATCAACATATACAGTTACATGGGATCACTGACAAAACACCATAGAAAAGTCCTGATTCAATTGTATTTTTGGTGAACCTAGGAATCTAAAAATCATCCCAGCAGAAGACAATGGCAAAGCATTTCAGCATGCCAAGACATATTAGTCACCAGGAGTCAAACTCAGTTCAAACATCACTTTACTTTTACTTTTTTGAGATTAGAAACACCCACCAATCAATTACTGACTGCTAAATTGGTCAAACCAATTTTGGACTACCATATTCTTCTGCTGGATAAATCAATCAAATCAAATATTTATTGATGTCAATGCTACAGCAATCCCCCCCTCCCCAAAAAAACCCACTACTGATGATACGTTACCATGGAAATGAAATAGTTAGCCAACTCTTCTTAATGTATAAACATTTGGGGAATTCAGATTAAAAGAACCATATGAGAAGAGGGGAGATCTTCTATTTATACTTCCAAATTATGTAATGTAGGTGGCTATGTTGAGAAAAAAAAAAGTAAATTTAGAGCTGACACTGAGACACAGGAAAGGAAAGAAAAGTGAGTTTGGGACTTGTGGACATTAAGGTGCTTTCCTGCCTTCGTATAGGCAAGAGACTCTGTTTACTATCTAGCAAATCTCGAATCTCACTCTATATTTGTAAATATATACTACAAAGTGCCTGTTAACTTGGAAGATCTTCAACAGTATATTTACACAGGGGAAAGACAGTGATGTGCTGAAAAAAATAGAATGTATGGAAAGTGTTCTATACAAAAATGTTCTTTAAAAAAAATAGAACAAGAATGCATTCCAATAGCAGCAGAGGAGAGGAGAGGAGAGGAGAGGAGAGGAAGGAATCTTCATCTTTGATGTCCTAAGAAATGCAGCGTTCTCACTTATAAAGGCCCCCAGATATATGAAGTAAATGAAATTGGGGAAAATATGTACTCTATTCAAGAAAAAATCAAGTTCCACCCTTTATTTTCCCTAGTCTGACAATCAGCCTTCAGTTCATACTTGTTTGTATTCACAATCAGACTAAGCAGACCTTGTCCTTTAAACACAGGCATATAAGTATCATGTGATATATGAAGGACTTAAATGTGATAAGAATGAAACAAGTACATCATAGCTATTATAGTTGATTTAACCTCTAGGAAGAATATGCTTAAGAATAATACCAAGAAGTTCGATAATCTTTAAAATGTTCTCTGCTCATATGTTTTTAATAGCAGCACTACTAACACATATACAGTTGATGAATCAGGGCCTGCCATTGCAATAAAGAGTTGGAGAAAGATCTTTTTAAAATCCTTTCGATTATAAGTTTGTCCTTGAAAGCATAAGAGCAGGGATGAAAGTGGGGCACACTATCTACCATAAGTATGTGCATCTCCACTCACGGGAACAGATTTTAGGGAAACTTGGTATGAACTGCTATTGTCATTGACCCTGGTAACCGAAAGCAAAACAAATAAAAGCATTAACACCTTCCTTATCTTTTTAGAACATAACATAACATTAGCATAAAATAAGCTCCCTTTCTTTTGGGTGAAACTGAGAAAAAAACTTGCCTAAAGCTAAATTTAATACCGGAGCCTACTGCATCATATTTTCCATGTTTTAAAAGAAACAGGTTCCATTCACAAGTTACCGCTCCCTATCTCTGTCCGAAGGGCTGCAGTTTGACAGAGCAAGCAAAAACAAAGCCTAAAACTCGCGAACTGCTATTGGCTGCTAGATTGACGTTCGCATCTTTTGACGCAACCCTTTCGCCCCTTCATTGGTCGCCGAGTTGCGGGGCGGAGTCTCTCCGCTTGCGGAGCCGACGCAACACCCCGGTATCCAGTCCGAAGGAAGGGTGGAGCGTCTCCGCCTACCTCCCTGAGATAGGGTCACGTGGCCTCAGTGTTTACATCCTCTCAGCTGTTTGGCTTCTTTCCCCTCCCCCCTTCTCCTTGGCGTCGTTCAGGCCAACACAAACAGTCGCGATCGGCGATCGCGGACGGCGGAACGAGGCTGACCGCGAGGGGAACCTTCTCCCCCCCCTCCCCCCCGCAACCCACTCTCTCTCTCTCTCTCTCTCTCTCTGTCGGCAGCATCATCTTCTGACTCGGAGCCGAAACGTCTCTTTCTTTCCTAAGTGGTTGGTTCCGCTTTACTTCCAACAACATTCCCTCAAAGCTTCAGCCCCCTTCAGGACGCAGAGGACGTGTGGAAGGTGAGTCGGATGGGGGCACTGACAGAAAAAGGGCAGCCAACGGGCGCGTGCGGCGCGAGGCGGCCCTTAGGGCGCCGAATGACCTGGCCGGCGAGAGTGGCCCTCTGAAGGCCGTTGGAAAGCTCCGGGGGACCAACTGCCCCTGGCGCTTCCTTGGCCCCTCCTCTCCCCCCCAGCGCCCGTGACTCTGGGAAAGTGCGGGGGGGGTTTCCCCGAAGTGGCTACCGTTCCTCGCAGGAGACCGTTCGCGCCCCCCCTGCCGTTTCTGAGGGGTCTAGTCCCTGAACCCTGGATCGTTTGAAAGGGCTCGGGGCTGAGGGCAGAGGAAGGGCGACGAATGCTATCCTGCCACCACCTCCAGCTCTTAACGAGGCGGCCCCTTTTGCCCCGAGCGTTTGCCGCGTTGCTGGGACTATAAAAGGATAAACAAGTTGGAGGCGCCGCCGCCGCTTCCTTGCTCTGTTTTTGGCTGCCAGTTGGCTTGGTGTTGAGGAGGTGCCAAAGAGGAAGAGATCAAACGAGCCACCCAACGACAAAGAGGCGGAGAGCACCCGACTCTCCCCTGCACAAGGTAGGAAAAGAGAAGAAGGAAAGAAATTCGTTTCTCGCTTTTCTTCTCCGCCCCCTTGTATGCCTGCCACAGTTCCTTGCAAGACGCTCAAGTTCACGCGCGTGTTTAACGTCGCCGACAGGCTGCCCAAGATAGGACACGCCATGGCTTAGCAGTGGAGCTAAAACGGTTGAGTTTCTCGCATCCGGCAAGCACGGCTGCTCCTGCTCGGAGCTTGTCACGTTTTCGTTCGGTTTACAGGAAGCCTCTACTGAGCGAGAGAGGGACGGACTCGGGGTCGATTGTAGTAGAGCTTCTTGCTGTTGGGTTGGAGGAGAGAAGGAGGCTGCCTTTGTAGGCAGATTTAAAGAAGCTGGGCTGCGGTGCCTTGCTGTGACTTGAGGGCCTACTGGGTTTCTTTCTCCCCCGTCCCCCCGCACTTTGGAAGTGTTTAGCTTTCTCTGGGTGCTCAATTAAGTGCCTCCCAAATTAAAATATGTTTATCTTGATTACATTATGTACCAGCCTTCAATAGCTGCTGATACATAATGTAATCAAGATAAATGTCTTTTAATACAGTATTAATAAAATTCAATGTTGTAATGCTCTGGCTAGGATATATGGAGATCCCAGCAGATCAAGTAAAATAGTGTAAAAACACAAAATTACAGAAAAAAATTCAGGACTTCCTGCACCCATTTCTTAAAAAAAAAAAGTTTGGTGGAAGGATCATATTTTTAATTCAAATAAGTTATTAAGTTAGTGCACTATTTGAATATATTACAATCCAGTTTACATAGTTGAAACTTTCTTGCATCCAGGGAATAAAGTTATCGCACTACTACTATGTATATAATTCTTGATGTTTGAAAAGATATAAAACTTGTGGAATGCTGAAAGCTAGCTATATCTGGTACAATAGTAGAGTGTTACAAGTCGTCTTATTTTTTTCCCGTGGAATTATTTTTCATGTTGCAAATTCTTCTTTGCCATACACGTTCATTTTCTCACTTTATCTCTTAAAGCAAGCTTAAAAGCTTATTCCAACTTGTGCAATATTCCCAGTTCCTGTTGCCTCTGAAGTTCAATGAAAGTTGCAAATTAAAAGTTGCAGCTTTGTGACAAAAATCCTACCTAATTCAGCATATGTTTCTTACAATGCTGAAACAGTTGTCTATACAAAGTCCTTAAGCATAATTGAATCTTCCTTATCAAATACTACACAGCTAGTATTGAAAGATATATAACACCTCTGATATCATAACTAATATTTTGCCATGATGATTAGTAACTATGGATATCCTCATCAATTGAGGTGGTCTAATGTTTAAAAGCAAGCACAATTTATGATAGCACATAGATAAACTGTTAAGTTTCCAGATTATTTGTCTAATTAGAAACTTGAATTATGATATTATTTTTAAGGATAAATAATATTCAGCTCAACAGGACTGACTTTTCCAGGACTATGCATATGCATGCCTAGGATTGAGCTGTTTTTTGTATGTTGATACTGTCAAACTCTTCAGTGATATTCTGAAGTGTTAAAAATGCCAGTTATAATTTCTTAGATTTTCTGTTTTCAAACATTCATATAGTAATTAAATCCTGTTATTACAATGTGATTACTTTTTATTTTCATTTTATTCTCATTTCCAGACAGTATAAACTAAGTTATGTATAGGTTCTTAAACTGTACAGTTATGCATCTAAGCTGTATTCTTAGGAACAAGTTAAATTGAACTCTAGAAATTCTGAGTAAATATGTATAGGATTCCAAGTGGAATGTAACAGTTTGCAGCTCTGTCAAATTATTACTTGAATACTGTTAACTATATGTTAAGCTCTCATAAATTAGTACTGTGTCACACACACATGCTACACTTGATGTTAGCCAAAAGGCTGAGAAGTCTCTACCAGTGTCTGGAACTGTCTTACTATTTTACAGAGATGAAGAGGTAGTCCCTGTCAGTAGGCTCATACTCTTAACAGAAACAACTAAAAAAGAGGGCAGATTGACATGGGAAGCAAATAGGAGCCTTGGCATATAGCACTTTGGTAAGGGTGAAATAAGCCCAAAGCAACTGCTCTTTATCATTTACAAGTTATGCAATGTATTTTGCCCCTTAAGTAGTAAAATATATGTATGATTTTATGTTCATGATTGATATAAGCATTAAAATATGCACATGTGTGTGCAAGTATTGTAAAATTATTTTCTCTCCATGATTTTTGTACCTCATTCTTCCATTATTTCTTTACATCTTGCATCTCTAGTTCAGACAGCTTTTAGTTGTAGTATTTTGATCACTGTGTAGTCATTCTTCCATTCTTCTATTGTGAAGAACAACTAAACTTTATTCAGTAAAAGTTTATGTAATATGAGAGAGAAGTAAGTAGTACAGATACTCCTTGCTTAATTATGGTAATTGGGACCGGAATTTCCATCGCTGAGCAATGCAGTCATAAAGCATGAGGTCACGTGGCCACATCACTTAGTGACAGCAATCCCAGCAGTCCCTGTTGCCATTGTTAAGTGAGGATCATGGGTCGTTAAGTGAGGATCTCCTCATGATTTCCTGCCGGCTTCCCACAAGCAAAGTCAGTGGGGAATCCAGCAGGAAGTTGCAAGTCCTGGGTGGTTGACGAGCAGGCTGGCGGGTGGGTAAGTGGCTGCTGTGCTGCAAGTGTGATGGGGCCAAGGATGGCTGCTGCTGAGTGAGGGAGGCTGCACGGGGGGTACTGTGGGGATGCACGCTATGGAGTACGAGATCCCTGGGATCTCATGCTGTGTAGCCGTGTTCCTCGGGAGAAAAAGCCACAAGGGTGCAAGTGACTTACAGAAGGAACTTGTGACCTTCCCTGCCGGCTTTCCCATTGACTGTGCTTGTGTGAAGCCAGCAGGGAAGGTTGCAAATGGCAATCCCATGACATTGGGATGCTACAATTGTTGTAAGTGCAAACTGGTTGCCAAGTGCCTGGATCATGATCACATGACTGCGGGGGCTCTGGGAAGGCTGGAACTTCAAGGACTGGTTATAAGTAACACTCATTCAGCATCATCATAACTATGAACGGTCACTGAATGAGTGGTCATTAACTGAGGACTACCTGTAAGTTTGTTAAAAAAACTGTATTTCGATTAAGAAAAAATCATGAAAAGATTTTTTTTCATGCTTAATTAAATATTTATTACTCAAAATGTATTATACATTATACATTTAGCAGCTAGATAAAAAATAGCAATCATGAGAAATGTAGCTGCAGAAAGTATTTCACATGTTTTCAGTCATCTTTACAAGAGCTCTGTAATGTAGGCCAGTGAAGTTGCATCATATAGCAAATTGCATAAGTTTACAATATCAGTAAAAGTACATTGCCAAGTAGCTAAAATGAAGTGTTAACTTTGGACATCTAACAGTAGGTTCTCAGCCAGTTGAAATACTGTATCTGGAATTAGTCCTTGGTTATAAACATAAATGGAAATATTAATTCAAAATATTGAATTAACTACATTCTTCATGTAGTTTTCATTTTGCTTCCTTTTGTGGGTTTCCTTTGACTGTTCTAAGTAGTTTTTTGCTTTGGTATCTATGTTAACCAAACCCCTGTTGAAAACACAGTTATACAAATTTTCCAAACAACTCATAAAGAAGTTAAAACAACAGAATAAGCATAAGAACAAATTAAATCTTGTTTCTGGAAAATATATGCTTCTTGTTTCCTGATAAAACTCCAAGGCCAGCCATTTGAAAGTTTGGATAAACCCAGAAAAATTCTTGTTTATTGAATGAAGCTGCCATCTACTGTTGATAACACTATTTGAAGAAAATTGGTGAAAGAGGACCTTAGTAGCTTCTTCCAGGTTTGAAATACCTACTAAGGCAATTCAGGTTAGCTGGCAGTTTATATTGAGGCAAAACTGATTATCTGCTAAGCTGGGTAAATTCATTCCTATTTAAGACTGTGTTTCAGTGATACTTTAATTTTTTTTCACTGTGTTTCAAAAACACATTTGTCATTTTACTTTTGTAATACTGTAGTTATAATTCTTAATGCTGTTCTTTGGTGAAATTGAGTAAGAACATTATTTCAAGGGCAGGTTTTAAATGCATACAGGTTACTCCTATTGACAAAGGTGTAGATACTCCTTGAAATAGACCAGATCATTTATAGCTTTTTATAAGCAGCGATTCGCTAAATTGGATATGGTGACGAGCTGATAGCCATGGAAATATCTTAAATATTCACAAAAGTTTTTTCTGATAGGCAGAATATTATTGCTATTTCAGCAAACTTTGTTTTTTCTATGTTTGCTTCTTGTGCAAGCATTGCCAGCATAACAACACAAGCTAATACATTAGGGCACTCTAAGTAGCATTATAATCTGATGACAAGGTAGAATTTTGTAACAGACCTGTTCCTGCTCATCTGGTATGAGCTGATAATAGAATGGCTGTGCTTGTCTTCTGTTTTTCATATTGTTGCTTAATATAAAGTATATCCTGCAGTGTATTTAGTGGTATATTATCTAGTGAGTTTATGTGAACTATTCCTGTTATTTCCATGGCCTAAAGAGGTTTACAGTTTGGTCAGTAATGCATATTTTGTCAGGACTAGTCATTTTATATTTTTAGAATTTAATGTCATTTGCATTTTGTTCATGATACAGTAATTTGATACAAAAAAACTTTATGTTAAAATAGATTGGAATAGAGTATGTCTAACCCTATAATATTCAGAACGAGCAAATATTGTACAGCCATATACTTAGATAATGATGTAAACAAATTTTATCATCTTTTCTGATGCTTTATGATATAGTCCTTAATAAAACATAAGTCTTTGTTGAGCCCATGAGCTATCTTCAGCTCTTGGCATTTTTAGGACAAAAGGAATGTTGTACATCACATCCCTTGACAGCTGCTAACTCTCACTGGGGAATAGTCACCCAGAAGTCCTCTTATTTTTTGTGTAACTTTTAGAATCACAGTGGGGAATCCTGTCCTAGAGACTTTTGCAATCCTTTATGAAGGATGCTAGATTTCAGCAAAAATTTGGAGGGCCAAAAGTTCCATATCCCTGTTAAAGAGAGCCTTCTGTTTGTCAGTGGAAAGACACTGTTAATAGTTGAGAGACAAAAATCAGGAGGAGTCTGGTAACCACTTTTCAGACTAACAAATTTTATTAAAAGGCATAAACTTTTGTGACCTGCAGCTCACTTCATCAGATGCATGGAATAGCTAAACTGATGTAGGATTTAATTGGGATGAGTCAGGGGGAAAGGGTGGGAAGGCAAGGTTCTTCAACAATGCAGATGCAGGTTACATGTGAGACAGATTTCAAGTACTTTATCAGTAAACAGTAATCATGTGTTAAAAGCCCATTGGGTTTGTTGAGATTTTCTAAAATAGCTTGAAATTGCTTGATGTTCAGCAAGCTCTTGCTCAGTTCTGTTGCTAAACTTCTGTAGTGGACTGTCTTGGGAGGTTGAAATTCTCTGATCTTACTTTGTGCTTGTTTTGAGTCCTGATGTCTGATGTGTCCATTAATTCTTTTGCACAAAGTTTGGCTGTTTGTCCTAAGTACCTGTAAAATCCAGAGAGCATTCTTGGCAGAAGATGGTATTAGAGGAAGAGCATACAGGTAGTCCTTGGTTAATGACCATTCGTTCAGTGACTGTTCAAAGTTACAATAGCACTGAAAGAGTGGTACTTAAGATTAGTCCTTGAAGTTCCAGCTGTCCCAGCACCCCCACAGTCACGTGATCACAATCTAGGTGCATGGCAACTGGCTCACGCTTACAACGGTTGCAGTGTCCCATGGTCAGGGGATCACCATTTTCAACCTTCCCTGCCGACTTCCCACAAGCAAAGTCAATGGGAAAGCCTGCAGGGAAGGTCGCTTCTGTAAGTTGTTTCCACCAGATGTGTTCCAGATAGAAAGTGAAAACATGGGCATGCAAGGTGATCTGTAAGTTTCCTAAATAATGTGGTGTTTATGTGTCCATTGTGTAGTTTTTACCATGACATCAAGGAAATGCACTTGTTCTGTAGATAGCTTGAGGCTGAGGCTGATGGCAGGGTGGAAATTGTTGAGGTCATGATGGAATTTGATGAGAAACTCTTTTCTATAGGTCTAAATGATAAAATGTCATCAGTGATCTCAAGGATAGTAAGCATTGCAAAAGCATTGCTCTAGGTTAGCTATGAATATGTTGGTTTATTGTGAAGCCATGTGTGAGCCTATGGCTGTGTCACTGATTTGCAAGTATATGTTACTGCCAAATGTGAAGTAGTCATGGGTGGGTACAAAGCTGAGAGAGAAAAATTGTTCTGCCTGATTGAAATACTCTAAGCATACCTCTTAATCAGCTTGTTTATAGGTGGGGTATATACTATTCAGAATTTTTCAACTAGTCAGAATGGGGGAAGCTTTAAAACTAAGTTGCTGAAAATACTTCATTAATTACATACTGGCACCTTGACTTCAATTTGTTTGGCAGCATCTAGTTTTCATGTTGAACAAATCTGACCATCTCTAAGCTATATAGAAGAAGCACAATTTATTAATATTAACTTTTATTTTTGACATCTCTAATTACAAGCAATATTAAAATAAAAAGTCCTGTTTCTGGGTAAATATTCAGGTTCAATTTCTGGTTACTGTATGGGATTTTGTTGGCAACTACATAGAAGTGGCTTGCCATAGCCATCCTTAAAAAAAAATAATAAAATTCTCAGTCTAAAATATAGATGTGGGATTTTTTTTGGGTGGTCTTTTGACCAAATTTTAAGTAGAGCCAATCATGGTTATTTTCTTAGATTAACCAAGGTTACTACTGCAGCAAAATACTATGCTAGCTAACAAAAGTTAATTCAGTCATGCATATTGCTGTTTTGTTTAAATTTCAGCCAGTTCATAACTTCCATTATGACTGACAAATGGCAGCTTTCTGTGGATATTTGTGTCTTTTAACAGGTGTATGTTGAATTTATAATTCAGATTGCTAATTATATATAGAAATCCTCTGTGGCTAACCCTGGGTGCATTTGAGTCTTTTTTTTTTTTTTTTTTTGGCCTTTAGATTCACAGAACCCCATGAAGTTTTCAAACATAGTTTGGAAAAGCCTATAGCTCTGGTATTCCCTGGAGATCTCCTGTCCAGTTACTAACCAGGCCCAAATCTGCTGAGCTTCTGAATCCAGATGCTACTCCCTGCTAAGGCAGTGACTAGTTTCTGTCAATTTGACTGTTCAAATTTTCAGTCCCAATTTCAAGTTTTGATAGTCCTGATCATTTATATACATTATTTTTGTGTATTTTTTGCTTCCTCTTGCAATGGTGTCCTCAGGAGTGCTTACTACTTTTGTTAGAATGACTGCAGTACTGTGTCCTAAGCTCCACCCCTGAAGAGATGTCCTCACGAACCATATCTAGACCTGCATGATATCTGCAACCAACTGTTATCTGCATTAATTTCTGATTAAATTAAAGTTAGTATAGGTATTGTCCTTCAATCAGTTGGCCAAGCAGTTGCATCTGTTTGCTTGTTACATAAATTAAGAAATTAAGATTTTCATAGACATTTGTTAAGACTATTCAAACCAGAATTGGCATTTTTTAAACTAAATGTGAAGCTGTTTGTAAAAAGCAGTTATTAAGATAGCATGACAACAGTAGTGCGTGCACTGGTAAATTCTAATTTGGATTGTTGTAATGCCCTTTTTGTAGGATGGACGTACATTCCCCCTGCTCTGTAAATGATGCACTGGTTGCCAATAATTTAAGTATACTGGACCGAATTTAAAGTGCCTTTAAAGCCCTAAACAGTTCTGGACCTAGTTATCTGAGATAGGACCTCACCTAATACTGATCACACCACAATCTGACATCTGCTGCCAGTCCTTCCTGTGTGAGGGTTATTATGGCATGTTTTTAGAAGGTCTTTTCCATAACTTCCAATGAAACTGAGGCAGACCCCCTCACATTAGATTTTAAAGAATAGCTAAAGATTATCTATTTACCCCAGCATATCCTAAAACTTAAATGGCCCTGTTAAATTTGGCTTCAACTATTTTAGTCCATGTTATCCAGGAAACAGTTTTGTTTTAAGAAATAGCATAACACAATTGTTGCTTCAGAAAGTCACGCTTACAATAGTGAAAAAGATGGGATTTTAGATTTCCAGTATTTTAAATGCCAAACATTTCCAATTTCCAAACCCCCCCCCAAAAAAAACTTTGGCCTAAATAAAGATAATGTTGGTTATCTAAGGTCATGTAGATCATAGCTTTTACGTGACCTATATACCTTCACCATGAATTCCTTTTATTGATGAAAAACAAAAAGAAAAATTAGGTATTATTACCCCTTTCAGGATGTATTAGTTTTATACTTGAATATCCAGTTTTGGAGAATCAATATGTCCAGGTAAAACATAAAATATACTTCTTATAAATTAAAACATGAAATTAATCCATCAGAAAATATTATTTGTTGTTTTTTGGTCCCCCCAAATAACTTTTTAAAAGAGTTCGATATTAGAATGTTTTATGCTGACATTGTAAGATAACTGAAGGCTTTTTGCTCATATGATCTGGTCTTGTTCAGCTATAGGTATAGCTCTGGTTTAGTTTAGTTTCAAATCATTGCTTTTATGAAAGAAATGTGATTGTTACTTTAACAAGATGTTGAACTATATTCCTAAAACATGGATTTTTTTTCTCTCACGACGAGCTTTGATTCTACTGAGGCTGCATTGTGGCAAAGAGGATCATTTTACATAAATGGAAAGAAATGTATCCTAATTTTAAGGAATGGATTCAGGATATAGAATCTTTGTATTCTAAAAATAAAAAGATTATGTTTGTATAGTAAGGATTTAATATGTTTCTGTATTATCGATTTAATGATAAATTTTAGAATTGAATTAATCTATATAGATACCAATAGATTACATAGATTTTTTTCTTTTTTTCCTGTTAATTAACTATATTCCCTCTTTTTTCACCTTTATTTTAATTACCATAGTACCATATTTTTCCGTCAATAAGATGCCCCCATGTACAAGACGACCCCCACTTTTCCAACCCAAAATTAAGAAATCAATATTCTAAAGATAGTGCAGAACACATTTTCATTTAGTAATTAGTTACCATTTACCTGATACACTCGGTGGGAGGAGGTCCAAACCGTCTCTCTGCAGCTCTATTTCCAGGCTCTTTTGCATATCTGATTACATTCAATCACGAGTGAAACTGCCAATAGCTTGTCTCTGCAAACAGACTTCCTCCAATTGGTTTGTTCAGCATCAGCTGACGTCAGTTACATAAGGCTCGTGATTGGAAGAAGTCTGTTTGCAGACTCAAGCTATTTCACTTGTGATTGGAGGCTAGAAATAGGAGGAAGCCTGTTTGCAGAGACAAAGTATGGGCAGTTTTGCCACTGCGCGTTTCTCTCCTCGGCTGACTTCCTTGAATAAGACGCCCTTCAATTTTTAGTGTAAGGATTTTAGAAAAAAGTATCGTCTTATAGTCGGAAAAATACCCTTCACTGTAACCATTATTTATCTTTTTTTTTTCCTGCTGGCATTGTTATTTTCTGTATTTCACTATTAATAATTTTTTAAAAGCATTATTTTTTATAAGTTGGGTTTCCCAATCATTCTATTCTATTGTATGACATGCACTATTTCTTTTCCAACTATTGATTTTTTTTCAGAATTAAGTGCTAGTAAAGTACTATAATAGGTACACAAATATAATCCAAATGACTGTACAATAAACTCTTGATTTAACAAACTAATTGGAGGAAGAGGTGCCTGTTAGATATGAATGTCCATTAAATGGTTAATGGGATTCTATACATGCAGAAAATGGCAAATTGATATTGTCCACTGCATCTGAAGTTTGCTAAATGTGAGGGTGAATTGAGGCTTTACTATATTCTAGAGTCTTGGGTAAACGTTTAATAAACAATTGTTACATGGCTATGCCTGATGATGATGATGATGAAGAAGATGAATAATTATTATTATTATTATTATTATTATTATTATTATTATTATTATTTGTGTCTTAGGCACATTTTTGATTCTTATATTCCAGACTTTTCTGAGATTCCTCCAATCCTCAGAAGAATTTTAGAAGGCACAGGAAACTGTAGTATGGAGGGAGCAGAACATTCACTTGCCAAGCACTTATTCTGCTAGAATCTGCATTGGACACAATTCATTGAGAAAACATCTATTTTTTAAAAAAAAGTAAAACAGAAGCACAAAATTAGAACCTGAGGTCCTTTACTATATTAGTTTATATATATGATGAAATAGGTCACATTACATTAACAATTGTGCAGATTAGATTGTTTAGATTCCAGTCAAACTGCAGGAGCATTTACTTTCTATCACATATGACAGAATGATATCTTATGATTTGCTGCCCAGTTCTTTTTTCTAGGATATTCTGACAGTTTATTTTGATTATTAAACTGGCATAGTGACCTTTTTTTATACACACCATAGTGAAAAACAATTAGCAATCCTTAATTTTATAATTGGCCTTTTAAGAAAATACGAATGGAGTCTCTTTAAACAGAATCTGGAGTAAGGATTGTGTGGCTTTGTTTCCTTTCTGTGTTGTGTGTTTGAGTTGTTCTCTCCTAATAGTATATAATATGTGGTGATAGAGAAATTCTTTCCTTTGAAATTCTTAAAAAATTAAGCCATATTATTAACAGAATATAGCTTACTTTTCATCATAGCAAGGAACCAAGGTTATGTAATAGTCAACTAACCAGAAATTGTCAATTCTTGTTTTCTTGAGTGAATATTAATAATAATAACAATAATAAAAAAATGAATATAGTTGAACTTCTTGTAATCTTCAACAAATACTTTGTTTTCTCAGGATGCATGTAAATTACAACCTCAAACATTTTTGATGTTATATATACTTTTTTCTCATATAGTTTATTGTTACTGTTCCATAGAAACTGAATAATTTTAACAACCTCTGTGTAGTTTCCTGGGGGAAAAAAAGCTCTGTTAATTAATTAACTGGGTTTTCAAGTGTCACTGTTTTGAGTGAAAGAAGGTTAAATCTATCTTTAACTTTCCCAGAGGTAACAATGTTTAACTTTGGACTAGACCAAGGTTCATTTTAAAGGATTTTTAATGTAACTAACTTTGCTGATTCATGTCTCCTTCCACAATTCTTCACACACTTTTTGTTCTGTTTTTTTTCCCTTATAATAAATAAGGAGACAAGTATGCTTTTGATAAGGAAATTCAAGATTTAACTGAAACCTTTTATTATTATAAAACCTAATCCAAATAGATTTTAAAATCATAATACCCAGTTCAATATTATCTTTTCCAGTGCTTTCTGCATGGAGGCTATATTTCAAAAGGAGATTGAATGTCAAATAATGTATTCCATAGTCAATAAGAAAAATATATAAAACCTGCCATGTTTAGGTGCTGGATACTATAACATTTTCTTTGTAAATAACAATTTTGCTTACTATTTATCTGGGCATTTCTCTGAATGGACAATTAACATACAGACATGCTCTTTTCTCTTAATAGACCTGTTTTCAACGGAGGATCAACTGTACATTTCCAGACCAGCTTTGTTTTGACCTAGTTCCATTTGGGGTGGCTGATATGGATTACTTTCATCTAGTAAGGCTTTCTACAAATTCTGAGGACTTGTACCATATACTGAGTATTTGGTTTAAGTCAGCAATCTTATGTCCAGAATATTAGACATCAAATAACATTATTTAATTTTCCTATCCAATTATCTCTGAATTTAGTTACATTTTTACAACTTGTGAAAATAAAAGTATGTCTTCTTAAAAATCTTTTAGGATTCTCTTGCAAAGCAGTATTGAGCCAGACTGGATTGGATCTTCTATGTGGAAACATCAGACAAGCACCTACCAATGTACTCTCAAAATTAATTGAATTGTTAAAAGACAATCATCATGGGAGGAGCTGTGAGTGCAGGCGAAGATAATGATGATTTGATTGATAACTTGAAAGAAGCACAATATATTCGCACTGAGCGAGTAGAACAAGCCTTCAGAGCTATTGATCGTGGCAATTACTATCTGGAAGGCTATAGAGACAATGCATATAAAGACTTGGCTTGGAAGCATGGAAATATACATTTATCAGCACCATGCATTTATTCTGAAGTCATGGAAGCATTAAAGCTTCAGCCTGGATTGTCTTTTCTTAATCTGGGTAGTGGAACCGGATATTTAAGTACAATGGTGGGATTAATATTAGGTAATATTTTAAAAATTATTAAACATTCTTTTATATAGGCTTAGTTTACTGGTATTCTCAGTTTTATAACTAGCATGTTTATGCCCCTCCCAAACTTGTAAGATATTAGCAAGTAGCTTTTCAAATTAATGTTCTTGTTACGTAATTGATCAAAACTCCTTAAGTTACCAAGAGCTTTGTGGCTTTGCAGATGTTTATAGCATAATTTTTATGGCAGTGCTGCCCACTTGTAGAAAATAAGAAACCCTTCAATTGTTTTAAAAATATAGTAATCATGACATTTAAGTTGTGACTTAAATTTGGATATTATGTCTTTATTCATTATTAAGAAAGTGAGAGAGAAAGTGGGGAAAAATAGCATAATCCAATAAATGTTCCCTGGTAAATGAAGAAGGAATTTTGAAGTACATCTTCCTGCCTTCCTTCAGTGCAAAAAAAAAAAAAAAATCTGCTAAGCATTATTCTGGATTTTTTTCTGTTGTTTTATAAGCAGAACTATGTAGTTTGAATAAAAATTGCACCTACCAGTATCATGAATGAGGTTGCCAACATAACCACACAGACAGTGGCTTTGGTTGCAAAGCAAGGTTAAGCACAGTTTCCCTTTTGTAATAAATACATAAATTCCCACTATCTACCAAGTGGTATATAATTGTCAAACAAAGATAATGTTGCTTAGCATTCACATCAGTGTTCAGTTTTATAAAAATATACCCATTGATTCAATGAGTCTTACATGGTTGCTGGATATTAATTTACAGGCCCTTTTGGAATAAATCATGGAATAGAACTTCATCCTGATGTGGTGGAATATGCTAAGGAAAAACTGGAGAGCTTCATAAAATACAGTGATAGTTTTGATAGGTAAGTATATTGATGGCTAATTTGATGTTAAAATCTTTTTTTTTTTGGTGGTGGTGGTAAAGCATTTATGAATATTTTTAAAGAAACTTGTCATACCCATTTATTGCAGCTGCAATTAAAAGCCTGCAACATGATTTTAAAATGTTCAAAATGTATGAAATTCATTGATATGGTGCTGGAGTTGTCTTATCAATAATCTTGCCCAATCTTTAAAAGTGTTATGTGTCTTGGTCTCTAATGTTACTTGGGGAAATTCTTGTATCCCTTACTCACCCCTCACCTGTTCATAGTTCTCTATGTAAATATTTCTACTTCTTAGAATTACTGGAATGCATTCTGAATATTACTGAATTTCAAATTAAGATTGGGTTGTACAACTTATTTTGAATTTCAGTCAAGGAATATTTTAAATAGTAGCACCTGTATCTCTGCTGCTTTTTCTTATGAATCCAAAAGAATTCCAGCAGGTATTTGGGGAATTTCCCATGAATCTGATAGGCAGTTCCATCACCTGCCTGTTTAGCTATCAGCAACAAGAGGCAACCTGGGCTCAATATGATTGCCCGCAAGTGGCCTTTCTGTGCTGGGAAATCCTGGATTGCCTTCTTGGTTTGTTGAGGAATTCTTGGAAATACAACCCTAGCAGTGACACTTAGAGTGCTCATGGAGGAAGATTGAAAGTAAACCTGACCAAACATGGTTACAAGCTAAAGTTTGAGTCCACACCAAGGCAATGGAAGGTGTTCTTACTTCTCCCTAATTGTATTGGTAGGCTGTCTTGGGTAGAGTAACAACTCTGTGTGACACAAAGAGTCATCAGTAGATCTTCTGCCTGGCATCTGTAACTGTTTTGTATAGCATTTTATCTACAAACTCTACAGTGTCTTGATTCTTCATGGACAGGATCCACAATGGTGACTGGGCAACATCTGCCATATTAACTGAGACTGATTAAGTGAACAGGTGCTTGCTAATGTGTCATCTGCATGTATAGATTAGATCCATGTGCTTCTAGGCTCTTTTGGATAGTTGAGGGAAATGTGGTTAGCTGTATCTAAGAGGTAGTCAATTCATTCCTTCAGAAAGGGTATTTTCTGCATCTTTGAAAGAGGCTGTAGTGCACCTCTTCTTAAAGGCCCTCTCTTGATCTAGCTGTATTGGAGAACTATCTCCAACCTTCCCTTTTTAGAAGCCACTGGTGAGAAAACCAGAGACATTCTAGGAGGCATAGCATCCTAGAATGGATTATCTGGTCTCTTCTCAGTCAGGGTTCAGTCCTGGACGTGGGATGGGAACCACATGTTAGTCCGGTCCATGACTTTTGTAAGGACTTAGATGGGGGAATGTGTACCTTCTGGTCCAATTAGACCTCTTGGCAGTCTTTGATGCCATTGACTGTTGTGTCCTGGATTGTTTATCGAGGTGGGGGGCACTGTGCTTCATCAGTGGGTGGTTCTAGCCAGTAGTTGTAGAAAAAGTCATTCCAATGGCCTCTTATATGTGGAGTGCCATAAGTTTGATCCTCTACCCACTATTTTTTAACATTTCTTTGAAGACACTGAGAGAAGTCATCTGTCAATTCATGTGGTGGTATCCTTAATAGGCTGGTGATATTTAATTATATATCATCATCCTGGGCCATATTGGCAGTGTAGGCAAAGTCTTGTCCCAGTATTTGGAAGTTACTGGGTCTGGATGGGAAGGAACAGGCTGATGTTGAACCCAGCAAGATGGAATTGCTTATTATTAATGGTCTCTTATGGCTCCACTGTTTTCTTGAAGGGGCAGAACAGCCCCTGAAGGAGTAATTCTGTGACTTGGGGTCACTGCTACTGCTGGATAGGCAAATGGAGGCCATGGCCAAGAAATTCTTTAACCAGTCCTGACTTGTGCACCAATTGCAGAGATACTTGGAACATGAGCACCTTGCAATGTCATCTCATACTCTCATCACCATCTGTTAGAGTACTGCAGTGACCTGTACACAGAACTGCTGTTAAAGACCACTCATTAACTTGCAGTATGCTAACTGGTGCTAGATGCTATGAACATATTAAACCTGTGGTGAGAGTCCTGGATTGGCTGCCAGTAGGTTTCAGGGTGCAATTTAAACTATTGATTTTAACCAATGAAGCCTTATATGGCTTAATACTGAGATACCTTCAAGATTGCTTTCTTCAACCCACATGATACAACATCTTGAGAAAAAATGTTGATAATTTCCCACTAGTGTGAATTCAGGGGAAGCAAGGCTAGGAGGAGATATTTGCCTATTATGGTCCCTGTACTATTGGACAGTGTTCCACTGGAAGTTAGATTTGCTCTGATCCTATTGACCTTCCAGAAACAGATTAAAATTGAGTTCTTCTGGAGAACTTTATACGTTTAGTTAGGATAGTGCTGCAGGGATGACTTATATATTGTTCTGGTCTTAAGCTATTGATGAGTTTATTGTTGTATTCTGTTTCTGTAATTGCACTATGTTATTGTTTCTTGTAAACTGTCAAGAATTATATGATTGCAGTAGTCTAAAATCAGTAAGTAAGTAATCTATGGGCTTTCATTACAGCTTATGTAGTATGTTGAATACATGCTATATTCAAATTTTGTGTATTATGAAGCATTTAGCACTTTAGCTACTTCACAGTTGTATTTTGACACATCTTTCAAGTATGCGTTAATTGCTAATATCTAGCTTAGCATTACATTAGTAACTGCTACTATTTTTATTTAGAACTTTTCAGACTAAATGTGCTGTTCTTCACATTAAATGGACTGTAGGGTGCATCTGCACAAACTCATATCCATTAATTTATTATGCTGAACATTAAATATAGGCAAACCATAGGATCTAAAGCACAGATCAGTATGCACTGATACTGTGTTTTTTGGTTTTAGTTTTGTTAATTGTTTCACTAGTGTGATTGAAACATCTGCTTTGAGCAAAATAGTTACATGTTTTTCTTTTCTTTATTCCTTTTCTGTCAAATTGGAATGGTAAATTAGCATTTTTAATATCCCTACTGACATCAGCAGGAATTATTCAGGGTAATTCTCTCAATTTAAGCTAATTTTGGGTCAGAAATAAACCCTAAAGTGCATTCATTTTAACCCATTGGGTCATATAAATATTCTAATATATGCTGCTTTGAAAATTAAATCTTTGAAGATGAGCTGTTACAGAAGTCTTAATGATGATAGGGAGACACTATTATTGGTTTAATTTCTTAAGCATGCAGAGTTCTCATCCTTTCATCTAGAACAAAATGTTGTTAATCTGTTGTAAATATATGTATATATAGTAAGGTAAGTGTACTATTAAAAGTTTTTACTGTATGTTCTAGCCTTAGGCTAGGTTCCCAAGCTTATATATAAACTTCATTATCTATAATAAAACCAACAAATAAAGCATGCACACACACACATACAAAAAACACTGAAGAACTTTCATGAGCAATAAGAAAAATGAGTCATTAAAACATTGGAAAAATAAAGACAATTCTTTCTGATTTTTCTGGAAATTTGTTTTATTTGCAAAACTGTTATTCTGCTTTTCTGGTTACCAGTGGTATTTGCAGTTTTAAATATGACAGAACATATAAAAACAATTGTTACAATATGTTAAGATAATTGGATCACAGAACAGCAAGCAATCAACTATAATGGGGACTGGAAAAACATAGAAAACCAAACCAAAAGGGAGCCAAATGCTTGCCAAACGTAATATACACATAGTGGAATATATTATAAGCAAAGCAAGGCAAAGCAACATAATGTCAACCTCTTTTCCCGTGTTTCCACAAATTGCATTTTAGTATTTAGGTTGACATGCACTTCACTTCAGAGAATGGGTATAGTCATAAAGGGAGGATGAGAACCTCTCAGATGTGTTGCATTAAAGATGAAGATAAAGGGGACCTTCTGAGTGTTCTTTCCTGGAGAAGGAACTGTTCCATATAACCACATTGTAAATATGTGCATGCTATCAAATATCTTGTCATTTAAGGAATACAGCTTTTTAACCTACTGAAGCTGATAGAAAGCATTTCTGAACCTAGTTATTTATTGTTTAACTTACTTATTGTTTATAATATGCATGCAGCTTATTTAAAACATCCCTATTCCAATTTATCTAACTCCCTAGCCATCACTAATTGGCTTATTTTACTATCTGATAAGTAGCTCATAATGGTTCCTAGTAATTCTTCAGAGACCATAATGGCAGCCTGAGGATGTTACTGTCCAGAAGCCCACTGCATTTTTACTAACATCAAGATTCTCTCTTCGTATAATGGGCAGAAAGAATACTCTGAGGAATAGAAGAAAGAGCTGCAACCAAGACAATGGTCAGATAAAAGAAATTTGAGTCTGGACCAGATCTATAACCCAAGTAAGCGTCTCAGACAAGAGCCTCCCTAATTCTCCTGAAAATAAAGGGAGGGAGGGAAGGGCATTCAGACGTGCAACATTCTGTTACTATAACCTTGTAATAAAAGTAGTATTACCTTGTGCGATTTTGGTTTCCTAGTCTACCTTGGAGAACTGACACTTCCCTTATTTTGAGTGGAGTGCCAGAAAGAATGACTGCTTCCTTGTCTCTGATTTTACAACCAAATCTGGACAATTACCCATCTCCACATTCTGGGATGGAAGAGTCAGATAGGCTGAGGAGTCATATAACAAAGCCAGAAAACTTTTGTGGGAGGAAGTTGAATGGACAACTGTAAATACAGTGAAGTTGGAGACAATAAAAGAAAAGATAAAGAAAAAAGTTCAGAAAAGAGTGGAATATGGAAAGAAACCTATGGAGACAAAGGAGAAGGAAGGAAGAATAAGGAAATTGAATGAAGGAGAATGTTATAAATAAGACTGGAGGCAGAGAATGTCTGAGGAGAGTGTTAAACAGATAAATTCAAATGGATTTTTGTTTTGTTTTTTTGTTTTGTTTTGTTTTGTTTGGTATGAGACTAAAGAAAGTCAACAGAGGTAGCAGAGAGAACATAGATTGAATTAGTGGGAAAGAGATCATTGGAAAACAGCAGCTTCCTGCATCTCTGCCGCTGCAAGGCAAGGAGGGATAAAGTTAAAGAAGGAGGAAAGAAGACTGCTGCTAGTCTTTAGTGGAGAAGCCATTCAGATTCCTTAGCAATGTTGCTGCCACCACTGCCAGCAGTTTATCATACTGCAGCTGCTAAATGCCAAATTTTGTTGGGAAATTTTGGAACCTGGCTTCTGTGATTATTACTAGCAGTCCTTGGCTCCCTGCAGGAACACATCCAGTAAAGGGAATTAGTGGGGGAATTACATAGAAGGTTCCCTGTCCTCAGAATTCAACACAAGAACTGAACAGTGAATTATAATTGGTTTAGAGTTCATGAAAAATCTAAGGAAATGGATTTGTTTGTTAGGAAAAGAAAGTACAGAACTGAAGAGGCTGAACTGATTGGATTGGAGCAATTGCTGGGGGAAGTTCTAGAACTGTTGTTGGTATTACAAGCCTCCTGTCATGTGAGAGATGAGGGGTAGCACTTCCAGGGGAAAAATGGCAAACTGAAGACAAGTGCTCCAGACAGTTGCTCCTCACGACAACACCGCAAGACAATGCTCTCCGGTGAGTTTAGAGCTCTGGGAGACGAGGAAATAGCCATCTTGTTCACACCGTGGTTGGCACCTTTAAAAGGACACTGGGTTCGCATACTGCCTTTTCTAATCACTTTCAGAAATTGTTTGTTAACTGCTTTTCAGCTATCAGGAACCTTTGGATTGAGCATTGGGTGAGTTTCCTTCAATCCTTAGCAAAATAAGTTTTAAATACAAGTTTAAGGACTTAAAAATATTTTTTTTCTGGAATAAACAGCAAAAGGGTGATTAATACTTCAGTTTTACAAATGGAGTAAGGGTCCAGATAAATTTGAAATAAGATTTTGGAATTAATGATAAAGAATCCTTCCTGTGAAAAAATGCTTTTGTTTTGAATTCTTTAAAGAAAATAAGACTTTAAAAATCGGGCACTAGAGAGAACTAGAAGGAACTAAAAATTACAATTGAAGGAAAAGAACACTCAAACTCAACTTACTAATACAGAATGAAGCAAAATATTTTAACATTGGACATATTGAAGGATATTTTTGGAACAATGGACCCAGAAGTTAATTGTCTGCCTCTGTAGATAGGCTGTGTTTAGAAGATGCTATGAAAGAGGAATAAGTATTACCTGACATGATTGAGACTGATTTGAAAATGGATTTAAAATGACAGGCTACAAGAATGACATGGAAAAAGATGTTATGCTGGACATACAGAAGAAGCCGGCTGATCTCTTAATAATGAAAAGGGATATATAAATAACAAACCGAGAGTGACCTGGACTTACAAAAAGGGACTTATTAAAGCTTTGAAGAATATTGTGAAAAGGAACAAAGAAAAAATGAAATCAAGTTCTAGGACATTATTTGAAGGGACTAAAAATCAAAATTGTTAGAAGTAAAAGGAAGGAATATGAAGTTGGTTTATTTGATCAAGGTTAAAATAGATACGTTATCTCTGGTAACCCTTAATGGACTTTTGCTGACATCAGGACTGAAATGATGAGGTTTTATGGATTTGTTTGTTGTATTTTAAGAGAAAGTTATAAGTTACTAAAATTGTTTATTCTTGTGATGAAAGGAGGAAGTAACTTTTTTATATATTTCTTTTTCTTTACTGTATTTTTATTTCTTTTCTATTTATGTTTTTCTGTTTTTTTAGTTTGTATTTTTATTGTTGAAAATTGTAATCCTTAATAAAATTACTATAAAAGAAGACATGAGTAGCAACAGTAGATATGTTCCCCCACCCCCACCCCCAAATGATAATCCCTTTAAAACTCTGCATGCTTAGGGCCTGGATGTCTCTGAAATCACTTTCTCCAAGTTGGGTATGCCTATCCAGTACCATCTGGGAGAGGAGCCTTGCTGAAGGCCCTCCCACCAAGGGAATTCCAAGATGAAATTCCCATGTTTAGGGAATTTGGGCTCATGATGCACCCCCTCCTTTGGAACTATCTGCTGGATATCTTCCGTATTACATTTTCTGAGAGCCATAAAAACATTGCTCTTTTAGGACCAGTAAGGTCATGCTACTCAATTGATGGCACATCAGGCTGAACCTGTGTACATAAGATCATTAGCCTAATGGCTGAGGGAGCTGTCAAATGAGTAACCTGCCTTCTAATTTAGATAACTACATGAATTTTGTAACACATTGGAGAGCTAATTTCAAGAATCCTGTCAAGCAAGTGACTACCAATCATAGACTATTTTAGTTATGAAAATAAGTATATGGTGCAGAATATGCTGTTGAGTTTCAGCAGTAGCCTTAGGATGTAGTCTGGAATGAAAGAAGCTAAGTGGCCAATTGAGAAAAGAACTGTGAAATGAAATACAGGGCAGATTCAGTCAAGGATTTCCAGAGACAGTGACAATATTAATCCAGTTCTTGGCCATCAGTGGAAGACTTGAAAAATTAGACAACCCCACTATTTTATTTTTTTGCCTTCATTCCCCTTCACCTGTGTATCTGAGACTTTGGAAATTTAATCTGTACAGCTGGGGGCTAGCATAATTCCACTAGCTGCCCATGAAAATTTGTGCCAGCATTTATACTCAATAATTTAGAGAGATCACAGGTTTTTATCTGAGCCAATGTGTTTCTGGACAAGCAAATAGGTCTTGCTAGAGCTTAAGTTTGAGCTTGTTTTACCTGGCCAGACAATAAGAGCCTTCAGAAACTGGGTTAGGACTTTCACAGCATTTCTGTCCCAGCCTGGGATGGCATAAAGCTAAGTACCATACCCAGACCAATGGATGACTTTCCCACCAGCTTCATATAGATTAAATAGCAACAGGGAGAGGCCTGAACCCTGTGGTTCTTATGCTGGAGTAATCACAGACCTGACTGCACCTTCTTAGTTATTACTGATTGTATCTGCCCACCAAGATAGAAAGGGAACTGCCATAAAACACTCTTTCTAACTGCCAATTGCTGCAGAAGAGTCCAGCAAAATACTATGACCAGTGATACCAAAAGTCACTAAGAGGGTCCCATTATTGGGCACATTTCCACCCTTTATACCCCAATGGTCATCCACTGGAACAACTAATACTGCTTTCATCCTAAACCTGGATTTGAATCCTGACTAATCAAGATAATCTGTTTCCTTTGGGAATTTCTGTGGCTGAAGCCTCATTATCTTCTCACTAACCTTCCTTAGTAATGGAACATTGAAGCCAGGGAAGTTAGCTTTCCAATGTGGCTGGATAGACAGAGATGGCATATTCTCTTCTATTGAGAGATGGCTTCTTCAAGAGAGGGTAGACCACTGCTGACTTGACTTAGATGATTTACTGATTTACTCTAAGGATTCTGCCATTCATGACAATTAACTTTAAGCAGTTCTTCAACGTGTTTGTGATAACAACTTCTTTGCTAAAACAGAAATGTGCCTTTAAATCTGCCTGTGTTACACCATTTATGCTATCGTAGTTTCTAAAAAGGAGTTTATATGGATCTAGCTAAGATAAATCTATTCTATCTGGATAGAGCAAGGAGAGGCTCCTTGCACTATCTAGGATATCCAGCATTTGCATGGCGGAATTGATTACTATATGTTCTTAATTATTCTATATATTCTTAATTATGTATACTATCCTCATTGTTAACTTGTCTTAGCAAGAGAGGAGTTCAGTAGTATTCTGATGCCCAACAAGCTTTTTTTCTCATCAGACATTAATTTTTCAGCTCATCCTCTGTCTTTCAGAAACCACTCATCCCTTTGTCATATAGACAGTAATTTCACATTTTACCTTAGGAGCTAAGCATCTGCAATCCACTCCAGAATCTGAGGACAGCCTCCTCCCCTGTATATTCCATTTCAGATGAACAGAACTATATTTTTAGCAAGATTAGCCAAGAAAGAAGCTTTTTAACATTGGAGCCATCTATTTGCAGGCCCCCCAAACCCTAAAGTGATTGGAACTGACCACAGGAATTTGGAACACTTGCAGGTTTCTCATGAACTTGCACAGCGCCAAGTGAGGTGGGCATATTTTTCCTTGTTTTAAGTTTTATGTTTTAAGATTTGTATCTCTTAGCTCACAAAACAAGCAAGCTGATGCTTTACCATATTAACCAGAATATTTCTTACCCTGTGACCCTCTTCCAACCCCATTCTGTACCTGGAAAATGTGGCTCTTCCTCCAACTTCTGGTTCATCCAGTGAGAAGGATATTCCTTCCTTTCCTTAATAGCTTGAATCTCTGTTTAGCAAAATCTTGATTAATCTGTGAGTTCAGATAGTTGACTTTCAGGGACCTTTCTCTCTCTCTCTCTCTCTTTTTGAAATGGAGAATTATGCCACAGCTTGATTTATATTCCTTCTTCCTTGAGGGAGGTCTTATAAGTATATCACAGCAGCTGGTCAGTGAGCATTTTGGAATATTTAAAACAAGTAATCTTCTTTGTGACATTTGGTAGTTTTTTGTTAGAGCTGAAGTCAAGGAGTATGAGTTGTCATGCATACTTGCTATCATGCCAAGCCTCTGACAGAAAGGCATCTGGATTATTGGATCCCCTCTCCATCTTGGGATAGTTTCTTTGGACTTGACTATTTACCTCCCTTACGTCAGGGGATTGGGCATCAATTTCGTGGTAGTGGTGGTTCTCTTTTCTAAGATGGCCTGTTTCATTCCCTGTCATGGCCTCTCCTTGACTCCTGAGACAGCATGTCTGTTCATTCAAGAAGACTGGGCAAACCATGCTTCTGGATCTCACCTCTTTTTTCATAGAGGCCCACAATTTACTGCACATTTTGGGAAAGCTCAGTTTCAGCTATTGGATGTAAAGCTCCATTTGTGTTCTGTTCATCACCTAGAGTAAGAGAAATGGAGAGGACAAATGACACCTTAGAGTATTACCTTCATTGCTATGTAAATTGTGGGTGAGTCTTCTTATATAGTAATTCAGTTCATACCACATTCAAACTTCACGGTTTCAGATCACCTGTTGCTATCATCTGTATCTGTTACCAAATGCTTCCCAACCCTTCCCAATTCCAAAGCCTCCCATTCTTTTCCAGGAACTTGAAGTTTCTAAGTCCTTCCTTAAGGATCAACTGGATTGTTTCAAGGTTGCTTACAAGTTTTCTGCGAATCATGAACATCAGGATGCCTGCCCCCTCCCCACCCCAGTGTCTGGCTTCAACTACATTACTCCCCTCCACACCACCATTTTAAAAGGATGAGGCCAAGTTTATTAGACTATTCCCTGTAATACCACAGATAAATCCTGTGCCTTTTTCCTGGAATTTTCAGCCACACTGAAAATGTGTCCAGTTTTCCACCATTCCTTCTAGTCCTAGAATGCCATCTTGCTTCTCGCATGCTTCTGCCCTGCAACCTCCCATTTCAGATAGGGAAGGAGGAGCAATAATTTGAGTTAGAACATATTTTAAACTCCCAGTGCAGAAGGGGCAGTCTAGAATATTTAATTTATTGGAAGGTTTATCTGGAGACTGAATATACTTGGCAGGTGGCAGATGACACAATGATTCCCTCAAGGGTTTCCATTTGCGGTGAGCTCACAAGAGCAGCTACTTGATGGCTGATACAATTAGATATTTGCACATGCCAGCAGTTCTGACCCTGAAGTGGAGGGGGACTTCTGTGAGGAGAAAGAGGGAGACAATTGTATGAATAGGAAGGGGGGGGGTGAGAACTGCCCCACCAGAAAATGAGAGGTAGATTCTGAAATAGGGGGAAGGAAGAAAGTAGAATATAAATTTTCTGCTTCATGCTGTCCTTAATAAGAACAAGAGGGGTGGAAAAGCCTAAAACAAGATTTTTTTTCAGTCCCAGCCAAAGAAGATATGGAAATGGCACAGTGCCCTCTAGCTATCCACGAGCAGAAACAGGGAGAGGCATTTGACGCTTCTGAGGTTGGTGGGGGAGGACAAAGACTACATAGGTTGAAACTAGTGAGACAGGAGCCAGAGTTTCATAGGCTAGAGAGAAATGTTATGTAAACATATCTTAGCTGTCTTAAGACTACCAAAGAACCTCCACATATTTGTTAACTTATAAAGGCAAGAGGAAGAAAGTTAGAGTTTAAATACTGGAGCACAGCTATATAAAGGCTTAGCCTTCTTTGCACTGCTTTTGAGACTTCATTCTTACCTGCAGTAAAGATTCTAAACTTGCTGAGTTGCATCCGGGAGATTTTTTGCCAAACCTAGTCAAAAGCAAAATTAACAGTTACACTTCTAGATATTTATGATTTGTCACTTAGTCTGGCTATGAAACCTGACCTCAAACAACTGAGAGAGATTTTCCCTTTTAGCAATAAAAATGGAGTTCCAGCTACAAATTACAATATAGATTGAAGAAAATAAACCTTGGAGATCTTGATAAATATACCATATTTGGAAGTTCTAATGTTTCTGAATAGTTAGTGTATCAGCAGTGGATGGTTCTGTGGGATTTCTTATCCATTACTTGGTTCTTTTTTCAAAACTAAGAAAAGATACATTTTAATTGATTTAACTTGACTGTCAAAAGGCTTTCTGAAATACTGAGAAGCATTTTAATGTGTACAGCACTTTCTTTGATTTTCAAATTACTAGAACTCTTGTAGCAGTTCTTTAAAAACTATAATTTGTTACATTCTACAATTTTAGTCAAATTTTATATATGTAATGGGAATTTATGTTCAGCTCTCACAGGTTGAATAGTAGAAGGCCTTTTTGAAGTTGTAACACCATTTCACCTGATCCTTTGATTCCTTTTCTGGCTTTTGATATTTCCAACACGCTTATGGCTCAACCTTGTATCATTTTGGAATTGTTTCGGCAATTTCAATCAGAATTCTAAGCAATATTTGTTTATATCATTCTCAGTGTCTTTCAGTGTGTGTGTGTGGTTTAATTTTTCTCTATGGGTTAGATTTTTACATGCACGTGGTAAGAGAAAAGGACTAATTCTCCACAAGACTAATGTTTTTTCTTTTTTTGCTTGCATTAATAAATCAGTAGAATAGCATGTCAAATCACAAGGGGTCTTTATGGATTGTAATCCAGTGGTTGCTTTTCTCAAACCTCAGACAGAAAGAAGAAACCTGCTACTTGAAAAATCTGCACAATATAGTATGCACATCTCATACTCATCGCATTATAGTTTTGTTTTAAACTTATAGTGCACTTTGTACTCATTACAAAAGAAGTGCTGATTTAATTATGCCTCATAAAATGAAGACAAAGTTTCTTCTTCTCCAGAATTAGGGCTGGGGCTCTTTTTAAAGAAGAACCGACTTTACAGTTGATGGAAAAATTGCAAATATTGTGTGATCTAATGGAGACCAATCACTGCAAATTATGCTCTGAAATGACTAGTATTTGTACAGATATTGGTACATTGAATAAGAACATTACTACTTTGCATTGAAACATGAAATTATTATGGGATGATATGAAAACAGTGTAGGCTCAACTCAGAAAGTTTCAACAAGAACTGGAAAATGTGAGAACAGTAATTGCTTGCTCCTGTGAACACGCACTGATGCTGCTCCATCTACAGTTCCAAAGCAAGTAAAGGATATAGATTTGCATAAAAAAGCTTTGACTCATAGATATTTAGAAATATTCAATTTACCTGCAGATATTGAAGATTCAGATCTCTGCCTGATTTTTTGGAAAAATGTTTACACGATCTACTCTCGTTATCTTCTGATTATGATTTTGCTATTGAACTAGAACCAGTATGAGAATTCCCAGGAGTTCAGCTCCTATTATTTTCAAGTTTTCTTTGTTGGATATGTAAAGCATTTAAGGGATCACTGACACTTATCATCTAATCCTGTGAACTGTTGGTATCATTTTGGAATAGCATTTCAATGTACATAAGTAGATTCATGGGGAATTCCTTAAATGTTAAAAGATGTTAATGTGGTGCTGAATTATATCCCAGGACTTTGGAATCTCACTGTCCTTGTGGAATTATGGTTGTACTGGGCATGGGGCGTAGCTAAAATAATTATTTTCAGAAATTGGAAAAGTGATATTGTTCCAGATATTCAAGATTAGATTTTAGAAATGTGTAATTTGTCTGTTTTGGAAAATGCAATATTTCCAACTAATCAGAAACTGAAACATATGTTCTTCTTTGATACAGGTTTCATGAAATTTTACAAGAATAGAATAATATTCTTAGGTAATGGCATTTTTGTAAATGAGTGAAATTATACACACACACAAACACAATATAGAAATTATATGGGTAAAAATACTGGTATGCTTAATTTTGGGGGGGTTTAAATTTTGAGTGGGTTTTTTTCTCTTCTGTTTCTTGGTTCTGTTTCAGGTTTTTTAAGTCACTTATTAATTGTCCTTAGTATTTCATTGTTTCCTTGATTTTATTTTTTGTAAGTTTGTACAAAATGTACAGTACATGTTTATCTTTGGGGATCTTGTTAAAAAATAAAATTGGAGGAAAAAAACAGAGAGGGAGGGAGGGGGGAAGGAATTCTCTTTGGCTTAAACTTGGCCTAAGAAAAATCAATTACTTTTTTTCCCCCCTTATTTCCTGCTTCCCAGTTTCAGATCAGATTAAACAATTTATGGATCCTGAGGGTGCTCTGGCATTTTTCACTGCACAGTGTATGGTCATTGTCATTTTAAATTTCTAGCTTTTTTAGTGGTTAGATTTCTGCTGCTTTCTTTTTGGTTGGCTTGTATTGCCCCTGCTGGGCTTTTTTGCAATTACACTGATTTTAAGTAATATTAACATGTGAGCAGGAAGAGGTGGGGTTTGGTGATGAACTTGTTCTTCATGGAAATAATTTTATGGATGCTTTTGTTGGTTTAAGTTCTTTTGGTTTATGTGTTGGTGTTTTATACTCTTAATTTTAGGCTTATCCTCTTTAATTACTGCTTTGATTACCCATTTAATATTGATTTGTAGTCATATATCTGTAATAGTAACAATTATTGCCTGTCAAGGTAGTTTATTATCTGTGGTTTATATGAATACTTACTTTACATTTAAATTCTTCATGTGTTGAGGTCAAGGATACTGAGTTGGAATGAAATGTATGTGAAATACACTTCAGTGTAGAAATATACTTAAAATATTAAGTAGATATAAAACTGAAGTTATATTTTTACATGAATCTCCTATTAGACCTGATGTAATACCATTTTTGTCTGAAATTGGTTGATTGGGTATTTCATAATCAGTGGTAATAGCACTAAGTCATCTGGAGTTATGATTTCAGTAAAGAAGTTAACATGGTAGTGATGCAAGGATACACTAACCCTGTAGGCATTTTATTATTAATCTGAGGATATTTGATTTTAATTTTTTAATTTTGGTTTTTTGTTAAATTTTATCAATCCATAAAAATGATTCTGATTTATTTCATAGATGCTTCTCAAAGCTTCAAGCAATGTGTTGTTTTTTAGTTGTGATAGGTGATTTCAACACAGTTATTCCACCCCAAAAATACCTTTATAATCAGAACTGAAAAGTGCTCCAGGCTTATTTACAAGAGTTTTATTTGATTGCTGTTGGTGTAAACTTAATTTCCATACTATATATTTGCTTCTTATGCCCTTATAATGTGTTCTAGATTAGATTTTTTTTTTCATTTCTCCACTACTGGAATATGTTTTAGATTCTTCTATTTATCCTATATTTTATCTGATAATGTTCCAATTAATTAACTCTTCAGTTCAAAAATGGCAAATTAATCTTATGGTAGGAGGTATTCTGATACTTCTCTTTATAAAATGGTAGATTCCTAATTTATATTAGACAATTAACTTTACAATTTTTCACAGTTAATCATGATTCACCCACTTTACATACTATAGGGATATTATAAGGTCTGTATGTGAGATTATGTTATTGCCTATACCTCCAAGAGGAAACAAGAAAAATTCTTTTGTATGAACATTTGGAAAATTTGATTAAAAAACATTTGCTGGATTATGCAGAAATCGTATGGGACAGGTTTATGCATTTATTTTAGCCAAGTTACAGTTGGGTCATTTTTATGTAAGTAAGGAAGGATTATCATTAAACAGACTAAAGTTAAAATATTGGAAGTCAAGTGAAAAAGCTGTTAAGTTGTTGGCTCATTGTTTGAAGTAACAGAATTGAGGGCTTATTGACAGTGGGCAGACTTTGTTAGTTTCAGGATCCATTCATAAACAGGGCTTTTTATTTCTGTTTTATAAATCATTATATAGACTGGATGATAAAGGGGGATCAGTAAGAAGCTGATCAATTTTTGAGTCAAGCAGGAACTGAATTCAATCCAGTTGTTGCAAAATGGTGAAGCTCCTGGTCCAGATGGTTTTATGTAGAATAGTATACATAATTTGCAGATTTGTTTGCCCCTATGCTTTTAGGTATGAGTAATGAATCTTTTATCTACTACTGTGGGCAAGAAACCCTTAGAAGAAATGGAGTTGCACTCATAGTCAATAAGAGAGTGGGAAAGGCAGTAATGGGGTACAACCTCAAAAACGACAGAATGATCTCAGTGTGTATCCAAGGCAAACCATTCAATATCACAGTCATCCAAGTCTGTGCCCCAACCACTGATGCTGAAGAAGCTGAAGTTGACTGCTTCTATGAAGACCTACAACACCTTCTAGAACTAGCACCAAAAAAAGATGTCCTTTTCATCATAGGGGACTGGAATGCTAAAGTAGGAAGTCAAGGAGTAATCGGAATAACAGGCAAGTTTGGCCTTGGAGTACAAAATGAAGCAGGGCAAAGGCTAATAGAGTTCTGTCAAGAGAACAAGCTAGTCATAGCAAACACTCTTTTCCAACAACACAAGAGACGACTCTACACATGGACATCACCAGATGGTCAATACCAAAACCAGATTGATTATATACTTTGCAGCCAAAGATGGAGAAGCTCTATACAGACAGCAAAAACAAGACCAGGAGCTGACTGTGGCTCAGATCATGAGCTTCTTACTGCAAAATTTAGGCTTAAATTGAAGAATGTAGGGAAAACCACTAGACCACTCAGGTATGACTTAGATCATATTCCTTGTGAGTACACAGTGAAGGTGATGAATAGATTTAGAGGATTAGATTTGGTAGACAGAGTGCCTGAAGAACTATGGACGGAGGTCCGTAACATTGTACAGGAGGCAGCAACTAAAACCATCCCAAAGAAAAAGAAATGCAAGAAAGCAAAATGGCTGTCTGATGAGGCTTTACAAATAGCTGTGGAAAGAAGGAATGCGAAAAGCAAGGGTGAAAGGGAAAGATATAAGCAATTGAATGCAGATTTCCAGAGAATAGCAAGGAGAGATAAGAAGGCCTTCTTAAATGAACAATGCAAAGAAATCGAGGAAAACAATAGAATGGGGAAGACTAGAGATCTCTACAAGAAAATTGGAGATATGAAAGGAACGTTTAGTGCAAAGATGGGCATGATAAAGGACAAAAAAGGCAGGGACCTAACAGAAGCAGAAGAGATTAAGAAGAGGTGGCAAGAATACACAGAAGAACTATACAAGAAAGATCTTAATGTCCCTGATTTCCACGCTGGTGTGATCACTGACCTTGAGCCAGACATCCTAGAGAGTGAAGTCAAGTGGGCCTTAGGAAGCATTGCTAACAACAAAGCTAGTGGAGATGACAGTATTCCAGCTGAGTTATTTAAAATACTAAAAGATGATGGTGTTAAAGTGCTGCACTCAATATGCCAGCAAGTTTGGAAAACGCAACAGTGGCCACGGGATTGGAAAAGGTCAGTTTATGTTCCAATTCCAAAGAAGGGCAACGCCAAAGAATGCTCAAACTATCGTACAATTGCACTCATTTCACATGCTAGCAAGGTTATGCTCAAAATCCTACAAGCTAGGCTTCAGCAATACATGAACCGAGAACTACCGGATGTACAAGCTGGGTTTCGAAGAGGCAGAGGAACTAGAGATCAAATCGCCAACATTCGCTGGATCATGGAGAAAGCACGAGAGTTCCAGAAAAATATCTACTTCTGCTTCATTGACTATGCAAAAGCCTTTGATTGTGTGGATCACAACAAACTGTGGCAAATTCTTAAAGAGATGGGAGTACCAGACCACCTTACCTGTCTCCTGAGAAATCTGTATGCGGGCCAAGAAGCAACAGTCAGAACCGGTCATGGAACAACCGATTGGTTCAAAATAGGGAAAGGTGTACGACAAGGCTGTATACTGTCACCCTGCTTATTTAACCTATATGCAGAGTACATCATGAGAAATGCCAGGCTGGAAGAATCACAAGCCGGAATTAAGATTGCAGGGAGAATCATCAACAACCTCAGATATGCGGACGATACCACCCTAATGGCAGAAAGTGAAGAAGAACTAAAGAGCCTCTTGATGAGGGTGAAAGAGGAGAGTGCAAAAGCTGGCTTGAAACTCAACATTAAAAAAACTAAGATCATGGCATCTGGACCCATCAATTCCTGGCAAATAGAAGGAGTAGAAATGGAAGCAGTAACAGACTTCATTTATTTGGGCTCCAAGATCACCGCAGACGGAGACTGCAGCCATGAAATTAAAAGACGCTTGCTCCTTGGGAGGAAAGCTATGGCAAGCCTAGATAGCATATTAAAAAGCAGAGACGTCACCTTGCCGACAAAGATCCGCATAGTCAAAGCTATGGTTTTTCCAGTAGTAATGTATGGCTGTGAGAGCTGGACCATAAAAAGGCCGAGCGCCGAAGAATTGATGCCTTTGAACTGTGGTGCTGGAGAAGACTCTTGAGAGTCCCCTGGACTGCTAGGAGGTCAAACCAGTCAATCTTAAAGGAAATCAACCCTGATTGCTCATTGGAAGGATCGATAATGAAGCTCAAGCTCAGATATTTTGGTCACCTAATGCGAAGAGAGATCTCTTTGGAGAAGACCCTGATGCTGGGAAAGATTGAAGGCAAAAGGAGAAGAGGACGGCAGAGGATGAGATGGTTAGATAGCATCACTGAAGCAATGAGCATGAAACTGAGCAAACTCAGGGAGGCAGTGAAGGACAGGAAGGCCTGGCGCAATATGGTTCATGGGGTCACGAAGAGTCGGACACGACTTAACGACTAAACAACAATGAATCTTTTCATGTTGGTAAACTATTTTATCATTTTATGAACCTTATATAAGATTGATTTAAAAATTAGGTAAAGATCCTAATTTTTGTGTTAGTTATAGGCCCATTTGCTAATTTATGTGAATACAAAGATTCTAACTACCTTACTGTCTAGGTGGTTGCAGAAGATTTTATTATATATAATATAACTTTCCCAGTCTGGGCTCACTAAAAATCAACCAGTATCAGATAATTCACATTTATTACTAGATATACTGGACCCAGATAAAGATAGAATGGACTCTGCAGTACTTGTATCTCTTGATGCAGAAAAAGCCTTTGATTGGGTTTGGATTAAATTCTTAAAGCATGTAATGATTAGATATGATTTCCCAAAGTATGTCATTCATTAGATTGAAATTTGCAACCCTGTACAAGAGTTATAACATATTGAATGATTTCAGACTCCTTTGAATTATAATATGGCACCTAGTAGGGTTGCCTGCTTTCACATTACTTTTTTATTTAATTCTTGAACCTTTGTCTATTACCGTAATACAATCTTTTGATATTATCGGTATTAATTTGTAGGTTATGAATATAAATTATTTTTATATGCAGATGATATTTTAGCAATTCTAGATAAATATTCTATCTCTTTGTCTAATCTATATGGGCAGTACACTATTTTGGGAAGTATTCTGGCTATAAGGTTAATTGGGATAAATCTTCCTTTACTGTCTAATATATCAACACATGTATATAAAGAATTAAATGTTTGATTTCTGATGATTATATTAAATATTTGGAACTTTATATATCTAAAAATATTTCTAAATATGTAGAAATAAATGTATTGAAACATTTAGAAAAGATTGATTTGGATATTAGTAAATGGATTAAAAGTTTGCGGGGCAAAGTTAGTGTTATTAAAATGAATATTGTACCTCATTTGATTTCTGTCTTAAGAAGCATCCCAGTGTTAATTCCAAATGTATGTTTTCTTCAGAGTGGAAAGTTATTTAGGAAACGTATTTGGGAAAATAGATCACCAAGGATTTCATCAGCAAATTGAGATTACCATCTGATGATGGTGGTTTTAATTTAATAGATTTGCAAAAAATATCACAGAACTTATATTTTATCAGCCAGGTTTGTTAACTGAAAATTTAGTAGAACATCATCCTTTATGGGCTTTATTGGAAAATTATTATTTATTCCCATTATGGTCATGGCAAGTTCTTCAGTCAACATACATAGAACAGGTTTTTATTTCTAGGAGTGCATGCTACAAGAAATCTTTGGGGTTAATTGGGATGTATTTTTTGATATTTTGATATTGAGACTCATGAATACTTAACTCTTTGGTTATTAAATTCCTGAACAGTAGAACGTCAGTATTGGAAGAAGCTGGCCTAGCTAATAGGCTTCATAGATACTTCTGGTATAGGGATACAAAAGAGGTCAAAAACCTAAAAGGACACATTATAAGACAAAGCTTGATAAAAGTATGGAGCTTCATGAGGAAAATAGTAAGTCCAACAATTTCTCTGTTAATCTCTCCTCTAAATGCTTTTCATGTTGGAGATAATTACAGAAAAAGTGTAATTACATATACAAATATGGTCCACCCAGACCTCATGAATAGATTAAAGACACAGGAAGAATTTCTTAGTGAAAGCTAGAACATAACAATGGTTGATATACCTACAAATTGCTAAAAGAATAAAATCTGACCTTAAAAATTAGAACAGAATTTGAAATGCTCACTCAGAATTAAAACCACCTATTAAAAGCGCATATATAAACTCTTATTTAGATATGATATATAGATATAACAATAAAAAAAAAAGCATGAAAAATTGAATACAGAATTTTACAAAATAGTCCCAATATAGCAATGGAAAGAATTATGGAACAAATGTATAACATTTACCCCAAAATATAATTTAAGAGAAAACTGGTATGAAATGTTTTATAGATAACATACAACTCTGTCAATAATTGCCAAAATAGATAAATCATGCAGCAATAAATGTTGGAAATGCCATGAGGCAGAAGGAAGATTTTACCACGTGGTGAACATGGAAAAAAAAACAACACCCCAAAGCATTGGAAAGACATGAACAGCACCATTTAGAAAATCTTAAAAATCAAATTTGAAATGAAACCAGAACTCTTTTTATTAAGTATAATTACATAATATGACACTAAAAATACCACAATTTGTTCATATACATGCTCATGGCTCTGAGGACAAACTTTGCATAACATTGGAAAAGTGACATAGTACTCAAAATATCTGCTTGGGAACTTAAACCTGGAGAATATGCAGCAATGGCAAAACTAACAGTATATATACATAATAGAAGTTTAACTAAATTTAAGAAAGAATGGCTTCCATATATACAGTACTATATATCATGCAGCAGGGCAAATATAAACACTTAGAGTATGGTTTCTAAAATGTATGTTAATAAATACTGTAAATCGGTTGGAACACAGGGAAGAAGGGGAAAGTTGGAAATTAAATACTTGTCTATGTTATTTTTAGTGGTCTTTTTTTCTTTTTCTTCTTTTTTAGTATTTATAAATAATGATACAGTGGTTATTTGGCATTTATCACAAAAACAACTCAATGTACTTTGGTATGTTTATCTTTTATTAATGTTATATTAAGCATGAATTGTATAACTTGAGAGATTTTCTTTGTCCAGTTATTAATATTATCTCTTCTACAACTATATCTTTTTTAAAAAAAATAAAGAGAAAATATTTAACTCGTTGGAAGAGCTCCATGTTAAAAAATAGGTGGTAAAATGTTTTATTTGAAAGTATAGGCAGAAGCTGGGATAGTATTTTATATTAATTATTATGTAACAATTATTTTAAAGGCTTTTCTCAGCTTCAAATCAAATTTGGACTACTTAACTCACAACAGTGGCAATATTTTTTGAACTTAAGCATAGTTTGATGGCATAATATAGCTCAGATTCCTTGGCCACTTCAAAGATACCTGAGGTGCTTTCATATCTGATGGAATCCATGATGGAAGTTAACCCCACAACATACCTTTACCAAAATTTTATGAATGTTTTTAAAATGGATACTACCAGAATTTATCAATCCTGGACTAAAGAATTGGAATCTCGGATAATGTGACATAAATGGTTGCAGGTCCTTAAAAATGTTAAATTGGTGTTAATGGATTTGAGACTAAATTGTATTTCAAATCTATTGGACTCTCCAAATAATGTGTTGGACATCATATTTTCTTTGTTGGAGATGTAAACAATTTGAAGGATAACTGACCCATAAGATCTGATCTTATGAACTATTGGTATGCTTTTGGAATAGTACTTTGATGTACATAAATAGATCTATGGCAAAATCCCTAAATATTAAAGATGTTAATGTAATGTTGAACTATATCCAAAACATTATAATCTGACTGCTCTTGAAAAATTATGGTTGTATCAGATATTGGGGGGGGGGGGTTGCAAAAAGAATAATTCTGAGAAATTGGATATGTGAATTATTCCAAACATCAAGGACTGACTTTTGGAAATGTGTAATTTTGCTGCTTTATAAAAAGCAATATTTTCAACTAATCAGAAAATGAAGCAATGTGTTATTCTTTGGTATAGATTTCATGATCTTTGCAACAATACAATAGTATTTTTAAGTTAATTTTTATTATCCTTTTCTAGTTGATAATAATATACTAAATATAGGTACCTAAAAAAACAAGGTGGGTTTTAAAAACAGTGTCAGAAATGTCTATTCACAAATAATGTTTTTTGTCTTTTTCTGACATTTAAATCTATGTTTTAAAGTTTTCTACATGTTCAACTTCATAGAAGTTACAAAAATCTCCAAAATTGTATACTTATCCTCAAGAGATGCGGGCATTTTAGCAGTAATTTTAGTTGCTATGCTTGACATCCATTTCTTCAAATAATTAGTTCCCTTTTGAAATGGAGATATCATTAAAAACGTATGAAGACTATATTTTCTTCCTTTTTAAATTTAATTTCAGTAAAAAACATTGCCTTAGGCAGCAAAACACAACTTACTGTTTTATCTGGACTGTCCTTAAGATAAATACTTTGTAAATTTAGGTAATTGCATTGCCCTCATCTTGAGAATTAATAAGCAATGTTGTTCTTTTTTTAATTGACATGAGCCACTTCAAATTTTGAAAATGGAAGGAACCTTATGGCTATCTAATGCACAAATGTTGCAGTGCCAGGGCTCCTCTTCACTTGTTTATTGAAGGGGAATGTGTTGTCTTTTCTGCTCCCAGTCAGCTTCTAGATGTAGAATATCCGTCTTGGAGGGAGAGCCACGGGGTAGTGCTAGATTGCCCACCTGCTAGCACTCTACCAATCCCCCAAGTGCAAAAGCTGATATGATCCCTTCTGGGCAAGAAAAGCAACAGTTCATCTCTGGGGTATGAAAGAGTCATCTTTCTACAATGGTAAGTGAGAACAATTGTAGTATTTACTACTGGAAAAATCTTACTAATAAGATAATCTTTTTAATCGCTAATATCTGCAGTAGGAAAGGAAGTCCACTTATTTTCATCAGTCTCCAAGGAGTAAAACAGGAGTATGTTTTAGTTCTATTAATACAGTGAAGGCTAGAAAAAGAAGTTCTGCTTAACTGCAAAGAAAGGCCCTTTATCCAATTTCACTTGAATGAATTTGCCATTTTACAACTAATTTATTGATTATTTGAGGGAAAAAATAGTGGAAATCTACAGTTTTCACATTTGGGAAGCTTCTGCTATTGATGAAATGAGAACTGTGATAAATTTATTTGTTTATAGAAGCAAACAAAAGATAATCCTTGGAATATTTTCCATGTTGCTTCAGTTGGAAAGATTCAGTTGGGATTCTCTTAGAAGACTCTGTGGTGGAAGCCTATATTTACATCATGATTTGCAAGCACATTGGACTTACCAGTTTTAATCAAAATGAGGAAGTCTGTACCCAGATATAAAGAAGAACAGCAGAATAATTGGACACCCTGCAAACCAGAATTATATATGTTACAATTGTTTTTTCCAGTTTTCAAAATTCCTACATAAAGGCATTGAAATCAGGATTAAAAAAATACGTTCTCCATGTGACAAACCTCTTCAGTCAACAAATACATTACTGTATACAATTGTATGACTAAATACGTTGTGGCTTGAATCATTGAACACAATAAAATAAAGTTCTTCCAGTATTTCGTGTGCAAAATGTTACCACAGATACCATAAACTTCTATTTCAAATCCTCTCATGCTTTTTCAGTATTTTTGCTGGCCCTTTTTGGCCAGGAAAAGGGGGGGGGGGGGAAGCCTGTGGAACCTTTTCTCTGGTTAAGAGTTTTTTCTTGGCTCATGATGGTGATGGAACCTAGCCAAAGATGAGGCACTGTTAGCATACTGAAAGAAAGAGTGCTCAGTTTTCAGGACAAAGCTCTACAAAATGCAGTCAATACAGATTAAATATGGAAATAAAAATCAGCATATGTACTACAGCTAATTGGCAAGCAATACATTTTGATGTTTTCAGAAGCCAGTATTTTACGGTACTTAGAACTGGAACTTTTCAAACACAGCATCAGTAATAGCAGCTTTTGAATATATCTAGAGGAAAAATTGACAAATACATAGTTTAAATTCATGTTGGACAGAATAGTTTTGAAAACATTTAAAGAGCTAACCAGATGAGGGTAGTGTCAATATAAATTAGCATGTTTTAATATGAAATGTAATTTTTACCAAGACGGGAGGTAATTATCTTTATAGAATCTATGGAACTCTTAACAGTATTGCCTCCGTATCCAAATACAATAATTATTTATTACTATATTTATACCAAATATTCCGTTGAGAGCCAGTGTGGTATAATTAAGGACTTTGGAGTCTCAATAAAGTTCATCCTTAGCTGCATACACTCACTGGGTGACTTGGGCCAATTATAGAAAAAATGAAGGAGGGTAGCATCATGAACTCCCAGAAGAAAGGTGGAACATAAGTCTAATAAATAATACTTAAATAATGTATAAAGTATTAAAGTAGTATAAAAGGTTATCTATTTCCTATTTTATCATTTTATGAAATAATAGAAGTAAGTAGTAACTGGCCCAGTGTTGCGTGGGAATCTTTGAAGATAATCTAATACTTAAGCTTCATTCACCAAAATTCTGGTTCAGCACAATAGTCATTGTGATATGCCAGTATACTAACCATTTAGTCATTGTTGCCATCTGCTTTGCTGTTATTTTTTTCTCTCAAACTGAGCTTGTCATGTACAATTATTATATAGTTTATTATACTATTGTATTCAGACACTGCAGGTTATTTTCTTTTAGAAATGCTGTGACTTATTAACAAGCAGGAAAAATAGCAAGCACACAATATGGCAGTTTTATTTAAATGAGCTACATAAAAGCAGTTATGTAACTGAAATTTCCATTTTGTTTAGAATAGTTAGAAAAATGTTTATGTACATAGCACAAGAAATTATTTGATGATAAACTTTTCGTACCCTGCAGACTTTTGAGAATCTTAAAAATATGATACATCTTGAGGAAAACTAAATTAGTTTGATGGTTTTGGCTCCCAAGATAGCATATTTCAAAAAGAATCCTTACTGTATAGTCTGAAATCAACAACAATTTATTTGAACGCATTGTAGTCCACAAAGATTATAGCTGTGAAAAACAGTTTGAAGTGGCAGAAGAGAAAAGCCTCATTCCTCTTGCAGCAAAGTGTTGCATTTCTATGTTAGACAAACAATATATATTTTTTAAATCTTGTACAGCCTTCTGTGGTAGATCAATGGAACCATGTATTCATGCTGCCTAAAGACAATAGACTGTATGTAGATTTGATCTTATCTTCCTGACATACTAGACCATCCTAAATCATCACCCATCAGAAGCCATTAATTTATTCCAAAAATAATGGACCAGATAGAATTCCTCTGGTAGCCTCGGGCTAATCAGTCCTAACAGGACCACTTTAGCGAATGATACTTTTATAGAAAATTTGGGTTCTAGTTATTTTAGAATATATTGAGAATTCAAGATTACTGTAGCTGATGTCCTTGAAGTGCACTAACACTGATAAGATTACTTACTAATATAATATAGATTAGCATTGTAGTAATATCTCTATCTGGTACTTGAGTATAGACTACAAAGTAAATATTTATTATTTTTAGAGAACATACAATTAGTGATTGAAAGATCAAGCTAAAATTCAGATATTTTTAGTAGTCATAGGTTTTGGTATGTGTCCATACCACGTGGTATGTGTCCATGTGTTCAGTATGTTTTATATTGTTAGTAATGGATCCTAACAGCTGAATATGGAATTTTGCAGTAGGAATTATTTTTAGTAGAATTTTAAGTCACAGAAAAAATAATATTCTTGAATTTAATCTGTTTCAGTGGGAGGATTTAATTAGAGGTTGTATAACAATGGCTGCCACTTTCATGAAAGACTATAGAAATTACTGTGAATACGTGTTTGAGTTCCATATTTAAATTAATATATCTCATATAAATCATAGAGTATAAAAATATTTATTTATGTATATATTTAATATATTGTACCTTGTCACAGTCTGATGACTCTCAGAGGCTTATAAAGTATAGGTATGGCATTAATTAGTTATAAGAATATTTCCAAGCCTGTCAATTTAAGTAGCATTTAAAGTAAATCAGAATAGACTTGGTAAATTGTATCTGGAAATGCATTAGAAATATGATTCTTTTGGTCTGGTAGAAAGGTATGTAAGGACAGTCTAGGAAAAGACATTCATAGTGCTCTCTTGTATGTTTAATGTTATATTTCCTAGATTAGAATTGTCAGATTATAGGTTCTTCATTGTCAGACTATAAAATCCTCCTTCCTTCCTTCCTTCCTTCCTTCCTTCCTTCCTTCCTTCCTTCCTTCCTTCCTTCCTACCTACCTACCTACCTACCTACCTACCTACCTACCTACCTACCACCAGAGGTCTTGAAGGAATACATGTTGAAATTTGTTTCAATCCATTTTTTATAGTATTTCAGAAGGCCATGTGATCAAGATTTTTTTTTTAATTTGCTGCAATGAATGAGTTAGAAAATAAGGCACGAAATTAATTATGTTCCCTGGGATACATTTAATGATTCATATGCATACAAAAGTGGGGAAAAATGGATGTGTTCTGACTGATTAATGAACTTATATTTACTCAGTGGTAGCCATAAGGACAGGTCATCTTTTGGCTTCAGGAGCTCCTAGGTAATTGTTTTACTTGCATCTGCCTTTATATAAAGAATAGAGATTCTTCTGAACTTGTGAATCTGAGAAATCCAGCTTAATTTTCTAAAGTGTGTTTCATGTTGGTCATTTGGCTAATTTCTGCTTTTATTTATTTTTATTTTATTTTTATTTTGTCTATTCCATGTCACAGAATGGATTGCAGTGTGCCTTGTCCATTTTATCAATCTTTGACTATGTTCTTAAAAGCAAGTTGTTTGAAAGCAGGTTGTGCTCTAATAAATTATTTAAATAAAGAAAGAGGTCAGTGAATAGGGCATGAAAGTTCTTGCCCTACTTCTGTAGCATTTTCTTTTAAATAAGTCATTTCTCTGGATTGCTGAGATTAAATCAAAAGTGTAAATACATTAATTTTGTTACTTTTTGTATCTGCACAATTGCAACATGAATATACATGTGTTTTAGCATTAACTTTTAGTCTTAATGTTACAAAGTGTAGGCACGCGGTAAGACCTGACCATGTCGCACTAAATCAATCAGCTTTGCCAAGTAGCTCTCACAGATACTGTATCTAATTCTACATAGTTTCGTTGATCACGAGGAAAAAGAGAATGTTAAAAACAACAGTCTAGTATCTTGTGTTCATTTAGTCTAAATACAGATTTGAATAATCTCTCATTTGCACTATCATGGGAGTTTAGGAAATTTGGGAAGAACATCCAATGTGCAGCTGCATAGTCCATAAGACTACACAGTTATGTAGGATGCTGAATGCAGCTACACCATGGGAAGAGGACACAGGAGAATCCATTTTTCTAATCAGCCTTTGGAGCATAAATGTGTGTCCTTATATTATATTACCACATACATTTTCTTGTGTTTTTGTCTGATTTCTTTATTGGGCAATAATCAGCTCAGTTTTACCCAGTGGCATAACTGCAGCTGGTTATAATTGAGCTTTTTTCTTTCTCATAGCAAGTCATTGAGATTGCCATTATTTTTGCATTAATATGTAACAACTTATTTTACTGGATAAGTAAGTATATTTGCCTAGATTGATTTTCTGATGAGGAGGTTGTTTGGAGCACCTGACTCCCAATAGGGGCATTGTAAGAGATCTTAAGTGGGCTGCAAGACTCCAACCATGATTAGGGACTGATACACCTATTGTATGCAGTTGGCAGACATGGAGTCATATTAGAGGCTATCCTTCAAATAGATTTATAGTTGTTGGATCTAATAAAATCACTAAATACCATTATGCCAAACAGTGTTTGTCCAGTGAGGAATTTCACCTATCTTCCTTCAGTGTTGGAAGGAAGTGTTGTTTTTCTTCTGTTGTCACTCTTTTGAATCTTTTGAACTTTTGATGAAAGAAAAGAGAAGCTTGCTGAGGATATGGCAAGTTAATTTGCTTAACATCTGTGCTTTGTATTGTCAGCAGTTGATTTACATTACAGTATGAACCAATTTAATTGTCAGCGCAGCTGGTTGAGGGAGGTTCATGCATGATGAATTTCCTGCACTAATATTCTTCTCTGTATAAACTGTGAATATATCATCTGATATCTGTATTGTTTGCCATTATGTACATTATGAAAGTGTTCTGTGAAACAAGGCTTCTTAGTTTACCTATGCATGGCAAAATGTATCTTTACTACATGTACTGTACAAGATGATAATGATGATGATTCTATTCTGTATTTCTACCCAGAGATCACTGAAAACAACTAAATAGGGTTGTGCAGTGCTTCAGATTCAAAAGTAAAAAAGGTGTCTTGTAGCATGCAGGAGTATGTACTGAGCATCTGTCTGCAATTCCTTAAACCAAACTTGTCATTTTCCAGGACTGTGCTGTATCTGCAGAGGGCAACCATGTGGGGAAAAAGCAGCAGGTTTAAGGAGTTGCAGACAGGTTCTGTATCAGCACTCCCACACTCCAAACACCTTTGTGGTTTCAGTTTAGAAGTGTGGCATACCCCCTGCAACAGTGAAAATAGAATATAAACAGTTAAAATCACTAATTTAGACTGAAAAGTTATGGCTAAACAGGAAGGTTTGAGTCATTTCCTAAAATCTAAAAGAATAGAGACTAAGCACAATTCTTAAGAGAGGCCATTCCATAGCTTGGGAGAAGGACTGTGCTATTTGGATCCAAAGCAAGAAAGGTGCTTAAGATCCAACAAAAGCATATTTTCTGTACCAGACAGCCGCTCTTTAAAGAAATCATGACTTTTCTTAGGTTGCATGGTAACGATGCAGTTTCAGGATAATATGGGCTTAAGTTAAGGAAGGAGTGACAGGATGCAAACATGTCACTTTGTCACCATCTCTTTAATGCCTCCTTAATTTAGCAGACTTCAGCCCATTGAAATGAATAAATATAAAATACTGAATTTTAAATTTTGTCCATGGTAAATGTGGCTATTTCATACATTTCCAATATAATACAATTACAGTACATGAAAGAAGCATTTACTACAATAATTAGTCTTCTCTTAGGCCAGAACTCTTATTTCTAATTTGTTTTGTAAGACAATGGTATTTTTTAATTACTTTATCTACAGTAAAACTTCAAGTCTCTGGACCTCCATTTAGCAGACTTTGGATTCAGTGGAAAAAAAATTACCCCTAAACAACAAAGACTGTTTTTTCCAAAGTAGTTTGGGCAATGCCATAATTTGCATTGCATACAAATTGCATGCATAACCACATAATATTTTATGTCATTTGTGTAAATACATCAATTACATAATTACATAAATTGCATCAATTTCATAAATTCAAACTTAACAGACGTTTGGCTTTAATGGATACCCTTTCCCCCAAATACTCTGTTAAACTGAAATTTTACCATACTTTCCAAATACTGGTGGAAATATTAGACTTCCATGTCTGCTAGATATTTATAGATTCTAATTCTGAAAGTAGTTTTCATGCTAACAAGTCATTGCAATAATGATTTTAGAAGATATGAAATCTTAATGTAATTCAGGAAAAAGCTGTAACTTTCAATACAAGCATTAGCACTGGGGGTGTCATCATGTTTGAATATACTGCTTGCATCAGTGTTCCTTTAAGGTAATTTGGGATCACTACTTCTAGTGCTACTATTCTTTTGGAAATAAACTTGATATATATTTTTTTTAAATGTATAAATGGTTAAGACTGGTTTCAAAATTGGGGAAGAGGAAGCTAACAGTATCAAATGTTTTGGATGTCTTATGATTCCTTTAAATGCTATAATTCTCACTACCCAATCACGAAATAAGAATGTTGAATCTTATAAGAATTTTCTAATAGTATTAATATTATTTTCATTTTGGCCTTCGATAACAATTTTGTAAAGCATTTATAAGATAATTTAGTTTCATGCCACCTTGCACATTGCTTTTCATATAATATCTGAGATATTCAGTGCACTACCTGCTCTAGAATATGGGATGATTTTAATTTTTGATTAGATTTGATACTTATAGTTGTCTAGCTTTTGCTGGCTTGGTAAGTTTTTTTCCTGAGCAAAGATAGCCACTTGTATTATTAAAATGTGCTCTACACTTGTTTTCTAACCTGGGAGGTGCATCTGGTGCAGAATGCAATGGCCAGGCTTTTCAGTGGGCATCTAACCATAACCATATTATTTACATACTAAAGCAAACTTCACTGTTTACGTATTAGCTACTGGGATAGATTCAACATTTTATAATTGGCATATTAAGCATTGAATAACTTGGCACTGAGTTACCTAGCAGATTGTCTTCCCTGTTATAAACCTGCATAGTTGCTAAGATTGCCTAGGGAGACTTTACTGTGGATGCCATGAATTGGTAGATTGTCATGTTGAAGTCATTTGCAATGTGCCTTTTCAGCGGTGGCACCTTTTCTTCAGAGTGTTCTCCTTGCAGATGTTCATTTAGGTGTCTACTGAAGACCCATCTTTTCATCCTGGTTTTCCCTGTATGAATGGCAACGACAAATTTTTGTAATGCATTTGATTTATTTTCTTCTCTCATTATTTTTAAAAAATCCATCTTTTATATTCTTTTAACTTATTTTAAATTGCAAAATACTTTGTGGAAAATAACACGTTATTTAAACAATACTAAAGCACATTCAACTGTACATTTCAATAATGTAAAGATATAGAACATGAAATATGTTTGTTGTATATTTAATTGCAGATATATTTCAGTGAATTCAGTGGCACTTTCAGCAAATGTTTAGAATATAATACCTTTCTAACTTGATTTTTTTTTAAAATGAAATGTTTGCTTATCCACAGATTTGAATTTTGTGAACCTGCATTTGTAGTTGGCAATTGCTTGCAGATAGCCTCAGACAGTCATCAGTATGACCGGATTTATTGTGGAGCAGGTGTGCAAAAAGACCATGAAAACTACATGAAAATTTTATTGAAAATTGGAGGCATTCTGGTTATGCCTATAGAGGATCAGGTGATTTAAACCTTTTTCTGTGCATATATACATTTCCTTTGGCCCATTTAAATAATTCTTAATCCTTCTACTGTCAGCTGCCTCATTACTGTAAACAGAATGTAAACCCTAAAGTGGAGAAATTGGTCAAGCAATAAAACTCATAGTCTTCCCTTTCATGTTCAAGAAATGTTCTGGTTGAGCACAGCTTGATCTTTCAGGGCAGCTTTTCTAGCCCACTTGTAGTTGATTTTTAGTGGATTTTCAGGTGTAGTTTTGATAGATTTAGTCTGTTATACAATATTGTGTGACCCATGAACTGAGTTGTCAAGGCACACTCCCCCAGCCCCCCAAAAGAAAAAGCTTAGGAAAACAGGATTTAAATGTCCCATTCTCTCAGACACTTGAAATCACCCATTGTTTTTCATAAATGAATCTTACTTATCTTCTAGCTATTAACATGCTGAAAATACAGCAGTTTAAAAATAAATTGATGCTACTAATTTGTAATTTTGATTACTTTTTTTTAAATTGAGATATTTTAAAGCTCATATCTGTACCTGGCTTCTCAGATGGTCCCCAAAATGTACTAGTAGGCAGATGGAGAAAGTTATTGGGTAGGCCAAGCCAGAAACTGAACAGTGCTGTAAACAAAAGCCTTTGGTGAAGTAGCTGGAAACATTGTTACCACTTGCTTATATCCACCAGGTTCTTTCCCCAATGTGTGCATTACAGTGAGAAAGAGAGCAAAGATTGTGGTCACCTGGGCTGACACTTTTTCATGAGCAAATATTGTAAAGAAAAAGAATAAAACTGGGGCTGCTTCAGTTATAGATTAGACTTTAATCTTAACTGAACTATAACTACTATAGCTCAGTAGTAAACCATACTTTTACACTAATAAATTTCACCAATTTAAAATATTTAAATTTTAAAAAACTGAAGGAAATTACTGATGAGAATTATAGTAACATGCTCTTAATTCCATCTGTGACAAGTATCAAATCTGGCAAACAATTAATACTTGTACTTTTATTTTGATCAGCTTTACCAGCTATTTTTAATTACATGTAATTATATTCTGGATTTTATGTGTATGTGCGCATGCATGCATATTTTTGTGTAGATGTGTATTCATTTATTGTCTTGAATGATTCATGTATTGCCATGCATCAAATTTCAATCAATAATATAAGCACACTAAAACATTGAAAAATATCTGAGTTGTCTTGGTTTCATAAGTGCTACATATTAATGTATATAAGATATTTTTCAAAATTCAGGAAATGCTTTAAAATGTGATTGTGTTTTATTTTAATATATGTAATGTTGGTGTTCTGCATCTACAATTTTCTCTTTCTTAAGCTAAAAGTTTTAAGAAGCAATTTATTTGGGGCAATCTCATCTTGGCTTAATAAGCCAAGATATGAATGAGTCTTGTTTATATATGCAGCAAAGATGAACAATTTCTTGAATTCATCCTTCTTCAGTCTTGATTAGGATATAAATTGTATTCCACCAATGGTACCTAGGAGTCCCAAGTAACCAGAAGAATGTATACTGAAGTTTCTTTTAGTTCTCATCCACTTACTAAAGCAGAGGGCGAGAAAGCTTAAGTGAATCCCATACACCTGCATACTAAGGAAACTTAATACAATGTCAGTACCAGTATTCTTAGTTTCTAGTGTCATATTCCTTCAACCTTGATGTTGCTGTTTTTCTCTCCTCTAGCTTACTGCTTTCCTTTCTACTCTGGGGCCAAAGTCCTTGTCCACACCTGCTTTACTATCAAGCCTAACATACCTTAATGCAAGATTGGTCCCATCATTAGGTGTCTGGCTATTTAGAAGCTATGTTGTCTGTAGTTTTCATCTCACCCTCTGTTAAGAATGTTGGGAATTGAAACCCTATCATCTTCCTCTCCAAAGAGGGCACACATTTTCAGACCAATCTTTAGTGCATTTCTGGAACAATATTTAGTACAACCATGATGCTGAATCACATTTATTAGCAAATTTCACCTTCCAAAACGACTGATTCTTTTAGTTAGCTTTTGCTGACAACTCTGTTCCAGTAGCTTTATGTTCTTCTATTATTGTGATTAGGGAATTGTTGAAAAAAAAAAAGCCCTTCACACTATACCTTTTAGTTGAGTAGCCTAGAGAACACATATAATATTCTTGAGGAAGGATGTGGCTTTTTTTTTTTTACTCACTTCATTATTGTTGGGGCCACTCAGAACAAATCCACTTAGCAGATTCACTTTATTAATCCTAATGGGATGAGTAGAATATTATGGGCTAAAGTTTTGCATGCAGAAAACTAGCTTTTTTTATAATACATTAGCTTCCTCTGAATATCTCCCAGGTTTAAAGATGGGAATTTATTTATGAAGAAGTTTTTGTCTGGTGTTTGAATATCCACAGATTGATATACAATATCTGGTTTAAGACCAAAGGCAATGGCATAGTCAGGGACTGTGCTTAGTTACCATTTCTGGCTTGCACAAAAGACCAAAACTGGCATGGGAGCATTATTATAATGTGTTTTCAGAAAGATAACAAATTATTCCCAGAATAAAGTACAAATCCTCTGAAATACAGCTTGTTGAATGGGATTTCATTTAGCACATACTGTAGACTTAAAAGTTTACATTTGACTGTTCTAATAGACACTGCATGTCACTCAGTGCACTTTAGACACTCAGCAGTGTCATATCAGCAATCTAGGAACCCAACACATATTTTTGTATACTGCCAGACAGTTTCTTAACTGAAATAACATTTTTAAATGCACTTATATGGCCAGTCTGTGTGTGTGTGTGTGTGTGTGTCTCATCACGTGGGTCATGACCACCAGCATTTTTGAGATGTGGCTAGAGAACTTACCAGATTAATGGTACACACCTGTCACAACTGTATATAAACCATCATTTGTATAGGATTTTCAACATATATGCCTTTATTTCACCAGAAATTTATTCCAGATCAATACCACCATTCTGTTGTCCTTTAGAAAAGATCTTAAACCTTTTTTTTAAAAAAAATAGGGCTGGTACTTATCTGGCTTGAACTGAAAAATTCCTGTTTGTTTTATTTATTTTTTCTTCTACAGTTTTCCCCCCAAAATGAAGAATCCTAAGCAATAGGTTTTAAATGCCTTTGTCATACTCAGTAGGTTTTGGATGATAGTATTGGCTAGCATCATGGTATTTCTGTGATTGCTGAGCAAAATGAGGCAAATTGCATTCTGATAATTTTGCAGTAAATCAGATAATCTTAAATTGCAAATTGTTTGAATATCCTTCAGCTGTCAGACAAAATACTGCCTTTAAAGAAAGCAGGGTTACCTATCTTGACATCCTCAACATCAAATTGCTACATTTTTATTCTGTTTCTCATAAAAGGTAGAGCAGATTGTAAAAGAAATGTCTAAATAATCTACTTAAGCTTTTTGTGCTGCAAAATAGGAAAGTTTCCTAAAATATTCAATAGTACTACAATATTATGTAATATATTGAAAAAACCTCTTCTCCAAGAGAAGCTTCAGCATCAAGGTTTATTTCATGGCTCTTTAAACTTTCCATTGCCCTATGAAGAGTTTTTCAGTATTTTCATACCAAATGGTGAAAAGTCTTCTGAATCTACAGGTTCTTCAAAGGGTTTATGGTTAAGCCATTTTTATTCTTGGTTTTTCACCAATTATATTAGACTTCAAAGTTCTTGTCCAAATATAAGCCTATGCCTATATCCTTTATCTTGATTCTTCATATCCAATCTTCTATAGAGACAAGATAGTCCTATATACTCTGATTATTTTTTTCTAACGAATTTAGTTTTTATTTTTCACTGTTTTTTCTTATACTTTTCAGAATCTGTGTTGTTCTCTAATCCCTTCTTTCTTGAAATGTCTTGTAGACTATGGGCATTCAGAATGCTCTAGCTTTTTATATGCAGGACAACAAACACTAGAGAGTTTTTCCTGTAGTAAAGTCCTGATTTTCTCTCAACCATGCAGTTTTTTTGCAAACCCACCACATTTCTTTTTCCATGTAAGGTCCATGAACACTCCACCAGAACAGTTACTACCTCTACAGATTTTCTTGGAGTGATGCTGGAGTGTTTCTACGTAGTAGTATGATCACAGCCCTCTATGTCTGTTGGACACTAGAGATATGTTCAGCCCATAGCGTATCTTTCTAATAGAAGGCTATGCTGAATTCCCTGGCTTCCTCAGCATTTCCCCTTTTGGTACGTGAGTCATCCATATATGAAACTGAGCACAAAGGAAGAAAAAGCTTATTTTGAGCAATTGTCTGTACAAAGCAACACTTTATCCTTTTGCTCAGTGCAATTCCATCCTTTATATAAGTTATTATTTACACATCATGAGCAACTAAAGGAAAATTGGGTGGCGGGCACCAATATTCTAGACTGGTCTTAAAAAGTTCCAAAATGAGGCTTCTCACAGAGTTTATAGTTGTGATAACTATGATAGCCACAATTACACATAAACATTTTTTTTAAAAAAAAAAAATCTTGATTTCCTTACCAAGTAAGTAAGAAGAGCAGAAGAGTTATGGCCACAAGCAAAAGATGAGGCTTATTAAACTAAAGTATGATTCTCCAAAAACAACTAACTGCCAGATTCAAACATAATTGTACATTATAGTTTATTATGTGGATGAACCTCCATAATAATTACATTTATACATCCTTCTTTCTCCTGCAGCATGGCTATTTCCAACTCATCATAGTTTATGGTTTCCTCCAAATTCTAATCCAGATTGAGGCAACCTTTGCCCTCCATTTATTTTAAATTGCAATTTCCTCAAATCTTTGGCATTAGAAATGATAGCTAGGGCTGACTGAAATTGAAGTTCAAGTTATTTGGAAAGTATCAAATAATATATTCCTTTCTAAATGGGTAGCCTTACTAAACTCATGTTTAATTAGAGAATATGATCCTTGTAACTATACAGGCAGTCTCCGGGTTAAGAACAAGTTCTGTTCCTAAGTCTTTCTTTAACTCAGATTTGTATGTGAGTCAGAACTCGTACTTAGAAATGGGCTGCTTATTACTAAGAATGGCAGACAGCATTCTCCTTCCTCAAGCTGATGAACCACTGAAGTTGTGCAATGTATTCATGAACTGCTAAAAACTGCTGAAAGCAGCCTGTATATTAAAAACGTGTAGCTTCAACAGTTCATGAAAACATTGTGTGGCTTCAGTGGTTTGCAGCTCGAAGAAGGAGAATGTCGTCTGCCATTTTTAGTAATAGGCAGCCTATAAGTACGAGTTGTCTGTAAGTTGGACATTCATAAGTTGGATTACATACAAGGACTGCCTGTAATCACAGATGGAATTTGACTAAAAGGGTTGCCTAGTATAACCCTTCCTGGTGTTATGGCACTTCTTATTGGAGAGATAATCATTGGTACTTTAGCAGGTTTCTGTTGTCCCATTATGAGTGGTATGCATGTTATTATGCTAAATAGCTATGGTTATTCAGCTTCATAACAAAGATTTGAAATTGGCTTACTACAGCCAATTTTTTTGCAGATGGCAGCTGTCCTTTTTTTTTTTTTTAAGGGAAAAAGGACCAGCAAGAGATAAGGCCATGATATCATATTACCAAAGTGATTAAAGCAAAACAAAAAACCCTCATTTATTCGGAGGGTTTTGAGGCCCCCCTCTGGGAGGAACAGAGCAAAATAGTTGCAGAGATTAAATGCATCCAGTTTACTTCCTAAAACCCTGAAAACTAGGGATCATTGACCAAACTTTGGGTGGATTGGAGAAGTTTTTAAGAAGTAAAATGTTTCTTGGAACCCACAACCCTTCTTCAAAATGTTTGACCCATGACTCTAAGATTTACCAGGTTCAGTTACATAATGATAAGTTATTGTTTATCAGTCTATTAGAGCAAGGCAACTATATGAAAAGCAAATACAGGTATTGATGTAACAGCTTAAATTTGTATGATTAATTTTCAATAATTCTATATAGCTAACCCAGATCCTGAGAACTGGACAGAATACTTGGGAAAGCAAAAACATCCTTGCTGTATCGTTTGCTCCACTTGTACAGCCAAGCAAAAGTGACACCAGCAAACATGATAGCGTGGGGCTGCGTAAGTACTATTTGTTATGTGTTTCCTTGTAGTACAACTAATATATACTAAAAGTAAACATTGTACTGTACTTAAGCAACTCAGAGTCTTTGGAAAAGAATAAAAAAAAAATCATATTGACACTTATTTAATCTCAGTTTAATTGTTCTCTACATTGGGCCACATTCTAACCAATAAGTGATTTTAACCACAAAATATTTCTGAGATCCTGAAGAATTGGATAAATATTACAGAGGGCTCTGCTGGTGGAAGAAAACTGATAATACATCCTATGAACATATCTTCTACTTATGCAAGCAATCCATTGGAACCCACCCATCCAGCTTAACAACTGTGTCTATATTATTTTCCTCCTGAAGCTGAACAACTCTAGCTGACTAGGATACCATATTTGTAATCCATATTGTTATTGGTTCCATTATGTAGCTTTATTTTTAGATTCTTAATTTTAAGTCTCAGTTGATAATGTGCTAACAGAAGTAGTTAGGGATTGCTGATGGGGGAGGGTAATGCACCATGTAAACTTAGCCTGCTTCTGGGTAAAGACAATTTATGAATTCATTGTTACTGGGATTTAGTTACTAAAAGTAGTTTGATATGAATTAAATAACATTTAGCTGCTTAAAACATAATTTAATGGATGGCACAGTATGACCTAGCTGCTACTGTGACATATTCTTGCCTGTTTCTGTATGTAAAAATAACAGAGAAAGTTTAGAATAAATTCTACAGGCAGTCAGTCTACTTCTTTCTGAGTTGGATAGCTAAACAATTTATAGCAAGTAACTGATTAGTAGACAGAGGTGATGATGAAAATAAATGAATATAAAATTTTACCCATTTTTTTTTTGTTTTACTATAGTTTAGTTCTACTATGTGATTTATTGTAGTTTTCTATAGTTTATTGTTCTGCTATTTCAGATTTTTTGTTTGATCAAGCGTGATATTACAGACTTCTTTATATTGGACACATTTTTTAAAAAATGTTTACAAATATTTTGGGGTATAGAGAGACATCTATTTCAAAATGTTCATGATGGTGTCTGGTTTAATAATATACAAAGAGCAAAAGAAGCCATTGGAAGAAATTATAAAAGAGCTACCACCTTTCAAGTTCCTTTAACTTCTGTCAAAGTTATCAAGAAATGATATCAGGAAAGTGACTGCTGCCTTTACATATTTTAAATTAGTTCAATATTTTAATGATTCACTTTTTCAGAACATTTTATGGTATAATTTATGCACCATGACTTATTTTATTTTAATTTAATTTTTTCTCCGTCTCTTTATAGCCCCCTGTGCTGTTAGGAATCTACAGGATTTGGCTCGGATCTACATTAGGCGCACCCTTAGAAACTTTGTAAATGATGAAATGCAAGCCAAAGGTATTATACAGAAGCCTCCACCAAAGCGTAAACGCAGAAGATGTCGTAGACGCAGGATTAATACCTATGTGTTTGTTGGCAATCAACTCATTCCTCAACCTCTAGATAGTGAAGAAGATGAAAAGATGGAAGAAGACCACAAAGAAGATGATGATAAAGATCAAAATGAAGTCTTGAAAGCAGAGGAACCTCCACGAAACCTGCTGCGGGAAAAGATTATGAGTCTACCGCTCCCTGAATCTCTAAAAGCCTACTTGACATACTACAGAGAAAAATAACCCTTGCTTTTAAGTAGAAATAATAATGCCTACTTGATAGTTTTTTAATCCTCGAAATGTAGCATTTACTTAAGTACAGTAATCTTTCAACAAGGCTATAGAGCTGTGATGAATCGAAACATAACTTGTCTTAACTTTGCTACAAGGACTTGGATTCAGCAGTAGTTTCCTATTTTAAATCCTATTTTGTTACCTTTTCTTTTTCCAGAAAATATTCTTTTAACTTGGATAGAAATGTGTTCCACAGCAGTATATAGCATTAATTAAGAGTTTGCATGATAAATCTTTTTGTTCCCTAACAAATTTGTATTGATGAGGATTAGTGATATTTTATACAAGTGAATAAACAAAACAAGTGTATACAGATAACAATCTGCATTCTCTTAAGCAAGTTTTTAAATGAGCAGACATTTGTCGTCTCACTGAATTAGAACATTTTATTTTACCATGGTTATATTCCAATCATCGTTACTGTGTTGAAGTGAGTGTGTTCAGAGGAATACACAAGTGCAATAGCTGCGGACACTGAATGAGCTGGCTTTAGTGTAATATGAGCATTCAAATTTAGAAATGACAGATATTTTCTTTTATATCTCTTGCCAAAAAATGTCAAAAAAAGTGACTGCTTCTCTGTCCCTTTCTCTCTCTGAGCCTTAAAGAAACATATTGACTATAACATTTCTAAAAATTCTTTTCTTTAACACCAGCCAATGATTGATTTCTTAACTTTCCAGCATTTATGAAAAAGTATGTAACTTATTTTTAAATTTAATGGTACAGAAAACATATTTCATTTATAAAAGATTGTAATTTAGGATTCAGCTACTATATGTATGTCTTTGTAGAATAGAACATGTAAAAATTTTACTTGTATTGCTTTTTTGCATAGCAGTAATATTAGAATTCAAGGATTTATTCAGCAATGCACTTTAAGTGATTCTGTACCTTATTTATTGCAGATAAGGGAAGATGTATTTCATTTTTACACTTGATATTGATACTCCTTTTTGCAAGCTTGGGGACTCACGTTGCTTGACTATAATGTTCCATCTGCATTTTTTATTAAATATTTAAAGGGGTTATTTTTTAGAGCATCTTTCTACTAGCATTAAGTGAATGAAATAAAATGGAGTTCAAAATATGCTTTAAAATCTACTGTTGTTGAGAACACCTAATCCCTGGGGCCAATTAAAAGCATTCCTTATGGAGAAGATTCCTATACAGTTTATTATTGTACATACATAAACCAGATTAAATAGATGATAAATGCTATAGATGTTCTCACATTCTAAACTAATAGAAATAAACCAGTTCAACTGCGTAATTCAATCTGTCTTTTTTTCTAGTGTTCACTTCATAGTATTATAAAGATCTTGAGCAGTCTGTGAAATATATGGGCTTTGTTCTTTATATACAAATAATGCCCCCCCCTTTTTTTTTTCTTTGCAATTATCAAATTAAATTCCACAGGTGAAAAAGGTTCAGGGGTTATAATTTAGAGTGGTTTTCAGAAAATTAACACTAACAAATAGCATATATTACTGGAAACGTTTGCCAATCTTATTTCACAGCAACACAAACTGACAAATGGCAGGCTTATATAGTGAAACTACTGCAGTAATTCTGAATGTTCAGTGGTGGGAAGCATTGATAGATGCAATGTATTTTATTATCTGGAATGAAGCTTAAGGCATTTTGAAAAACAATTATCTTCTAGTCTTGGTTTTTCATATTTTCTCAATTTTCAGGGTGCAAAATGTAAAAAACTTTTCCCAGAAATTTATACAGGTTTTAATGTATTTTCTGTTGTAAACTTGTTCAGATAGGCAATAGAGGAGTTATAAATATTATGGGGCTTTTTTGTTTTTGTTTTTATTTTATTTTTTAGTTACGGAAGCATTTTTTTGTGTGTATAAGTTTACTTCCCATTTTTGGATTTGTATTTTAAAATAAAAGAATAAAATTCAGAATGAATTAAACTTAAATTTCTTGTCATAATTCCAATAAAAATGTCTGGCATGTTTGTGCTGACAAGGATTCCCTTATTTTTCAATTATGTTTAATTCTGTGCAGAACTACCTGTCCACATTGGGAAATGCTCATTTAGAAATCTAAATGTCAGTGTGATAACATAACCCTGTTACTGGGAAAATTGAGCAGCAAAGATGCTATGTTTATTTGTGTAGCAAAACCAAAATAGCTTATCACTAACAAAAGTTGCCAAACTGCTGGGGCTAGGAATCATATGGGCCACTGGCATGGTTTGTCCACTCCTTAACTAAACCAAACTCTGGGAGGGCAGGGAGAGCTATTTTTAATAATTAAAATATTCTGAAGCAAAATGTCACTGTTTTTGCTAAAGGTGAGCTCTGTTACAGGTTAAATAAAATTAAAATAGTATTTTTTTTTTAATCTGCACTCAATCGTTACCGACTCTGCAGTTACTGCCTGGACGAGTCCCTGCAGTTTTCAAGGCAAGGTGTTTCGGAAGTGGCTTGCCATTGCCTCCTTCCTAGAGCAGAGCCCAGCTGGCAAGCACAGGAGGCAGGGTCTCCGTTGCTTCACGGCTTTTTTCGGGCGTGCGCAGCTTCCACGTTACTGGCAACTGATCCCATCTCCTGTGCAAGGCGCCGCCATTTATCTACTCATGTAAGTTTTTGAGCTGCTGGGTTGGCAGAAGCTGGGGAGGAAGCAGGAGCTCACTCTGCCGCGCGGAGCTGGGCTCGAACCACTGAAGTGTCGACCATTTCTGGCCGGCAACTTTCAGCGGCATTAAGCCACTGCGCCACCGCGTCCCCTAGAATAGTATAGATTATTACTAAGTTAGATCAGTATGATATAATCACATCAAATCATTAATAAATCAACCTCAATGTTTATCTGAACCATGCACAACTTAATTTCAGAGATTTGCAATCCATTCCCTCTATACTTTTTAAAATTGAATTGTCTAAATGAATGTCACACATCTGACAAATACCATACATAAGTAATCTTAGATAACACAATCTTCTCTACACATTTATTTTAAACATTGTGTCAAACATTTTATTGTATGCATTTCTCAAGTAGATTTACTGTATATAGGTAAATTTTCCAGTATTTGGAGTACCTGTGAAATACCTTTTACAGTACTGTTGCCACTTTCTTGAGATTTGCATACTTGGATACATCAAATTTTATGATTCTAGTTAACGGATTTTACTGATAGATCGTCAGATTCTAGCCAAGCCAAGGCTTGTAACATGCTTGCTTTCAAATTACCTGTATGTTTCTTTTCTTCTGATTAGGTCTATATGGCTAAATGCCTTTCTTGCATATTTTCTATATTAGATTCAGTAGTAGTATTGTACAAATTAAATTGAACAAGTGGCCTCCTCATCACAATATGTTTTTGGCTTATTTTACTTTCATATAAACTTTCAAGCTGCACTAGTCACTGTATCAATATATCCATGTTGTCTTCTTGCCAACAATACAGAAGTGTTGTAATTGCATACTTACAGGATTGTTATATTTTACTTTACTTTCCAGTATAGTCCATAGCCTAATTTTCCTAGTTGTCTCCCATTCATGTGCTCCTCTGGTTGATCTCAAAAGGGATTTTGTTTTTTTTAAAGGCAAGATATGTGCTGCCACTTGTTATGATACTTAGATGAGAATGATACCCAAAGAAAACATTTCCCATAAAATACACTTTAGGATAAATGGGTGCAATTGTCCTAATGTCAGCCATTATCTCCTCCATGGTCTCCATTTTGGCCTGCAGGCTTTCTGCAAAGAACCTGAATTCTACACTAGTCATATAATGAGATAATTTTGTATTCAACAGCAAGGATATTCTAAAAATATATTTAAAAGCAGTTTTCTTCCAGTATTCTTCCAGATCTTGTTTATATTAAACACTCTTCAGACTCCTAAAATGGAAGTCAGTTCTAGGTTGTGTGTGCTCAGGGTAAATTATATTAACACAGTACATATTTTCCCAAAAGAACGGTGGCAGTCCAGGTAGGTAAGCAGAAGCACCTGATGAGTAATAAAGTGAATGAGTAAAGGAAAAGACTTGTGTATTCATGATTGTGGGGTTTTCTTCTGTAAACTAATCTGAAGCTGAAATTGAAATGTGCTGTTCTTTCAAAAATGTAGTAATTTTATAGTTATGTTGCCAGCAGGGGAAAAAAGGTATAACCCAGTTTTGCTGAAAGTGGCTATAACTCAATACCATCATTCCAGATAAAGGTGAAAATAAACCGAGTTGCGGGGTCTGTTTTATGTACGTATATTTCACTGGCCTTGGATGGGAAGGATGGTACTGTTCTCTATCAAGGAGTCCTATTTTTAATTTTGATTCACCCTGAAGTTTGCTGAGTGGCTTTGGACTCTCCTATCTGCCTTACTGAGCAGTTCTGAGAATGAATCTTCCTCAGCTTGCTGCAAGAGTGGATAAAAAATATTGTCCAATAAAAAAAAAGTTTCTTTGTACATATTTACTTATTGAAGGATGATATGTGCATTTCAGAGTATTGGCTTTCAATGTTTTGTTTCTGACAATGCTATTTGATGCAGATATAGTTGCCACTTAACCAGGGCTGGCAGTCTCATAAGCAAGATTTAATGTATCTTGTGTTAACATTACTTTCAAACTGATTCTCCAGGACTTGTAAAATGCAATCAGTAAAGAGATAATTCCTGCTCTCATCCTTAACAAAAGAAAAAAAAAGGGGGGGAGGGGGATTCTTGAACACTCAAAATCAGTACTTGATTTTGTAAAATATACTGATTTTATTATAGATAGGATGTAGATGTAATGCTGCAATGGCTATAATGCAGCCAGGAGTTCCTACATACATACATACATACATACATACATACATACATACATACATACATACATACATATTTCAAATTTGGTCACCACCCATCTCATGAGGAAGTGACTCTGGGTGGTTTACAACAAAAACAACAAATAAATATTAATTAAAATACAGTAAAAATAGTATAAAATAAAAAAAAAACAATAAAACCCAATAACAATAACAACAATAATAATAGTATTTTATTGCAACTAATAGGAATGCCCCTATCAACTGAATAAATAAAAATAAATACAGTGACTCAAAGAGAGGAACAACTAACGGTTAGTCTCCCAGCCAAGCCAATGGAATGGACTTGATCATTTTCATTCCCTTTGTTAAATATAACACAATAATTGCCAAACGTTTCTCATTTCTTTGTGGTGGATGCGGATCCTTCTGGTTTAATGCATCCATATGCTGCCTCTGCTGCAGAGTGAACCTTCAAGCCACGAACAATATTCTGTGTTCCAGTTAGTTGAGGACAGTTATTTCAAAGCAAAAACAATGCCTTTTAAAACTTTATAAAGCCACAAGGGGGCAATGTTGCCACACAGAAGAATATGGAGTCAAGAAAAACTGAGTGAGCAAGGAAAGGTTCGCATAATTAATAAAACTACCGTAACTGCAGATTTCAACAGTTGGAAAAATCATTTGTGCAAATACATATCCAGTTACATAGCCAATATCACTGCACTGCAATAATCTGTCAATAAAAAGGGAGAACATAATCACTGCCTGACTTTGTTCCCACTGAATCATGTTGGGTTTGAATAGTCATTTATTTCCAGATTTCTTCATTTTATGAAACAAATGGCTGGGACCATTCATGGCAAACTTTGGAAATGGTTGTCGTATTTATTTCTTTGTCGTGATTTACCTTTGCTTTGGAGGGGAAAAAATGAGTTTTCTTCCATTTGTACAGCCCCTACGTTTTCTTGTAGGCCTTTGATTTGATGGTATATCTTTATTTGCCAGCTTGTAGCTCTTTCTTTCTCACACAGAGTTAATTTATCTATTCAAGTCGTACGTCATATGGGCTAAAGAGAAAAAACAAATTTTGATTTTTTAATGTTATTCTTTATTGCATGTTTGTTAATTTAGAGAAAGTATAAAATGAATAGGTTAAAATTATGGAAAGTTTTGCACAGATATGGAGGTTCAGGTCAATTGCTAAATGGAACAAGAGAAGTATATGATGGAAATAAAGCATGCATGAGAATAAACGGAATGCCGAGAGAGTAAGCTAAGGAAGAGTTATATCCTCTTGTTATTTAATATATTTCTGGATAAATGTGTAAGAAATGCTTGTTATGGTGTAGGTGATGGTACAATGAAGGTATATGTACTTCAGTATATAGACGATGCTGGGTTGTTGGCTGAGAACCCAAATGATTTGCAGTAAATTTAGATTGTATAATCCAGCATAGAAGATGGATCTGAAAATTGATTTATCAGAGTTGGATACATCAGTTTTCAGAAGCACATTCCCTGTCAGATTATACAATCTAACATTTGCTGCAGATCATTTGGGTTCTCAGCCAGCAGCACTGAAAATAGAACAATTGTAAGTTATATATAAATGGTGAAAAATTAGAGCAAGTAGAATGTTTTCTAAAGCAAGTAGAATGTTTTCTAAAGATTGGAAAATGTGTAATTGCTGGTCAAAAGATAGTGGGTAGTAGGTGGTCTTTTCTGAGGAGTGAATGTTAGTTGAAAGAAGCAAAAATGGCTTTATTTAAGATTGTGCTTCTCCCTGCCTCAGTATATGGAAATGAGAGTTGAGTATGCCAGGCAAAAAGAGGTGAGAAGTTTACAAAATATATTATCAGAGTGATTGAGAGTTCATGTTAAATTTCTCTTGGTGCTGTTTGTGACCTTGCTATACTGTTGCAAGGGGAAAAGAATGCTACTGTTGAAGTTGCTATGTTCCGATGTTGCTATGTTCAATTACTATATATATAAGCCCATGCACAAGCCAAACTTAAATTTTGGATAGATTCGGATACCTAAAATTCTTGGTTTATCTGCAATTATTAGGATCATATCATATCATATCATATCATATCTATAGTATTATTATATTATAGTATTATTATACTATTATAGTATTGCAATAATATAATAATAAGTATTATATAACAGTAAAAATCTTTACACAACTCTGAAATCTTTAAGTCCCATGATTTCTAGCTGGAAACTGTCCAATGCCAAGTGCAGTTCATGAATTCCCTCAGAATTTAATTGAAGAAAGAGAGGAAGCAAGAGAGGAAAATAACTAAACAACAAGATTTATTATATAAGGACAATGCAAGAACATTCATAGAAACCCTTATAACTAAAGAAGTGCATTCTACCTAACTCTTTGAAAGCAATCTCTGAATGAGATTCTTATCAAACTGAACAAAATGCATAGAAAAAAATAGGGAAATGTTTTCTGCAGAATACTGGGTTCCTATTATTATTTTTTTAAAAAAATTTAATTGCAGTGGAAAGTGGGAAATAGTTGGGTCCCATCCTGTTTATATTTATGTGAATTACTACTCACCCTAATGAGAAATGTAAGGAAGTTTTTAAAGCTGCTTTGCAGAAACTGCTGCCAGGTGTTCATGAATTTTATGAGAAATTGAAGTGTAAATGGGACACTTAACAAAAAATGGCTATAATTTCTATAGTGGTTATAGCCAGGTACACTGCTAGTCCCAAAGTCTCGGAGAGCAGCTGAAGAATTTGGAGGCTTCTTTCTTGGGCCTAACAAGGGTGAAAAAAAAAAAGGGAAACTGAAGAAAATGTAGAGGTAGCAACCCCCTCAATCTCCACCTGTAAGCCTGATTATAACTTGCAAAAAGATGGCTCAAAAATTACTGCCATGTAAATAACAAATTTACATGAAATATGTTCTGCATGGTCAAGTATTAGGATAAACATCATGTTACAAAAGTAATGCTGATTTCTTGTGTGGATTAGCATGAAATGACTTTTCTTCTTCATAGTGCCATTTATCAAGGACACACCAAGTAGTAAAAGTCACAGTTGGTGCCTAATAAAGGTGCTATAGCTGGGCTGCAAAAATCTAGATGACCAGTAGAGACACATATTACCTAAAGTAGAAATAAACAACTCACAGACTTTAGTTTGGGTTAGGCCTCTGTCAGCCAATACCAAGGAACCTCTTCATTTGTTGAAGACCTCCAGGAGATGAAGTGATAGAACCAGCATCCAGATAAGAATCCATAATTGTCTGCCCTTATTGGTAGGTTTTTGATCTAACACCCTTGTTTAAATACAGCCAGTCTTTGTTTAGCAACTACCTCAGTTAGTGACCATTCACAAATACAATTATAATAAACTGTAGTAAAAAAAAATACCAACCAATTTGTACACTTTCTGTCTCTGAAAACAATGCATGTCAATGAAAATAACGCTGGCATTGCTGCATGACAGAACTTTATCTAAATGAGATGGCAACAACCAGCAATTTTCATAGCACCTCTCTCTCTCTTTCTCTCTGTCACATGATTCGCTTAGCAACTATTTTGCTGGAACAGATTCTGGTGGCTAAATGAGGACTGCCTGTATGTCCAGGCCTTGCTAGGGAAGGATGGGCAAGAATATTTGCCACCCTTCCACTTGCCATTTTGTTGACAAAGTCACTCATACTTGCTTCAGTCTTAACTCCTCATGGATAGAGTTAGAGTAACGACTGAGGCAACATTTTGTAATATTATCTGAGACTCCTTTCACTTGATGGACTCCAGTGAAGTGGAGAATTTAACAACTAACAGTAAAGCTAGCATTTTACTTTCTTATCACAGTTATCACAATTGTAGTTCAGCTTTGATGACACTGTCACTGCATGAGTAAATAATGTTACTGCATTTATTCAAGTTTGCTTGAAATTTTCATGAACTGAGTCTGAGAAGAATAATATCAAAATATTTTCTGTGAATGCCTAGAAACTAGAGATGATATTGCATTGTTTCAAATGCAGGAATGAAGCAGGTATATAAAATGTTTGTCTTAAGATATATTGTATTTTGCAATCAAATGCAAGAAAGCAAAATGGCTGTCTGATGAGGCTTTACAAATAGCCGTGGAAAGAAGGAATGCGAAAAGCAAGGGTGAAAGGGAAAGATATAAGCAACTGAATGCAGATTTCCAGAGAATAGCAAGGAGAGATAAGAAGGCCTTCTTAAATGAACAGTGCAAGAAAATCGAGGAAAACAATAGAATGGGGAAGACTAGAGATCTCTACAAGAAAATTGGAGATATGAAAGGAACGTTTAGTGCAAAGATGGGCATGATAAAGGACAAAAAAGGCAGGGACCTAACAGAAGCAGAAGAGATTAAGAAGAGGTGGCAAGAATACACAGAAGAACTATACAAGAAAGATCTTAATGTCCCTGATGTCCACGCTGGTGTGATCACTGACCTTGAGCCAGACATCCTAGAGAGTGAAGTCAAGTGGGCCTTAGGAAGCATTGCTAACAACAAAGCTAGTGGAGATGACAGTATTCCAGCTGAGTTATTTAAAATACTAAAAGACGATGGTGTTAAAGTGCTGCACTCAATATGCCAGCAAGTTTGGAAAACGCAACAGTGGCCACGGGATTGGAAAAGGTCAGTTTATGTTCCAATTCCAAAGAAGGGCAACGCCAAAGAATGCTCAAACTATCGCACAATTGCACTCATTTCACATGCTAGCAAGGTTATGCTCAAAATCCTACAAGCTAGGCTTCAGCAATACATGAACCGAGAACTACCGGATGTACAAGCTGGGTTTCGAAGAGGCAGAGGAACTAGAGATCAAATCGCCAACATTCGCTGGATCATGGAGAAAGCACGAGAGTTCCAGAAAAATATCTACTTCTGCTTCATTGACTATGCAAAAGCCTTTGATTGTGTGGATCACAACAAACTGTGGCAAATTCTTAAAGAGATGGGAGTACCAGACCACCTTACCTGTCTCCTGAGAAATCTGTATGCGGGCCAAGAAGCAACAGTCAGAACCAGTCATGGAACAACCGATTGGTTCAAAATAGGGAAAGGTGTACGACAAGGCTGTATACTGTCACCCTGCTTATTTAACCTATATGCAGAGTACATCATGAGAAATGCCAGGCTGGAAGAATCACAAGCCGGAATTAAGATTGCAGGGAGAATCATCAACAACCTCAGATATGCGGACGATACCACCCTAATGGCAGAAAGTGAAGAAGAACTAAAGAGCCTCTTGATGAGGGTGAAAGAGGAGAGTGCAAAAGCTGGCTTGAAACTCAACATTAAAAAAACTAAGATCATGGCATCTGGACCCATCAATTCCTGGCAAATAGAAGGGGTAGAAATGGAAGCAGTAACAGACTTCATTTATTTGGGCTCCAAGATCACCGCAGACGGAGACTGCAGCCATGACATTAAAAGATGCTTGCTCCTTGGGAGGAAAGCTATGGCAAGCCTAGATAGCATATTAAAAAGCAGAGACGTCACCTTGCCGACAAAGATCCGCATAGTCAAAGCTATGGTTTTTCCAGTAGTAATGTATGGCTGTGAGAGCTGGACCATAAAAAAGGCCGAGCGCTGAAGAATTGATGCCTTTGAACTGTGGTGCTGGAGAAGACTCTTGAGAGTCCCCTGGACTGCTAGGAGGTCAAACCAGTCAATCTTAAAGGAAATCAACCCTGATTGCTCATTGGAAGGATCGATAATGAAGCTCAAGCTCAGATATTTTGGCCACCTAATGCGAAGAGAGATCTCTTTGGAGAAGACCCTGATGCTGGGAAAGATTGAAGGCAAAAGGAGAAGAGGACGGCAGAGGATGAGATGGTTAGATAGCCTCACTGAAGCAATGAGCATGAAACTGAGCAAACTCAGGGAGGCAGTGAAGGACAGGAAGGCCTGGCGCAATATGGTTCATGGGGTCACGAAGAGTCGGACACGACTTAACGACTAAACAACAACAACAATTTTGCAATCTTTTGACTAGATACGGCACCATGTATAGAGTTTTAATAATATTTTATTCACTTTGACAGATCATGGTATGTTTAAAAAATTAACATACTGGTATTAGCCTTTAAAGCTTTAAATAGTTTGGAGTCAATTACATTGTGAAGAAAACACTTTTCTCGGCATGCAGAATGTCCCTCTTAAGGCAAATAGTATTTTTAGGGAAAATTCAATAGACTTCAAAGTATTGTTTAAGTTTTGCTTTGTTGCCAATTCTTCCTTCTACTGTTTTTGTTTTGTTTTGTTTTTATGCCAACTAGAATCTAAAATTAGTTTTGGAGGGCTTTCATAGAGAAGAAATCAGCTAAAATAGGAGGGGCTTAGCATCTCTCCTTCCTCTTCAGCAATTCTTTTCCATTAACCTTGGCCCTGTTTGTGTTATTGTTTTCTACAGTTATACTTGGAGATCTAAAAATAAAACACTCATTTGCTAAGATATTGTGAAGTTATGTCCTAAAACTTTGGACTATCTTCAAAGGAGATTTTTTAAAAAATCCTTCGCACAATGCCTAATTAACCTATAGGATGCACTATAAGTTATAAAGATCTCTAATTTAGAGCTACCTCTAGATTGAAGGATAATGTAGTTCTGTATGTTTCTGATAGTTTCCCAATTAGCCTAAGGAGGGAATTGTAAAAAAACAACAACTATATCTTCCTGGACCAGCTATTTGTACTACAAAAGAAGGGGAGAGAGGGAGGGAGGGAGAGAGGGAGGGAGGGAGGGAGGGAGGAGGTGGCTTAGAACTGGTAAGAAAAAAATGAAGGTAATGAAAAGAAATTGAAGATAGTTCACATCTCTCCATCATAAATGGTGATTCATCAAATGATACTACCCAAAAAATGACTCCATAGAATTAGATACCTGAAATCAACTCTTGATTCTCAGGACAGGTGGACTAACTGACATGCAGGTCTAAACATGTAAGAACTCATTTCACCTTACTGCACTTTATTTTTGTTCTTAATCCTTTATGTCTCAAGGTATGCCAGGCTTTACAAGCTCAAAACTAGTTGGCCCATACAAATATATCATTTTTATGAATTCTAGGTATCTAATTCTATGGAGTCATTTTTGTGATAGTATCATTTGATGAATCACTATGATGGAGAGATGTGAACTATTTTCAATTTCTTTTCATTACCTTCATTTTTTTCTTTTCTTATCCTTGTGAAAAACTGGTTTGAACTTCAGTCTATTTTTATGAATGGATTCAAGTTTCTCTTGTATGAGTAAACAATGATCTGTGACACATTATAGGTAGGATTGATGTATTATGCTCATGAAGCATTGTTAAAGACATTATCATCATTGTCAGTTTGCATTTGAGGGTTTTGTCATTTGTGCTCTTATAACCAGACTGGCATAGTGTATGTGTATGCATGATACTTGTAACATAATAGCTAGATCTATGTCTATGCAAAAAGGACTAAGAATGAGATGAAAACATACAGAATTCACCTGCATCTTCAGTGGGTTGGATCCAGAATTGAGCTTATATGAAGAAATAAGTGGTGATTAACCCAAGCTGAATACATGTATTTTATGCAGGAGATTTTTAAGAAGTCTCTCCAGCCAAGTTCAACAGTCTGTTCATTATTCTAGACTGTTACACATTCTTTTTACTGCATTCATTTTATTGTTTCATTCTTTATAAACAAAACTAAAGTGTTTTGGGTTTTTTAGTTGAAAAGATGAACTGATTAAATTCCATTGAAACCCATAGGCCTTTCTAAATCACAATGAATACAATCACACCATTAGAAATTTAAAATAATAAATGACAGAACCTCCTCATTAATCATAAGACAACAGCTGAGAAAAATATGAAATGTCACACCCATGGCCAACCTAATGGGAGAAAAACAATTATAAAAAGAATGAAATTTGAGCAGGTGCATGTCAAAAGAGAGCCAGTTTGGTGTAAACTGGTTAAAGTTATCAGGTCAGAAATTGGGAGGCTGTGAGTTCTAGTTCTGCCTTAGGCACAAAGCCATCTGGGTGACCTTGGACCAGTTGCTCTCTCTCAGTCCTAGGAAGAAGGCAATGGCCAACCATTTCTGGAAATCTTGCCAAGAAAACTGCAGGGACTTTCCCAGACTCTTGCCAAGGGTCAAGAATGACTTGAAGGCACTAAAGAAATAAATATATCCTAAACGCTTTTTATTAACTTTGCAGAATTCATAATACATCTGAAACGTTGAATCTTTTTTTATATAGCTTAAGGTTTTCTCTTTATTATTTCATATTGTAAACCTTTGTACTATTTGCAGTTTTATTGTGACAGCTCTCTTCTAAGCAGCAATTTTAAACTCTCTAGCAGGACCTGGCACATAAGAGTTTCCCAGTAGTGCAGTACAATTAGTTTTACAAGCCTATACTGGAAGAAACCTATGGTGAACTGCCAGTGGAGTTTATTAGTGAATCTGTTAACATGGGCAGGCGTTCCTTTTGATAGTAATGTAGAGGGAGTTGTTGTTTTTTAAAGAAAAGGTACTGCTTGCATCTTCTACATCTCTAATCTCTAGGAAAGAGTAAACACTTCAGATGTACTCTTTCTTTTACTTTTGTAATTTGTATGTGCTTTTTAGTTTATGTTTCTTGATCAGAAATTTGAACAGCAGCAATTTAGCCTTTTATTAACTAATGCTTAGTGGAAAATAAATTCAGCCCTGAAGCAAATGACTTCTCATATCATGTATACCTTATAGTAAACAACCAATGAATACCTTATAGTAAACAACCAATGAAACAAGCCAATTGATTTGGGGTATTTTGATGTAACAAAGGAAAAGTTAAGTCACAAATTCACAAATAACTAAGTTCTTGATATGCATATGCATTCCTGCTCACTACATACCACTGATAGCAAAGTAAAAATTGACTTATTTTTCTATTCACACCACTTATGAAATTGATATCCTGTAAACTGAGATTGCAATTCCCAAAATTTGGGGAGTTGATACCTCAACAGATTTGGAAAACACCAGTTTAGAGAAGAATGACATAGTATAATGAGTTAGGTTGACAGGTTACCATCACATAAAAAATTGTTTTTAAGATATCTTGGTTCCTATGTCTTACCAGGAACCCAATATTTGCCTTGATCAACTCTATATTATGTGGTTATATGGCAGACTTTTTTTTTTAATTAGTGCCAATTCAGTAATAAATGAATTTGTAATTCTTGTCAACAGAAAAAAAATATTTCAAGGTAGCTGTCAAGTATAGGGAAGGTGAAAGATGACACAACATTTACTTGTTTGAATTAGACTACAGATAAAAAAAGTCATAAATTAATGAGGCAGTTTTCCTTGAGATCAGATTTAACTAAACAGAAAGAACTGGATGAAAGAACTAAAGAAAGAACTAAAATATTTCAAGTTTTTAACCCATCTTCTTTTCCTAAATACATTGTACATTTCATGCTGCTATTTTTTTTACATTATTTAGCCTCAAATACTGTATGTATATACTTGATCATTGTTGCAACTCTTCTCTGAATCTTTCTCTTTCCTTTTTGACACAAAACTGATTATTCTTGCCACATGTTTACATGAACAGGTAATAGCAGCTTTCTTTCTTTTATATAAGAGGCTATGCGAGACTCAAGCAATGAACTACTTTCTGTAAGCAGAACCTATAACTTCTGCTCTGAAAAGTTCTGGAAAACTTTTTCATCCAAACTTAGGTATGAATTTTACATTCAGGAATTCAGTACAGCCTTTCTGAGTGATCATGCTCCAAGGCCTCCAGGATGTCAAGCATGGAAAGTTGTCATACCTTTCAACACTGTAAAATCCATAAGGCAAAACATTTAAACATATGATCACCTACCACAGTCAACAACAGGCCAGGAAACTACTCATTTGGCTGTTGTTGCTGTTTTTAAAGTTCTCTCCTTACCACACTCACTTCTAGGCAACTGTGAAGAGGGTCAGTTTTGTCAACAGTAGGTGGTCTCATGTTGATGAAGATTCTCCATCATCCAGATGGAATTATCTGGAGGTTGAGTCATGGCAACTGGACTTCTTTACTTGTGGTTTGATACATTTTGCTGCTTGTTTAAGCAGCTGCTTGGACAAGCAGCGAAACATATCAAACCAAAAGAAAAGAAGTCCAGTTGCCATGACTCAACCCCCAGTAGGTGGTCTCCTTTGTCTGTTCATTCATTAACTTCATTCTTCAGTTTGATTTAGTACAGTGCATGTGTGGCTTCTGCTTTACAGTGTACACCTAGTGGACATAGCTGTGGGGCTAGCTAGCAAGCAGGAAATTGAAAGAAAAGGTATAACAAGCATGCCAGTCAGGGTGATGGCAAGATTTGAATTTTTAATAAAAATTCTGTCAATATGGTGTGCATGTATGATAGAATGACATAGTATGGGTATGTGATCTAGTAAGACTATTAGGGTAGATAGATACAGAGGATGAGAAATCTATGTTTGGCTCATATACTTGCATATGTTTTGAAGTTTCCACCCCAATCCTTGAGACCACAATTTCTCAGAAGAAATTCTGTCTAATAACATTGAAATGTTTGTAAAGCAAATAATTTCAGATGGAAAAGGGGCAGTTAAAGAGTCAGATAAATGTTTATATGTAAGCTTTTCCCACTGGAATTCTTCCTCCAGTCAATTTGTGGTTTGATAATATGGTGATGTCTGATTCCATTCTTCTCTAGAAATGTCTGAAATTGTTCAGTTGCAAATTGTGTTCCATTATCACTCACTAACATCTGTCCTCATAAAGAGTTGTCTTAGGGCACCAATGGTATAAATTGTTGAACTCATTGGAAACCCTTCTGGTCATTATGGTCACCACAACTAAAAAAAGTTCAGTCCATAAATGGTCCTGTGAACCTACTGTTGACAAAACCTACATGAATTTTTTTGGCATCTTGTGGACATGTTGGCAACCTTAACAGCTCATTGCAAGCTTTTCAATATGTTGGACTGTTCCTAGCCATCAAACCAAACTATTAGCTAACCTCTTCATCTTTACTACTATGAGATGTCTTACGCAGCTCCTTCAACACTTGAGCTCTCAGTCTGGACAGTATGATGATTCACAGTTTCCACATAATACAGTCAATATGAAGTGTAAGTTTATCACCATACTAGTAAAACTCCATAAACAGTGTGTTTTGCTACATATTCCAGCCATTTTAGATATTTGTGTAGACATGAGACAGTGTTAGGTGTCTCCTAGTTTTTCTTTGAATGATCTGAACAGGAATGGGGAAATTTTCAATCTTTGTAACAGAAAACATCTCAACCTATGCACATTTGTGGGATTGTGTGTCCTTTTTAATTTGATTTGTGTCTGTGTCCTCCAAGGTACAAAGCCCAACATTTTCCATACAAGTATTAGTTATAGTGTTTAACTCCCTAAACTAAACTCAGTGCTTCCCTATTTGTGCACTTTCTTCCTCTACAACTGTGAATGAGAATGATGCAAAAGCTACCAGCTACTATCTTTCATGACATGTAACATAATGGTGCCAATTCCAAATTGCTTATTTGCACTGTTTTGCCCACTTTGCCCATTTGTAATAAAGTGTTTGAAATGTGAAGCATTGTGGCTAAATTTGGTGAGAATCTGTTATAATAAGTAATGGATCCTAAAAAGGATCATCGCTATGTAGACCTTGGGCATCAACACTATAATATGTGATGCTATATTTGAAGAACTCACTTATGTTTTGCCATTCAAAACATTTCTAGGTGTGACAGCCCAGTCTGCCCATTATTCCAGATGGTGTTGCAGAATATACAAGCTCATCCTGAAAGGATTTGGGGGGTTCGGGGCGGGGAGGAAGTGGGAGATTTGCCACTTATGGGAACTATAAAAATCACCTTTTTTAAAACCCCCACAATTTTCAAAAATAAACTTCTACTTGAACATGTTCTATTATGTATACTAAAAATAATGAAATCAAATCTAGCTTGAGGCTGGCATATTGTTTTGGGGATTCAATATGGTAAATCTTTTTTTTTTTTCCTGGTGAGCCATTTAATTCAATCTGGAGCTTGTTATGTGCAACAAAAATACAAGTCATTATCTTTACTGTAGCTAGTGTATTAAGCTCACATTAGATGCTGGGGTTAGTTTGCAAACCACATAAGTAGCCTTAATTTATTTGGCTTATAAAATGCCTTTTCAGCTGCTCCTCTAATAACCGAGAGCAACTGACATCCCTACCTGTATATTCTCCCAAAGAAATAAAATATTTAGATGCCTTCAAAAAAATAAGCCACCAGCAAGCTCCCATCATTATGCCTATGCCTATTCAGTGTTCAGTGGATGTTATTTAGCAGTACCATCAAACTGCAAAAAGCTTTGGAATTCATTTTCAGCAGGCAAGTGAAGTTGATGGCCCTCAACTATAGCAAATGATAGGCACTCTGGAGTGAGATCCTGCAGAGTAAGAGGAAAGAAAAGAACTCTCTCATTCATTAACTGACTACCTCATAATAAATCAGAGAAGAAACTAAAGCTAAAACATATATTTGTGATGGAAGATTTGAGCTTGTGAATGTCCCAACAGGCACTTAGTCTCCTTATTGGATCCCTGAATTGCCTCCTAAAGGCACCAATGAAATTCTGATAGTAGTTGAGCACCAGATCACCTGCCTTTATTAGGGGGGTCACCCACTTAGTAGCAGCTGTCTTCAATAAACTCAGCACAAAGGACACCCTCATGTGGTCCGTAGGAAACTCCACCGGTCTGCTGTCCATGAACAACTTGCACTGCACCAGGAAGGTTCTCATCTGTTCCACCTCGCCTCCATACTTCTCAGGCATGCTTCCAGGAGAATGCAACAACACCAGCAGTGGAACGGGAAGCTGCTGGTCAACTTGTCCGAGTTGCTGTGCTAATTGACCCCTGCCTGTTGTAGATTTTTAATTTGCGCACCGACCTGCTGTTGATGTTGTAACAAAGCCACCGCCAAAAGCTGGAGTGTCAAATTAGCCCCCGGGGATCCATTGCCATACTTAAAAATTTTTCCCTCTCGACAGGAGTAGGAGTCTGGTGAGATTGGTGTCAGGTTTAGCCCAAGAAACTCAGCGGGACAATTCAGGAACAGTTCGGTTATTTTATTAGCTTACACCTACTAGACAGAATATTGCCAGACTAACTCTAACCCCCAAATGACAGCAACTAAACCAGTGATTCTCAACCTTTTTGAAGCTGCCGCCCCCCCTAAGGAGCGGAAAAATTTTCAACGCCCCCCTTTGTGAAAATCCTGTAATTTAGGGTATGGGGGGGGGGGAGTTACTGAATTATAAAAGGTAAAAATTTTAAGTAATTTTTTTCAGTAGGCTTACACACCAAATTTGTTCGATTTAACTTGATACTTTTGCCCTGGAAGGTAATTGCATTCCTTTTATTAAAATTAAAATGACTAATGCAAAAAAAATGCTTAAATGCTCTTTTATGTAAATAGGTTTATTTCAAAATGCTGTAAATACGTTTATTTTTTTGATGCTCGTTTTTTATTTTTTTTATTTTTTTTAATTTTTAATTTTATTTTTTAATTTTTTTTTGCAAATGCTTCTTTAATGTTTAAAAATTCTTTATTCTTAATTAGATAATTAAAAAAACAGCAAAAAATACGCTAACATTTTTTTTGATGATAGTCCACAGTCCTGGGTAGAGGCGATTGATGTTACTTTGAAGCCAAAATTCTGTGAGACGATCACCATTCTGGAAGCTGGCTTTCAAAGTTTCATTAGTTTCTCAAAATTAATAATTCACAACCACGATAAAGAACTAATAAGCGCACTTACCTAGCCGACTGGCCAAATAAACAATGAAAGTAAATCGAAACTGAGGGGAAAAAACAGAAATGAAGCGAACGAAAAGCAACTCAAGAAACACGGGTCAAATCAAACATTCATATTGAAAGGACGCTCAACGCACGCACTGCGATTAATCGCGCGGGAAAGCAGCTGACGCATGTGCTGTACTGGTTGGGTTCGGAGAAGAATTGTAGTGTCGAGTTCTTCAAGGTCAGCCTACCTAGAATACAAATTCGTCTCACCATTCTTAGAAGTGCGTGAGGGCAGCCGTTGCGTAAGTTCGTTTTATTGCTGGTACAAATGGTGTAAACCGGATAATCGATTTAATAAATTTTTTGGGGAGTTTTAAAATTAAGTTCGAATACCAAAACATGCTCATCGCCCCTCTACCACCCAAAACATGCCCACCGCCCCCCTACCGCCCAAAACAAGTTCACTGCCCCTCAGCATCCTCCCACCGCCCCCCGGGGCGCGGTACCGCCCCCGTTGAGAACCAATGAACTAAACACTCTGAATTCCTTAGGGTGGTGCCAGTCTCATCCTCTTAGTTTTCACATGCTTAGGCTGTGGGCTGAGGAGATGTTTTAGATTCCTCTCCCCCTCCCTATGTCCTTGGACCTCCTCGTTCAAGTCTTCTATCACAATACTATTTTAATTTTCTTTGCTTACTTCCCCAGAGAACATGGAAAGGGAACTTCTAAAGCTTTAAGCTCATGGAAAGGGAGAAAAATGCATTTTTAAATAAAGGGGAACACCATCTTTCTTCAGACGGATTTGCTGATAACTTGAACAATACTTTTTTACTTGTTAGTTTCTGCCCTGAAAAACCACACTGGAATGGGGTACTATTGTTTACTAAATACTCTTTCTCCATAGATAGCAGTTACAACAATGGAAAATATTTTGGTGCTCCATTTAATGAAATAATTTATCCTCTTTGTTCCCCTTTAAGCTTCTTGCATCCCCAAACAACTTTTTACAGTGAAATTGAGCAAGTCCTAGGTTATTCACAGTGCCGTTAACCAGAAACTGAAACTTTCTCTGTGCTATGGAATAAAGATAAGCCATGGGAACTGGACTGCCTCCAGCTACTGGAGCCTCTTCTGAACTACAGTCAGAAGATACAATTCCATTTCTATAAAGTTTATGATTTAGTACAGTTAAATAATAGAATAGCATATACAACACCAAACAACTTTACATAATGCTATACAATATGCTTACTGAACATCATGGAATGTTGGACAGTACAACAAAGCAAAGTAGGGGGAAAAAAAATCATTCCACCTGTACCTACTATGTATTTTAATTGACACTGGCACTCTTGTCCAATGGCCTCTACTTTCTGCTTTGGATTCCCCAGCTAACAGCAGAATCTCAGAAGATGAGGAAGTTTGGAATAAACCATAGGTAACAATACTAGAGGCACTCTCTGAGCTTGGTTGTTTGATTGCAGAGGTTTCATTACCCAACTAGGGAGCATCATCAGTGCTTGCGTGATAGAGTTTGCTCCCTGTTTATATGCAATTCCAAACCAAACTGCTCAAGCTAAGCCCCAGATATACCTAAACTCGGATGGGTAGTCAATTTGTCCAGTTGCCCACTATCTACCACAGAACACAATATCCTCCAGAAAGGCCTCAACTATAATATAAGTGATGCTAAACAGTTAAAATTCTTTGCAGCCTTAGAAGCAGCATTTAAAATCACAGGAGAACCATACTAGAAGAACATAGAATCAGAACCAACTCAAAGCAGAGGACAGAGCAGCCCTCAAAAACCTAAAGAAGGACCAACCCATCATCATCCTCCCAGCAGACAAAGGCCAAACCATGGTTATCATGGACAGATAACAATACATACAAAAAGCCAAAGAATTACAACCCAATACAGAAATTAGACAATCTGATCAAGAGAATCCTTAATGACCTAACCAAGAAAGGTCAGATCACAAAACAAGAAAGTGGTGGATGAAAAGCAGTGGACCCATTCTCCCACCCTTCTATGGACACCCTAAAATACACAAGCCTGACATTACCTCTCCAACCAATTGTATTGTTACCAGGGACCCCAACATACAACAAAATAAAATTATGTTCCATATTGCACTTCTGTTCAGATGGCACAAATCAGGTTAGTTCACTTTCAAATGCAGATGAAATGAAATCCTATGGCAGTTTTCCCCTCTTTTCTGCTCTCTAGTTGTGTTAAATCATAGTTAACCTCATAGTGGCCTTTTCCTATATTAACTGGGGATGATGAGATCTCAAGACAATATGCCCTGAAGTTCCTAAAGACTGCTTAAATATGATAGATTGATAGTGGAGGAGACAATCTCACAGCATTACTAATTTATATACAAGAACACCAAATAATGAAGTTTCCTATGGAAGTAGCTTCAGAATTTACAATGTTCTCCAGGGATGTCTGCATGCAGGTTTGAAACAGGGTGGTGAACTGAAGTCTCCTTAAAGACATGTATTATGAAAAGCAACCTGCATTGTTACAAACCCCATAATATTTACTTTATTGCCTGGGTGATATCAAAAGAGAAGCTTCAACATTTGTCATTATCAGACAAAAAAGTTTTTTTAACAGAGCATTAGAAGAATGTCCTCCTCTAGACAAACTGATTCCGAATGCATTTTATTTGAGAGAAATAAAGGCTGACAAAAGCTTCCAGTTGTTTGTGACTTTCTTAATTAGGGTAATTTACAAAATAACCATATTTATGTATCTTTTTCCTAATTAGTCTTATTCCATTATTACCTCTGGGCAAAATAAGATCACATTGGGGGGAAAGAAAGTGCTGTTAGATGTTCTGGCTGTTTTCTGTTCCAGTTCTCCCATCCAGTATTTACTTTCAGTAAAACAAAACAAACAAATGAGACATTTTCTTTTCTTCTGAAGAAGGTGAGTCTGTTGTGCCATTATTTGATTAATGCCCTATTCTAACAAGTAATAAATGATTTGTCGTTAAAAAAAAGCTAGTAATAGGGGTCATGGATTTACAGAATAATGCTTCACAGGAATTACGCTTGTGGGTAGATAATGATGTATGCGACTGTCCCATAAGGGGATAAAATATATCTGTCCATTGCTTGGTTATGAGAAATGCCAGTTGTCTTTCCCCTTTGAGAAGTTCTGGTAGGGCAGGAGAAATCTCTGCTGTGGATATTTGAACTATCCAGATCTGGTGATTCTCCATCTTAAATTTTGAATGGGGTCACACTGCATCAGTTAGGACTGATGTGCAACTTGGGGAGCAGGGGGTAGCTGTTGGCAAGAGACCCTTTGAACAAATTTATTTTGCATCCATTCCATGACTAGAAGGCCCTCCTCACCATCACACATGCTTTGGCATCTTGCATATGGTCTATTGCAACATGGTCTACATGGGTCTGTCCTTGAAGACCACTCCAAAGCTGCAGCTGGTCCTGAATGCAGAGGCATAAGCAGTTTTGGACATGCCACATTATGATCATGTAGTCTTTGCTTTATGAGGAGCTCTGATTTGGATGCTTCTGGGTGACATTGAAGGTACTTGTTATGATCTATAAAGTCATTATATTTTTGAGAGACTATCGGTCTCCTTTCATTTCTACCCATCCTGCGTGATCAGACAGAGTCAACATGCTTTAGGTCTCCTTAGTTAAACAGTGTCACCTGATGGGATCTAGGAAGCAGGCCTTCTCTATCACAGTGCCTGCCTTCTGGAACACCATCCTCTCAGACACTGAATGCCCCCTAACCTGACCTTGTTTAAATGAACTTTGAAAACCTGGCTCTTCCCTTAGGCACTGTGCTAGACCCCTTTTGGGAATATGTGGCATTAAAGGTTATGCTTTTATTGCTCTCTGGACATACTGTATATCATTCTTTTCTGCTGATTATAATGTTCTTGACTGACAACTGGATCCTGGGAGCACTCTGAGCTCCATAGTCATAGAGCCTAAACTGTTTTTAATATTGTATGCTGCCCAGAGTCATTGCTCAGTCAAGCAGAAAACTGAAAGAGAGACAGACAGACAGCAGACAGACAGGACTTGGACTTGGACTTAGAGATGATCTTTATATACTCTCTTTTGAATTCTCAGTCAAAAATGGGGTATAAACGCAATAAAAATATATGCATGATTATTGATCCTCCCCCCACCCCTTAGATTTTTAGTTGAACATATGCCCCTCTAACATAAATAAAGAAAATGTACTTCTGAAAGAGAGGAACCAGAAAGATGTAGAAACTGTACGCTAATAAAAGTCTGTAGTACATAATAATAATAATAATAATAATAATAATAATAATAATAATAATAATAATTTTATAATGGAAGGTACTGTCAAATGCAGACTAGATAATTCAAACCACTAAAATCCAGGAAGAAATTTGGATTGGGAACATTTCTGAATCAAGTCTACATATTACTGTCAAACTGATGAATTTCATTAAAAGCCTGTGTTATACTTTTCATTATACACTGAGTAGGTCAATTAACAGTCTGAATCAAAAAGGGCAACAGCTGCCTTTCCTTTTATGTTCATAGAATTGAGATTAGATCCAGAAGGACTGTGATAAGTTTATAGTTCCATCTCCAGTACAAAACTATGTAATTAGTGACATTTTTGATTCTGACTTCAATGTGGCTTAGTAGTTGCTGTAATAAAAGTAGTAGCAAGCTGAGAATTAAAAAAGAACTCCATTAATAAGAAGACATGTAAAATTTGTTGAACTTCTGATTTGTTGAAAACATTTCCATGTTCTTTTTCTTAAAAAGTTTCAGTTAATAGCATGACTATGTAAAATATAAATATGTGAAATATATTCAAGACCTAAACTGTCCTATAAAAAGTATCAATAGATATCAAAAAATAATAATTAATAGGATGAATTTCAGGAGTCACCGCAACTATTAGTTGTGATATTTCATAAAACATAAAATCTTTACATTCAAGTACTGCAAAACACATTCAGTTTTCGTTTCCAAGGGCATTCCTATACATTTCTAGCTTTATACTAGAGCAATGGTAATCTTTTATGGAAGACCCTATTCTTTTATTCCACAAGACTCATAGAAGACAGTATATGTGAAGGAGAGCCTTAAGTTTATTTCTAACACACAATGACCATTTGTTTTTATTTTAGGTTGGTGATCACTAAGAAGAAACTTAATACATTTTCATAACAGATGATTATAGAGGGGAAACAAATATTGGATTTATTTGGTGTGCTCCAGATGTTTAGCCTTTAGAATCCATTAGAGTAGATCACAGTATCAGTCCTAAGTGGCCTCTCCATATCCATGTAACTCTTCCACCATTTTTTTTTTCTATTAATGGATGCATTTGGGAAGTTGATTACTGAGAAAAAGAAGTAATAAATGGAGACACCCTGGAATTTTCTCCCTGGGAAGAAGTGCTTCTTAGCCTTTTGGCTAAGATTAAGTATAATATCTGTTCTTATCAGTTTCTCCCTCTCTTTCTCCTTCGCTCTCTCTCTGTGTCTCTCATTGATGTATTTTTAATTTGTTTCCAGGTTTTTAATTTCTGTCGATCTGCACTAAGCTATTTAGTGCTTCATATGCTTCTATTATTTTTATGCATTCTTTGATTATTCATAGAGTTCCTTTAAGGTTTCATTTTCAGGAAAGTCTCACACCTGCCCTAATCACTTGAGAATCCATGAAAGTAGAGGAGGCTCACTACTGCAAAAGTTATTGTTCCACCATGAAGAGTCACGAGATTGGATAACAAGAGCATAACGGAATGGGCAGGTCAGTAAGGTTGCCCATCCTCTATTCTTCTCAACATTCTAACAACTTTGGAGAAGGATTGATTTCTAAAAGTCAGCTTATTTAATCGATACCAAAGAAACTTTCTTTCTTTCCTTTAATATTCCCTCATTTTAAAACTTTAGTGCATTTTTTATTCTTTGCAAACATCAGAACACAAGCATACTGCTTCTTTTTTTTTTGAAAGAATAAAAAAATTAACAACCCACAAATCTTCCCCTGTTTCTGATTTATCTTATTTGCCCCCTGTTCATTCTAAATTATCTGTCACGCTGATGACGTGATCTCCTATGATCCATATCTATTGAACATACTGGCTGGGGCTGATGGGAATCACAGTCCATCTGGAGGTACAATGGGTTGACTATTGCTGATCTAGTCTAGAATGTCTCAAAAGGTCTAAAGATCAGTTGCAGCACATTTATCCACAAACTAGTCAGCCACATTTTAGCCGAGTAGGTTGAGTGAATGCAGACTATGAGTAGAGTTTTATGTATTAGTGTCATCCAAAACAGAAAATAGAGTTAAGTGGGGAAAAAAATGGCTAAGTTAACCATGTTGTGAAAATGCAACCTTTGTCCAATCTTCTATCAAAATTAGGTAAACTGAACAGGACAGATCGAAGGAACTTGAAGCTTTTCAGGAGTCTGGCATTTCTTTATATCTAGCTATGAGCTGGAATAGGCAAAGCTGACATGTAGGTAAAGGCAGGAGATTCAGCTGGAGTGGTAGAAATGGCCTGTGTCACATTTCTTTCTTTTGTTACAAATCTTGAAGAATTGAAAACTGACTTAGTGATGACTAAAAAATACAGCATTCAGAAAAAGAAAATATATTAAGCCAGACCTTTGGAATAGGATAACTAAATACAATAGACAGACAAAAGTAATATTTGAACAGTGTTTCTACTTCTACTAAATCCAAGGGCATCTGTCAAAAAAAGGTCAAGAAAAAAATTCTGTAATGTATCTAGAAATGGGTGGGGGTTTGATCATACAACCATGGCCCTCAGCTTGACTTTTTTGATCCCCTATGCCTGCTGATTGGATCACAAAGGAGGACCTGGAGAATGGGCTGTTTTTGCTGTTGGCCATGCCAGCCACGTTCAGCTGTGGTTGTGGCATTTGCCATGCCCATAGACCTGGCATCACTCCTGTTCAGAGGCAGGAGCAGTGGGCCAGAGGACAAGCCTGCCTTCTCCTTGTCCTGGAGGCTGGAGGGGCCGAAGATGCTGGAGGACAGGCTGCATTTTGTTCTTGGCTCCACTGGCCATGTTCTGATTTGGCTGTGGCATTTACCATGCCCATAGACCTGGCACCATTTGGGGCTTGGAGGCTGGAGGAATGGGCCAGAGGATGAGCTGGAGGAGTGAGCTAGGCTGGGCCAGAGGACAGGCCAGAGGACAGATGGGCTGGAGGATGGACCACATTTACATCCCAGGCCATGCTGGCTGCATTTGCCACACTGGCCATCTCTATGAGTCTGGCACTGGTCATAGTTGTCGCGCCTTGTTGCCCTTGTTGTGCTTGTTGTGCCTGTGGGCTTGGTACTGGCCAGAGGAGCAGACTGGAAGATAGGCCTGGATTTGTAATCCTTTTTGCTGCCAGAATCTTTACCTCTGGGGACTGTATGAGCTTGATATCCGCTGCCAAGAACTGTTGAGAGCTATGCCTACCTGGACTCTGGAACTTTGGAGGCATTGATGGTGGCTTGTGGGGGGGGGGGGCAGTAACAGTAGAATAGCAGACTACCATGCCCCCTCCCCCCCGAGTCTTTGCCTTTCTCTTTGGTAGTTCCAGAGAGGGAGCAGACATTCATTTCAGTGTAATTCCATCTGCTGGTTAGGTGCTTTGATTGTGGACTGTGGGTTTCCCACTGTGTACTGATTTCCCCTCTGGGTAACAGCCAGAGGAGGAGATTGGTGGGTTGGGTGAATAGAAGGGAACCCTAACCAGCAGGTGACAGCGGTGGGGGTGGGGGTGGAGGGGGAGTTCCTGAGAGTGCATGTGTTTGGGTGTGTTTGTGGGTGTGTTTGTGGGAAGAGAGGGGAGGTGGGGAAAGGAAAGGAAAGGAAAGGAAAGGAAAGGAAAGGAAAGGAAAGGAAAGGAAAGGAAAGGAAAGGAAACTCTATTCTTTCCATGTGTTTCAGTGCCATTTATTCCAGTATGCAATAATGGGAGAGAATAAGGCACAGCTGATAGGACAATTCAGTTGCCAGCTAACATTTGTGAAAGAAAGCTGCTTCATTACACTTGAACCTTCCTCTTGCTTAATAGACTCTTTTATATGAGATTCAATGGCTTTTTGGAGGTGACTCTCTCACAGAAAGTCATTCTGACACTGATGAATGAATGCACAGCAAATTGGAGTCTTCATATAATTGTACCTCAATCAGTGTGGCTGCACGTGGGATGTCACTGCAGGAAAGAAGAGAGAGAGAGAATTGGCAGGTAACATTTGTTTAAGTAGGTGATTTTTCTTCAATGAATATTAGTTACTAATATTTCAATTCTCTTAGATTTAATTCTATGCAGTTTTCCCCCCAGAAGTAAATGCAATTACATTCAGTGAGAGTTTCCCTCCCATAAGTATCTTTGGGGTTGCATTCTTAATTCAGTCTTTTAAAGAAAAGGTTTCTCTGAAAATTGGACTCTTATTAGTAGGACAAACAAAAGATACAGGATTTATATGTTGTGACTCTTTCTGAATTTAAGAGTTAGAATATTACATAGCATGATGTACAGCTCCTGTGGAAGTTCAAGACCAGTGTCCCTGCAGTGCAAAGCAGTGTTATGCTTCTAATCTTTATTGAGGCAGACTGACTGTAATCTGTACACCTCTGTTAAATGAGCTATATTATCTGAACTGAAAGCCAATATGGTCTAGTGGTTAAGGTGCTAGGCTAGTAAACAAAGAGGTGCAGGTTCTGGTCTTCCCTTAGGCATGGAAGCCAGTAGGTGACTTTGGGCCCGTTATTCTGTATTAACCCTAGATTGGGAAGTTGAAAAGCATCCATCTAACAATGTACTGCGCTGGAGAAGGATCCTGCAATGGACTGATTTGTGCTGATAATAACATAATTAATTGAACATAATAGTTATGTTCAAAAGTTATTTTAAAATACAATTTTCCATTCAATACTGTAGTTATACATTTGAGAGCCAGTTCGGTTTACTGGTTAAGGCACCAGGCTAGAAAGCAGGAGACTGAGAGTTCTAGTCCTGCCTTAGGCATGAAAGACAGTTGGGTGACTTTGGGCCAGTCTCTCTCTCTCAGCCCATGATATCAGGCTCAGGTGACAGGCTGGCCAGTCAATTCTTGTCACAAACAATGGATCAACATTTGGTTGATCCAAAAAAAAGCAAAAACCAAAACTCAATCCTGCATCTGCAGGAAAAATGCTAGGAAGAAAAAAAAATGTAGTTATAAATTGCTGAATTAAAATTTTTGCTACATTTATTTTTATATTATGTTATCACCTCCATGATATATGTAATTTGATAGCTCTTCTCCAAACAGCATTTCTTTTCCCTCTTATGCAGTGGCAATTTGATGTCTCTGCTTTTCTTTCTTAGGAAATCCCTTTCTAAACAATTTGTGTGTCCCTGTAATTTGTGTTTTATTTTGGTGACAATATTTTCTTGAATTCCTCTAACTCAGGAGAATGAATTTTGCCCAACATTGGAAGAAATATACAATTCTGATGATACTGGATTGGGAACTTAAACTTGGAGAATATGCAGCAATGGCAAAACTAACAGCATCTATTCATAACAGAAGTTTAACCAAATTCAAGGAAGAATAGTTCCCATATATACAATATATTACTCAACATGGCAAATATGAACACTTACAGTATGGTTTCTAAGTAGGCCTAAATACTCAAAAATATTGCAGTTTGATAGAGGCATAAAAAGGGGGGAAGTTAGAAACTAGCAAGCTTTTTTTTTCCTTTTCCTTTTCCTTTTCCTTTTCCTTTTCCTTTTCCTTTTCCTTTTCCTTTTCCTTTTCCTTTTCCTTCCTTCCTTCTTTTTCTTTTTTTACCCTTTCCTTTTGTTGCTGTTTATTTTGCTTTGTCTAGTTTTTTCTTTAATATGTGCAAACAATAATAAGCAACAGTACAGTGGAGATCTTAGTACTAAGAATTCAGCTTAAGACAGGCACCTTTATTGTATAACAAATATTTGGATGTAATATGCAGTTGTTTATTAATGTAACCTTTATCCCTGGATGTAAAAATCAAACAACCTTATGCTTATTAACATCGATGTTTCTGAAATCAAAGTTAGCATTTCTATCAACTTCTTCTTTTTCTTTATCTTTAAAAGTTTAAGTTATCTAAATATTAGAGTGTTAATGATTTCTAGTCAATACTAAATAGACACCACGGTACTCAAATAATGTAATGTACTATGACTTAAAAACATACAATAAAACAATTTTTTAAAAAATTGGAGTGATCCTTGGAATCTGGGTGTCAGAATCCTCGCAAGATTTAATAGTAGATTTTAGAGTTGGGTAGTTGGTAGTTGTTTTTTACATGCTGCGGTTCTGCCATTGTAAAAGGTGCGGGGGGGGGATGGCGGGAAAATGTATGAAGCACCGTTAGAGGCCGATGGCTCCTCATCGCAGGCGTTGGAATGCTCAAGGCCGTACCAGCGGGGGAATCAGGAGACTAAGGAGGCAAGGGGGGTGAAGGAGGGAAAAAGTAGAAAAAACAGCTTTTGGCACGCAGATGCTCAGTCTTAGCAATGCTTTGGAACTGTACACTTGTTCTCAATAAATGAACTTTCTTTTGAATCAATATTGGTTGCAAGGAAAGTTACTGGACTTGGGAGCAGTGGGTGGCAGATCGTTACACTGGGCTACATTATCCTCCAGTCGCAACATTTTGGAGATACATTTTTTTTCTTTTTATATTAATTTTCTCCACCTGTTTTATTGCTACCAGTCTTTCATTCTTGTCCTAACCTGTCCTAATTACTGACTGTTGTTATTGATGATTTAATCATTTGACCCTTCTGTTCAGTAATCTACTTTGTGCTAGTCTACCAACTACTCTCTTAATTGCTTGATAAGTGTGTGGCCACATAAATTGAATGAGTGAATGAATCAATGAATGAATCAATGAATCAATATTAAATTATAGTCTAATTCAGAAATTCTGTTCAGCATTTCTAGAATTTCACGTTCAGCAGGTGTAGATGGAAAAAACCAATGTGTTAATATTTATATTTCTGCTTCTACCCCCCCGAATAAACTTTAGCATATTTACAAAAGGCAGTAACCATTCCTTTGAAGTATCCATTCCTTTGCATAAAAAATGTTAACAGAGGTTTTTGACACACATATTCCTCACAGAAGGGACTACTGTATTGATATAAATTATAATATAGTATGTCCAAAACAATGCAGTTGTAAGAACTTAAAATAAACCAAATTTTAAAACAGCATAGCAGACATATCCTGCACTAATTTCTATATAATTTGATATATTTAAAAGAAAACTTCCCTGCAAATTGTTTGCTCAAAACAAAAAAGATGCAGGTAGATAAGAGATTGAATGAAACTCACCTTTTAAATTTCATTTTGATCAGAACAGGCTGGATCTGACCAAATAGCAAGTGCTCTGAAGGTGCACTTTATTCAAGCTGTTAACTAAATGAAATACCATTTGAAGATCTACACAGGCCAAATACATACTGCAAAAATTATAAAAAAGCAGATCAAGTAGATGGTGAATACTAAGAATATCACATGCCGAGATGAATTCATGTAGCTACAAATGCTTTGTTCCTCAGGTCTCGTTCATCTCACAGAATTTGATGAGCTGTTTTCGACACTGAAACTTCTACCTGCCTGCTTCAGTCTCCATGTGAAGCTCTCAATAATAATTGGATTAGAGTGAATGCGAGCATTAAGTGCTTGCATTCTAAAAGGTAATTTTGTTTCCTTTTAAAGTCCTTACCTGGTCTCTCTTTTTGCTATTTGAATAGAATTATTTAGAGCTAATACTGTCAGAGAGTCATACATTTTCAGCATGCCTGGCACTGACAGTACTTCTAACTGAAGAAGATGTACGCAGCATAGGACATGTGCAAATGAAAACACAATCCTTGCCCCAAATTTTTAACAAGCAACAGGATCAGCAGCAGGAGCAACTAGAACAACAATGCCAAATCAGTTGAAAGGAAAATCAGAAAGGAAATTTCAAGGTACTAAAGTAACCAAGTGATGTTTAGTTCAGTTTAAAAGAAAATTAATTAAAGTTCAGGGGTATAGTGACAGTCCAAATTTGGAGACTAATTCTATCCTATTATTATTGATCCTTTGCCTAGATTATAGCTCACACTTTGGGAAACTGGATAATTTTATGTAGTCTGTGTTATAAATGCATACGTTTACTTTGCAGTAATATGTATTTTGAAATGCAGCTATCTTTTGGATTCTATATTTCTCTACAATTTGAAATGCATATCTCATCTTAAAAATTGTATAGATATGCATATATTGCAAGCATTTAGCATCAAAATGAATAAATGTTCTTATTTTAAAATATAGAATTATGTAGACATTGGATTAAATGAGTTTATGACAGAGTGCTGGCAAAATTGAAGTGAGTGTTCTTAAAAATGGACTGTTCCATTTTAAAAACTGAATGTCAGAATAACAAAACTCCTTCATACTGTATCTCTCCTACATTCTCCTAACTTTTATCAGTACGTATGAGGTTTTACAGAATGAAGAGGAATAAAGGTTCTTATACTAAATTCCTTTAAAAAGGAAAAAATCTATGAATTCTTTAGTTGTTTTATTCTTGTAAGCCAGTTAGAATTTTAGTACAGGTAGTCCTTGACTTAATGACTATTCATTCAGTGACTGTTCGAAGTTACAACAGTGCTGAAAAAATGGACTTACAAATGGTCCCTGAAGTTATGGCCACTGCAGCACCCCCATGGTCACGTGATAAAAATTCAGGCACTTGGCAGTGCGCTCACACTTACAACCCCAGGGGGGCACTTCAACTCCCCCCACCTGCCTATCTTCTCTCCACATCTCTGCTCCTTTGGCTGCCCTGCACTCTGCCACCTACCCCTGCTGTTCCCTGCTGCCCACAGCTGATTTTTGCGTCTTCTTCCTCCTGCTGTTGGCCTAGGATCAAGGTGCTGGGTGAGGATGCAGCCCTGGGGCACACACAGTAAGCATGGCAAGGGGGCAGAACCTCATCTGCTGAAGGGACCTTGCCGGGCCTGGCCAGGTAGGAGGCAGTGGGACAGCGAGATGTGGTGCTCTCCATTGCCAGGTGAGGCAGGAGAGTCAGCAGCAGCTCCCCAGGCAAAGGCTGTGCAGGAAGCGCTGTTTGGGGTGGCAGCAGAAAATGGAGGTAGTAGAGTGAGGCGGGCTTGGCTTGGAAGCACTTCTGGAAAACAGGCATGGGGGGGGCCCATCCACAAAAGCATGCACTGGGGAATTCCTTCATTTTTATGAGGCTACCAACTCCACAACCACCCTGGCCAATGGGAAGGCAAGCCGCATGATGGAGGGGAGGGCTTGGCCAATCAGAAAAGACCTTAAAAGTTTAATGGCCAGCTGGCCAAATTTAATCTACCAGGGGACAAAACAGTTAGCAAAATCTGTGGGGTGGGGAGAATGCCCTACCCAGTGATGGGCACATGGAATACTCCTACCAATCCGGAGAGCAGCGCGCAACACCAGCCAATTGAGGAGAGGCATGCAAGAACTCTCCCCAACCCTGCTGTTTATTTATACATGTGGGAGTGACTGGTGGATAAGTGTTTGAGTTGGGCACTGCAGAGAAGAAAAGCTGAATGCAAAATCTCTGCATCAGCCCGCACCCTCTTTTGTGTTTTATATCTTTCCTTGTTCCCTCTAGTAAAAGCTCAGTCTTTTCTTCACAAATACTGACTAGGAAAAGCAGGGTAGGATTGAATGGTGAAGTCTGGTGTGAAAGTTCTTTGTTATACAGGGACTGGACACACCACAGCATAGCCTATCTGTACAAAATGCTTTATTACAGCACACACCTTTCCCCAACAACAGACTACTGCTCTTCACCCATCTAGGACTTGCAAGCTGATGTTCTCATGCACATATGTCTTTAATACTCAGTCCTTTAATATTTAGTTCAAGCAAAAGTCTATAAAATGGATAAAGTCTGTATAAATATATAAAGTTTTTAAAGTCTGTAGAGTGGCATACAACCTTTAAGCTTTTTCCAAATATTCCTGCACTAGTTGAGATAAGGTGCTGCTTCAGTGTGCTTGTTCCTCTTTTGGTTGCTACTGAGCTCCCAGCAAAGCTCCATGCTCCAGGCAGGACTCCCACCAAGATAAGCTGCTCACCACAAGCTGTGGTCTTGGTAGCTGAATACGAGTCCTCTTGCCTGCTTGTAATAGACTTCCCTGTCTGTAGGCTGTTTGCTTGTTATGTTTCCTCTTACACACACTCCTCCTCCTCCTCCTCCTCCTCCTCCTCCTCCTCCACCACCACCACCACTACCCTCTCTTAATGTTTGCTCTTCTAAACTAAGAGCCTGGGTGGGGTTGAGGCTGGTTGTGGATGTCAGCACATCCTTGAAAACACCAGGGTGTGGCTCAATATCACAGGCAGCTGGAAAGCTGGCCTGGATGCTTGTGAGTAGTCAGGAAAACAAGGGAAATGGGGTGTGAAGCATTTCTGCCTGGCTGCAGCTTACCTTTCCAAGGCACAGGCAGCTACTCCAACTTCACTCCCTCACATCTGGGAAAGCGTTCAGTTGTGGTGGATTTGTGGTGTAGACTTATTCCTGCTCCTCCTCAGATGAACTCACTAACTAAAAAATGCACCTGCACCTTTTTGCTTACTTTGCCTCACGAACGGCCAGCCGCTTTGTAAAAACAAAAGGACTCCCCCAGCGTGCGCGGCAGAGGCAGTGCTAGCGGCTGCAGAGGGTGGGGCACAGGCATAGGCCTTTAAAGCTTTGATTGAGGTGGGTGGCCGCCTGCTGCCTTGGCTGACCATGCTTGTGGCTCAGGGTCCCATCTGCCACCACCAGGATCCTGAAGGGCCACTGACCCAGACACCATGCAAGAGGAGCCTGGATGCGTAGGTATATCCTAGAGTTACATACTGTATCTTAGAGTTAAATAAGTAGAACCCGAGACAATGTCCCAGAAGAGAGTTCATGTGAAATTGTGTGTGTACAGGTAGTCCTTGTTTAGTGACCACAACTGGGACTGGCAACTCAGTCATTAAGTGAAGTGATCACTAAGTGAAATCACGACTGTGCTTATGATCTTACTTCAATAATACTGTTCTGGCTTACATACAAATTCGACTTAAGGACAGACCTTGGGAACAGAACTCATTCTTAAACTGGGGACTACCTGTATGTTACTTATTTCATCAGAAACGTATACAACAAAGTAATGCTACTGCATATCAAATGATATAATTCATTAATATGCTTGTTTCCATTATTCATGGGCATATGCTGGCATAGCCAGCTCGAGGAGAATCTTATTTCCCCAGGGAGTTAAAATACTGGTATAGGTATTCTGTCATGTAGGGTGCAAATAGCAGCTCAGGAAAGGTTTTGATAATGCTAAAACTGTCCTTAAACAACAAATTTGAGATATAGATCTCCAAACAAATTTAAGTAAGGTGCTAGACCCCAATAGTTCTCATTTGCTCCCAAAAGGGTGTGTTCCAGCCTTCTATTTATCATCCATTACTATTTTGAAATTTCATAAGGCCTTTGCCTTAGCCAGGTTGGATGCCTTGCCTTCAACAGCCCTTTTTTGACATTTTAACGACACTCCTATGCACCTTCAGTCGAGACCATGTGGTGGTGGCTCAATAGAAACTGTAAGCCATATGCTATTAAATTGTTCCCTGTATAAGGACTCTAGACAGACCTTTATATATCAGATTTTGGAAGAAACATTCAAGTAGGAAATGTGATTTCTATTTCATGTTACTTCTTTCAAAGACTCAAACAATATCTGCCCAAGTTGCCCAGCTTTGTGCTACCCTTTGTATGACACACTGCACCATTACCTAGGTTTGGAATGTCTTACAATAGTATTTTATTTTGAATTTAGTATTTTTATTCTTAATTCTGGCTGGGGAATTCTGGGAGTTGAAATCCACACATCTTAAAATGGCCAAGGTTGAGAAACACTGGTCTATGTCAAGTGCTTGGTAAGATGTATTAACAAGCCATGTGCAGGTACTATTGTTTCCCTTCTTAGAATAAAAAGGTGGCAAACATTCCCAGACTGTTTGAATCTCAGCATAGCCCCAAAGTCCTATGAGAGTGCTGTGGAACTGCTGGCTCCAGGGGTTTGCTTCCTGCCATTCTTTGGATTCCTGGCAAGCTGGAGGGGTACAGATTGGTATATTTTTCCTTCTGTATGAAGTCTTTTAATATTTATTCAATAAAATCCTTTTTTTTTTTTTTTTGCATTTTACCTTGGTCTGAGTTTATTATCTTCAAATTCTAAAGAACACATTGGCTTCTGATTGGCTTCTGGATGATAACACACATCCACTTCTTAAATGTCCCCTTAAAGGCTAAAACTTTTGCAAAGACTATGGGGCCTTCAGGAGCCACGTGGGATGAATTTTGTGGGTTAAAGGAAGCATTAACTGGCCCTTGCATTTCACTTTCTTAGTACTTCTGTGTATGCTAATTGGTCTGTCCAGACAAGCTGGGAAAGAAAAATAAATCAGCACTTTCTCCAGAGGGAGTAATTGGAAATGAAGAACATAATATAGTTAAGAAAAATGTTACTTACATCTCACCAACATCTCCAACTGAACAAAGCAGAATGAAAGAGCAGTGTCCATTGGGGGCGGGGGGGCGGAGGAAAGTCACATCTGATTTGGAATTTGTGATGTCACCCTAAGAGAGAGTTTCAGAACACTGGTGGAACACTTTTAAGGGTGTTTTAATAATATTGTTCACTTTGTGCTAAATAAAATAAAATAAAATAAAAATATTCATTTTGATTAGGGGATTAGAAAGAGAGTTTTCAGTGTTTCTTTTCTAGAGCTCAAAAGATTAAACTGAAATAAATCTATGCAGCTGCTCTTGGGATCATCCTCTCTTCTATCTAGACAAAAAGGCGTCTGAAGTGATGAGCCATTCCCTTCATCTCCCATATGTAAAGTAGCTAGGCAATTAGTCAGCATTTGAAGAGTCCATAATGACTTTCAGATATAAAACATCCTTTTAGGGTATTTACAATAAATCTGCTTGAAACTCTTTTAACCTACTGCTCTTTTCATATTTCCACAAGTTCTTTTCTAAGTAGCAATTGCCATCATAATAGTATGCTCACCCTTGACAGCTATTTCAAGTTATATTGAATCATGAGTATAAACTAAATATATTGGAACAACTGCCACATGTTATTGCTAGATTTATGAAAATTATGACTTATTATAACAGTTTTCAGGGACACTGTTTCAAGTGTCTGAATCTTAATTTTACGTAGGGGAGACACAAATTAAATTAGCATTATATTAATGTGATACAATAAGTATTAAATGCATGTAAAGAATGACATCATTGAAATAGATCTTGCACTTAAATATAAAATGCCAAATTAAAATATTAAGTATTAAATACTAAAATGTGATTATGATTGTGTGCCATCAAGTTGGCATTCACTCTTAGCAATCGCATTATATCTGATTTTTCAAAGCAAGATATGCAGGTAAGTTTATGGTCATGGAATCAGACATGAACATTTTCTTCAACATTTAAAGTGCGGACATTTCAAATTGCAACGAATAATTTTATTTTGTTTCTAAACATTTGACTATCCAATTTGAATACTTTGGATAAGACTGAATTTTTATTATTTCACGGTTACAAGGAAACAGCATGCTTTAAGTTGCATTTGGTTGAAATGAGTTCAAAAGCTTAATAATTCTACTGAGCTAAATCATTAATTGCTGTGCTAAAAGTTTGCTTCTTGTTTGTAAACTTAGACTGAAAATCCCCATATTATATTAATATTGTCTTTATTGTTGAGTTTGCATTCCATGCTTCTCCTTATTTTAACAATGGTGATTTAAATAAGAAAAAATACAATGGATAAAATAATTACAGTTAAAATTAAAATTAAAATCACAATAATAGATATATCATATAGAAATTCATATCAGATATCATATTCGTATCATTCATATCTATAAATTATATAGAAATTCATATCAATAAAGTTAAGAATGGGCTAGGAGAGAGCTGACAATAGTATCTAACTGCATTCCCATAATTTAGAAAGACTGCCTTGCAAACTGCTGGAAGAGGCAACAAGACAAGCATCAGGCAGATGTGGACATTAAGAGTAGCAGCCATGGCTATGAATATCAATTTCTCTGGAACTACTCAGTAATATACCAAATTCCACATTAGCATTAATTATCAATTGTAACCAATCTCCCCGCCCCCCCCACCTCATTTTTATCCTAGGTCATAATTCAAGATAGAAAAAAAAAAAAATCCTGCTCATGCCCCAGTATCCCATGCAGGGGTGTCCTTGGGGTATGATAAAAGAAAAGACAAGTTGGAAGCTGTAACAGTGCAATTGAAGCTGTGCCTATTTTTTATGTGCAACACAGGTTAAATGCTTCAAACACACCATTATGACCACCATCTCGAGTTTACCATATTCCATGGGTGCCCTTGATCACATGCCAACTTGTCTGGACTAAATTGGCTTGACTTCCTCAGGAACAATGGAACTGAAGAATAAAATCTATAAAAAGCTTCTTTCTAAATGAAAGGGGGAGTGGCTGCTGTTTAGGGAAAAAATGGAAGCTATAAATTATCTATACATGCATATGTATGTGTGTGTGTGTGTTGTGTGTGTATACTGTGTATTTGTATGTCTCTGGCTCATGAATTCTGCACATCTGGATTGAACTCAGAATAATGATGCATTTACCTGCTGTTTTAGGAAAACATGTCAATGTATTATGCCCAGTTCTAAACTGGAGCACAGTAAGTTTGGGACTGTGGATGTTAAGCATTTTATTTCATCTTTCTAGTGCATGAGTAAATGTTGATTCTTTGTTTTAAATAAAAAATATTCTCCCACTTTAAGAATATTCTCATAGCTGAAAAATTCAAAGGATCTGCAAGCTCTAGAAATTAAAATCAAGGTCCACAGTAACAAAATGGGACTAAAATTAAATATAAAGAAGACCAAACTAATGACAACAGGTCCAACCTTAGAATTGACAATGAAGATATTGAAATGGTGGATAGCTTCTGCCTTTTAGGATCAACCATCAATAGTAAAGGAACAAGTACATACCCTGCAAACTAGCTTAGCAGAGAAGCCATGAAGGCCTTGGAAAAGATAATCAGATGCCATCTATACCTACAAAGATCAGAACAGCACAAGCAATGGTATTCCACATTCTATGGAAGTGAAAGTTGGACTTTGAAGAAGCAAGATGGAAAGAGTATTGAAGCTTTTGAACTTTGGTGTTGGAGAAGACTCCTGAGAAGAAATCAAACAAATGGATTACCAAATAAATCAATCCAGAGTTCTCAGTTGAGGCACAAATAACCAGACACAAATTATCCTAGTTTGGTCATATTATGGAGAAGGCTGTAATGCTGGGAAAGATGGAGGTAAAGAGAAGAAGAGGACAACCAGCAGCAAGGTGGATAGAAACAGTTACAGTGGGATGGGTGCCCCATTGGAGCACCTGAAGGACCAGGTTAGGGACAGATAGACATGGAGAAAATCTATCTATGTGATCGCCAAGAGCTGACACTGACTTGATGGTACATAATCGCTTTAGGAAGCATAAGAGCCAAGAAAGGCTTGCAGATGGCATAAATGGAACCAAGACAGGGCAAAGCCATCAGATATAGCCATTATGGGGTAGAATTAGCAAAAAAAAAAAAAAAAAGAAAAGAAAAAAAAGTAAGAAAACAAAAGCAAAAAGCAAATGCACCCATCCTGGATCCCTGCCTCTTTTTTCCAGCTCCCTTCACATTCTCTTCACATCATATAACATTATTTGGCCACTGTGAGGCTGAGTAAAATGATTTACCAGGTTCATATGACAGAGCTTTTGTGTGACTTTAATTATTTTTTCTTCTTCTTGCTTCCCTATCTATTCATAAAGCTTGTTTGTAGGATACCCAGATGACAAGCAAAGTGTGAGTAGAATTTATTAACAACATTGTTTGGACCAGCAGCATTTTCAGCTTCTGAGACACCTGAGATATTAGAAGAACTTGTTAAATCCTTTAAAACTAAAAAAACCTACTATTATTTTTATATAAAAATTTGCTATCAATAAATCAATTTGATATGTAGATGCTAAGAGATGAGTGGAATAAAGAATTAGAGGTTCCTATATTGCCTAGACAATGGGAGAGTGTCTTAACATCCATAGAAGGAGTGTCAATGGACCTTAAACTATGACTCCTACAACAAAAAAATAACATTTAGAATTTATTGGACTCCATTATGTTTGTATAGAAAAGGATTGTCTAAGACAGCATCTTGTTGCAGATGTAATAAGGACAATGCTTCTTTAAAACATATGTTTTTGCAATGTCCTATAGTTATTAAGTTTTGGGAGTAGCAGATCATATAAATGTGACTGTGCGACAAAAACTAAAATTCTCAGAAGATAATATTATTTTGAATTACATACCTAGTACATGGAATTTGACAACTGGACAACATAAAGGGATTCTCTGTGCCCTTACTATGGCTGTTATATTGCAGCATTGAAAAGATAAACGTATGGCCCCATTTATTCAATGGATTAAAGACCTGATTGCACTTGCTATTTACAAGCAGACTGCCCATAGACATAGACTTTGTATGGACAAGTACAATGAAATATGGGACTCATTTATACAAAATAGAGTAGATTAAAACAAAAAAAGCATGGTAGTTATATAAATGCATTACATACATACATACATACACACACACTTATTAACATAATGTTTATATTAGAAAATTATATATAGAATTGTAACTGTTTATTATTGTAACAACATATTATACTTTATATATATTTTTCTGTTGTATTCTTTTCACTTATTTCTTTTTTAAGTACTTGTTATGTGTTTTTATTTAATAATGTATGTATTTGGGGGTTTTGTTCCCTTTTTTTCTTTTTCTGTTATTTTAAAAGCAATAAAAATAAATACATAAAGTGTGATTAAAATTTATTTTTTAACTATTCAAAATTTTTTAGGTGGAACATTCAGTATGATTGTTCTTTCTTCAGTAGATAACACAGTGTTTGTGCTATACTATTATATTTTCTGTGATGAGAGCTAAAACAGTTTAGTAAGATTTCTAAATAACTTATGCATAATTACACAGAAGATACTGTATAAGCGAAATTAATGGTTTTACAAAAAAGCTAGGTTAAGGAGCAATTTCAGACAACCCCCTATTAATTGCAGTCTATGCAACATGCAGAACAAAGATATAACTCATATTAACTGTCTTTGACAAACATTCTTTTGTATCAGCTTGACCAGTTGTTAAGGCAGTCTGCTTAACTGACAATTTCATTATCAAATAATTAATTCTAGTATCTTTTCATACTAGAATTGGGTACTACTGATACGTCATATTAGAAAAACTCCCCCAAAAGAGGCAGTGTTTCTACTTAATTCATCATTATCATCATCCAAACAGAAGGAAAGAATACCCTTACTACTGCCCCCATACACGCAGAGAGGCACAGCCATTTACATGACTAGGTATATATGTATAGGTACATGTGTGGGGGTATGTATAAGTGGGGGTTTGAGGGATCATCACCATCAGCCACCAAAAAGCTGCTAACTTCTGGACTATCTGTAAGACAAATTTCATCACCATATGGGTAAATTCAGTGTAAATCCTTATAACGTCTCTACTGAAATCAACTCAATTTAGTCATGGCTAAGTTTGGGATTCGCTCACTGGCTGTTTTCTTTAGTGTAAATTATGCTTTTGTGTCTTGATTAAATACTTTTTATCAACTGTTTGAAACACGTTTGATCAACTATAATTAACATCTGAAACTATTTCCACAGAATGCATCTATTGTACATCTGTGGAACATGTCATAACTCTAAATAATGTTTAAAGACAATGTAGTTCATTCTTCTTCTAATGCAGCTTTGTGTGGAACAGAACTTTTTTTTAGATCTTTAGCTTTTCACTTTTTGGAAGACAGGGGGACAATCCCTTAGGGACAGATTTGCTGAGCTTTGTCTAACCATGAAGCATCCGACCATGTTTAGTAGTTGACAGGAAGTTCACTACATACATGGCTGAGAAATTACCCTAGAGGTTTTATAGAAAGCAGAATATTTTTTTATATTTTATTTATATTCATATAAAAATATTTATATAAATTTATATAAAATTTATAAATATATAAAATATATAAATATGTATATAAGATATTTATATAATATTTTTATAGTATATGCTTTTACACAGAAGCAGTAAAGGAAATGTTTTAAAAAATGTCCTTCCACTGTTCCATCAGTAAGCAAAAAGTCAGTCTAGGCATCAGATGAGCATCTCTTCTGAAAGCTTATTTTAGGGCATTGTTTCATCAGAAGGATCTTTGTATTATTGGCACTCTAATACCAGGGGCAAGATAATGCTTTGGAAATGTTTTTCATTGTTTGATTTCCTATTAGATATCACAGTGTACTTGCTTAAGAGACGGGCTACATTATGCTAACTATCTGATCTTTCATGTCTGTTTCTGAAACTGCCTGTCCTTTTGACATTGCCATGTATAGCTCTATTGGTTTTTCTAAGATATTAACATCTGCTTACATGATGAATTTGTGCAATTGTTTAGTAATTTGTTTATTTCCTTGCATCTTTCTTCTTTGACATAGAACTTTATGGTCTAGGTATATAGACCAATCTTTTCCCATAATAGAGCACACAGTCTTGTCTCATATCTGTTGATATTGAATTAGAACTTTAATTGTTTCTTTTCATGCAGCTTTCAGTGGGTGTTTCATTTATCCTTGGCAGTTTTCTATTTGACATCTATTGTATCTATTGTCTATAATATCTCACTTTTTAGTTGGCTTCTGAATGCACTCTTCCTACATGTTTCTGTCATTCAATAATACCATTTATGGTTTGAGTATACTCTTTTCATCTTCCTTTAAGCTACTTTATCTCTGGCAGATTTCTTCCATTAATGACTCCCATGTATTCCTACTTTAGATGTAGATTTTCCTGTGATTTCCCTGATCTTAAAAACATCACTTATTTTTCTTGTACTATTCCAATATTTGTTGATACCTTTCCTTGTCATTGTTCGTTTCAATCATCAGGCATCCTTCTTCTTGTCCAATACTTTCCTCCTCCTCCTCCTTCTTCTATATCACGATAGCTTGTTCTGAAAGCCACCTGGATCTATGGCTGTCTGCAAGCAAGGTAAGTTGGAGGGGATGGCGGATAATGAATGTTGTACATAAATTTGTAAGAGGTAGAACTTCAGTTGTGACATCACAACAACACACATTTCATCATTTTGTCAAAACGTCAGCTTGCTCTAGATACTCTTGTTTGAATATTTTCCACTTTGAAATTTTGGGGTTTTTTTTCCCCTGTTTAGTTTTGACAATGTCATTTAAGTCTTTACATAAATCCACAGCTTTTCTTTCAAGTAATTTAAATATATTAAATAATTCCTTATGCTGATTTTATAACATGTAATCATCTGAAGGAAAGTGGCCCATTCCAGTCCATCAAAATTCACTTATTCCTAAAACACCCAATTTCATATGTTACATTCTCTGCTTTGAGTTTTCCTTGATTCATGCTTCTCATATTCCACATTCAGACAGTGTATGTCCTTGTAAAGCAACAAACTGCTCTTTCAATGCTAGCACCATCAGTGAGCAGACTTTCTTGCAGATTTGGCATGACCACATCACTTCCAGGTCTACTTGTGGAAGTGTGATGCCCTTATTTGGTAATTAGTAATTTGGATCTCATCATCTAGCACCCAAACCCATCTGAATATTATAGCCATGTCCATACAATGTTCTTTGCAATAATGCAGAAATGGTTTGCTATGGCCACCAAGAACTTCACCCTAGTTTCATAGCTTTATGGATTATGGTTTATAGCTTTATGGTTATTCAGTAAAGTATGCATAATCAAACAATTGCTTGATATGATATGTGAACTGAATAGATGTATGTTTCTGTAACTTTTCCATTGTTGTCTGTTGGTGACAATCTAGTATTTTTGCTGAATAACTGTCCTATTCTAAAGAATAATGGTTGCAATTTAAACTTCCTCCTTAACTGCATGTTATGGAAAATCTAATATCTTCCATTAGCCCATTCCTGTAAGGCTCTGTGGTGGCAAAGAGATGGTTCTGGTAACAGAGAAGGATGATTTTTATCTACAGGCTGACAATGTTAACTCATCTGAATAGATCCTTCTTGACCTTCACCAGCTTCTGATATGTTGATTACGAAACTTTCTTTCAAAGCTAGATAGTTGCTGTGGATTTACTCCTGAATAATCTTGCTCTTTTTAATCACAGACAACCTAGAAAATCATCTTGGTCATGGCCCATTTAGAAGGACAAAATATTCAAATTGACATTTTGTTGCCTAGCATTGCATAGGTTGATTTGGTCCAAGACAGGCTGAAATGATAGTTGACTTCTGAAAATGTTTCTGCATGAAATAAATTATGTAACTATGAGTACTACATTTCTGAGAGCCATATGACTGGAAAGATCAATCTCCCAGAAAAATGTCAGTAGATACAGTTGGTTTATTACTCCTGAAGGAGGAAATTGCAAAGGGTTTAGGAAATAAATTCAGTGGTCTGGGTAAAATGGCTGTAACTAAACAAGTTCTTACTAAAGTGCTGATATTGAAATACTTTAGATAATGTCAAGTGCTACATTATATATGACCTTTCAAAGAAGTAGTTACTAATCACTTCTGCATATCAACTTTTCATTGAATTAGTATCATACTATAGAAACTTTATCTCATGTTTTTATAAGAAGAAATTATTCTTTAAAATAAAACCAATTTCCACTCCTATTTAAATCATAGTCGCACAGTAAAATTAATGTGTCATGCTTCAGTATGCTTCTATATATGCCTTGGGACTACATGCTTTATTTTCAACTCCTTGAGATATGGTAGATCAGGACTATTTTGGTGATAGTGGACTGATTTGGAATTTTGAAAACTTGCTATGAGAACTCTCACAAAATGGCTGCCACAGAGTACAAACTGTGAGGTGACTTTCAACCACCTTCTCTAGTTTCCCAGGATATACTCTACCATATATGCTTACCTCTGCCTTTTTTCTGGGCAGGTGGATATACCTCCAAAGAAAACACTAGGCTTATTATAAACAAAGATTACACTTGATATTGGTACTTTGTACTGTCCTACTAAATAAATGGAACAAATCCATTGCCTCATGGAACCAGGCTTGCATGTAGATTGGTAACTACAATGCTGCTTCAGAACCCGACACATTTTTCATAAAAATGTGTGTGGTTTCTTTGCTGTCCTATGAAAAAGTAATAACCAGAAACTTCTACATTTTATCAGGTGAGAAAATCAAGCAAAAATTCTGAAGGATCTGACGTGGGAAATGTTCATTCCTACAGATGTTAGTGAACTATAGTTCACTATATTCTTGTGGCTGTGACTACTAGGTCTTGTCATTCAGTAATATCAAAAGTGCCCCTCCTCCTTGTCTTAGAGTTTGTCTAAGTAGCCAATAAGATAGTGGCATCCTTTCAAAAAGATGCTTCACAAAACACATTAGCTTTGTATCACCTCTCCTCAAAGCTTGAAATGGCTGTTTTGAAGGTTATTTTCAGTTCTCTTTATGTCCATGAACTTCTTGCCAAAGAAGCAAAGGCTAATGTGCAGACAACTTGGAATAGCAGGAGCCATAAGATACTTGCAAAAGATTCAAATGCTTTAAAGTTTTAAGGAAGACTGCTTTGCTTGTGCCAATACACTTTGCAGAGTCCCTTTTCAGGTTTTGCACAGCCCGATTATCCAGCACTTACTAATCATATAATAAGAAATATTGTCACAGTCTGAAAATATTTGCCAGGATCAGTTTGTAATTTTCAGAATTTCTCTTTTGTGCAATCAAGGCTTTCTTTAACCATGGCTGATTGGGCAGCCAATAAATTCAAATAATAAATAAATAAATAAAATATAGATGGGCAAAGATTCAGAAACCAATGCGTAATTGGTAAGAAAATCAGTATCAGAATTTCATACAATGCTTGCAGAAATATTGTTGATTCCAAGGCTTATGAGACTATGTTGATATTTTGAAACGGCTTTTACAATTTGTTTCATCCTTTCTCCCTCTACCATTAGTTTAGCAACCTTAAAACAAATAAATAGCTACTGTTGAGCTTTGCAGTGGGGACAGAGAAAAACATTATGCTGACTAGGCAACGGCATGATGCTCCAGATTATTTGCATAGGAAATGCCAGCACGCCCAGAGCATTGGAAACCATTCCTGCTGCTATAGTTTCTTCCATTCATTGCTCATCTGTGATCCATTCAAGATATGGAGAATAGATGCTTGGTTTGGCTGGAGAATCAGTTCAGAACAGATGAGTGTTTCTGCCCATAATATATGTGACAGAAAACTGATTGAAGCCTCAGGAAACCCATGATTCTAAGAAGTATTCACAAAGATGTCTAGGAAAAGATACAATCTATGTGAAACAATCAATATGTTTGGCAAAAAAGTTAATTATTCTTGTCATTACATTGAGCCATTCTTCTTTCAATGATAGCTGGACCATAAGTCTGAGACAGGAAAGAATGACAATATTTGAGAGTGAATAATGGGTGCAGTTCAGCATGAACTAAGCATGCATCAATAGTAGAAGCTGCCCTGTCTGATGAAAGCTTGCTGTGCAAATTGGTTGGATATAAATTCAGAACGTCTCATAATTTAATTGTGAATGGACTGAACAGAAGTATTGAAATGTTACAACTGTGCTGTGCAGGACAGTAATGTTAATGATTATGGAATAATACTGTCTAGTATCTGAAACTTCACAACCGTATTCTTGATCAGGGTACTTGCTGTTCAGCTGCATATGGGTTCTCACTGAACTTTATTTGATTTTATAACAATTTTTAAAATTGATTTGATCTTGCACAAAGAAAGGGGGAATCTTTCTAATACAAACAAAAATAAGATATGCAAAGAGAGAGAATTTCTACAATTATCTGTTGTAATGTACTTTACCATTAATTTCTAAATACAATATCCTGGGGGTAAAGTAGAACAGGCATATAGGCCGTATAGGATCAGTTGCTTTTCCATCTTCAAAGCAACAATAATAGGTCAAGTTCTCCTTCCTAAAAAGCCCCCCCCTTTTTTTGTTAAACCTTGCCTTTAGCCATTGACTCCCACATTCTCCTGCACATATAGAGGTTTTCCATCTTCAGACAAGTTGGAAGACTTATTCCATGTGCATAGGAGCTATTTGCAAAACAATTATTTTCCCTTTCCTCTAATTCCCATAACCTCTGCCAAACTTTCCCTAGACTCATCTTCTGGAAAAGCTATTAAGGACACCGGGAGAAGAATCTCTGAAAAACACACTTGTTCTCATTTTGTTGAAATGAGTCTTCAATCAGTGGATCGAAAATTATGAGATTCTATGCATTAATTGGTTATAAGAAGCCAAAGGCCAGGTGGAGGAACAAGTACTGGGAATTTTTGTTCTAATAGGAGCTTACCTGACCAGATAAACAGATACAGTAATTAGATCAGTGTTTCCCAACCTAATATCTATCAGATGTGTTAGATGGTATCATCATCATCATCATCATCATCATCATCTATATTTAAGACATATTTCCTATACCAAAGCATTATTCATTTTATATTTGTAAACTACTAAAATGCATAATAAATAGCAATAGGTTAAAATATAAAACCATGTACAATAAAAAGGAGAGGAGAAAGGAAACAAAAGCAGAGACAGAAACCTATGGAGAAACTCTGTTTGTTTGTTTTTTAATCTTACATAGATACCTAAAAGATGCAATAGTAATGCCTTATGAACTTTACTGGGGAAAGCATTCCTGAGTGTCGGCATCATCACAAAGAAAGTTTACCTGCAAACAAGTACAAAAACAGACGCTCAAATTCTAGGTACATGTAGCAGGGCCCTTCCTGATGATCTCAGCAACCAACAGTGTCTGAAAAAGTGACTTCATGATCAGGTTTATTGGTCTCAAGAAGTATATCCAGAGTTCTCTCTCTCTCTTTTTTTTAAATAAGAATTTTATTATATTATGAATACAATTAAAAACAAAAAAGAGAATACAGTAAAGATAGAAAATAGAACTAAAAGAAAAAAGACAAAACTAAAATAGTGAAGATAGATAGAATAGAATAGAATAGAATAGAATAGAATAGAATAGAATAGAATAGAAAGCGACTTCCGACTATCTCCCATAGTCCCATAGATATAAATACAACTTAAAAAAAAATTAATCTCTTACCACTAATTAATCCAAATTCATATTATTTCTATCAACACAAACCACCTAAGCATTAAAACCCACAATCAGCACTTTTGTTTCCCGTCCCCCCCCCCCAGCATGTAATGTAAGAAGGTTTGCCATAAGGAGACAAATTTAAAAAACAATATTATCTCGTATTAGTACTATTAATTTTGCCATTTAAACCAAGTCCATTAGATAATCCATTCTTCTGCTGTAGGTATTTGTGGGACCTTCCATCTTTCTTGGCTTGTTCATCTTCCAGATTCATCTATAACAACATCTTATACATTTTAAGAATAACATATTCATTATTTATACAAAAACATTTAAACAATTGCATATAAGTAGATCACTAAGATATAAAGCCTTCTAATTCTAACTATTCTTTTATTTTAAAATTTAATTCACCCAATCCCTTCTAATTTTTCCCAACAAAAGAGGATTTTATTCTTTTTCAAAGTATCTATCAAAACAGCATAATTGTTTCCCTTCCTTGAAATCCTCACTGATATTTCTTTAGGCCTAGTTATATCCATGTTTTCAGTATGAAATTTAAAATCAAAGTGTACCTGAAAGACCAACATATCTCTTGATTTAACATATACAGTTGCATACTTAGAATCTATACAAAAAAAATTCTCTATTTCATCCATCATATTTATTAAATTTTCTCCTCTAGTCTCAAAAATTTCCCTAGATCTTAAACAAAGTTCTTTATCTCTCAGTTCCAGTGGTACAACTTTGTCCAACTCTTTGTCCCTCTCACTTTCCAACAAGTTAACTGTGTCATTAACTTTTTTATTTGCTTCTTCCAATTCCTTTTCGATTTTATCCAGTTTAGGTCAAGCTTTTTATCAAGATCAGCAAACTTGACTGGATGAAAGGCATGTTTGAAGAATATACTCTTAAAATCACACAAACGATTACTCAAAGTGTTAACCAAAAAATATTTGGTTAACCCTTTAAGTAATGGTTTGTGTGATTTTAAGAGTATATTCTTCAAACATGCCTTTCATCCAGTCAAGTTCACCAAATCCATGCCTTATATACTTTTTGGTGGCTATTATTTCTCTTTCTTCTCCTTTCCACCCTTAGTTAAATATTAGAGAAAGGAAAAAAGGAAAGCTGTTTCTTCCTTTCAATAGTGTCCAATTTAATGTTTTCGCTCCCTCTTATGGCAAAAAATGATAATTCCCAAATGCAAACGTAACTGGATAGCCACAACAAACAGCAAGGTGAGGGGGGGGGGGCAAATCAACAGCCAATCCCAGCTTAGAGAAATCATCAGATTTTGCTTTCTCACAGACTAGCAACAAACAAAAGAGGGTTGAATCTGCAGCCAATCATAACTTGTGAAAATCACCAAACCAAAACTTTCCCATAATTTAATAGTAAATCTCTCTCAATTCCACAAAGAAAAAAAGAAAGAGAGGAAAAAGAAAACATATGAAAAAGTCTTCCTTTTTAAAAGCAACAGTAAAATATAGATAAAAGTAGTCTCCTGAAAGCGTAGAAAACTTATTTGAAAACATTAAAACTTGCAAGCTCTTATTTCAATCCTTCAAATCCAGTACAATGCACTTTGAAAGTCCCAGAAAATAAGAGAAGAAATATTTTTGTAGTGGAGATAGCCTCTTTAAATTATTTAAATAACTTACAACAAAAGTGATTTTAGAGGTGGGGTGGTCGGAAGTAATGTCTCTTTAAGAGGCTTTAAACGCGGCATCGACGAGCTGATCCACCTGCTTCCCAGCTGATTGCTCACCGTTTGTTTGCGACCCACATTCAATTGATAAGCTATAGCTGACCAGAAGACACGTGACACGATTCGATAGTTTTCCCTTGCCTGGAGAATGCTTCATGTCTCCGAAAAAAATCCTGAGATGTTTAACCATGTTTAACGCTCCAGCTTCAGAGCTTCAGCCGGAGGGATCTTCTGCCATTTTGTTCTCCACCGGAAGTCTCCTATCTGGAGTTCTCAATAGTTTTTATAACTGGCCCTGGTCTCAGTGACTTGGCAAAGAGAAGTTGTACAAGTCAAAGCATTCATGTTCCATTCTCAGCATTTTAAACAAACAACAAGTCCCCATTAAACCAAATTCAGTTTTCTAAAGGTTTGATGGATTGTCCTATTGATTATCTTCCTGACTGATTCTGTTGTCATGTTCTGGAGGTAATTTAGTGCACTTTAATGATCATTAAACAAGAAAAAAAAATGAAGGCCGTGCAGTTCAGTATAATATTGTTAATAGCAACATAAACTGGGAAAATATTGACTGAGTGTAGTACTCTCTATTTTGGGCTTATTTACCATGAAAATCAACTTACCATTTTTGAAGGTAAGTTTACTGTAGAAATTAGAATGCAAATAGTCACAATGTGTGAAAAGCATAACAATAGCACTTCAGAAACTTTTTTTTTCAAGAAACACCTACAGACTGTGACCTGGTTCACATAATGTGCTAAGGTATGGTTTATTGTACCATGATTTATTAAATCCAACTTCTTGATTATTTTCAATTCAGTGGTTACATGATGGAGTCCTCTGAAACTCCCCTGTCATAAAATGGTAGATTTCAGAGGAGGCAGTGTCTCCCACAAAACAGAAATGTTTTCTTATTTGTTCTAGAATTTTGCCATGTCAGATGTCATATTTCTGTTCATCTAATCTTTTGGGTAAAGATGGATCTTTATGGAGAAGGCAGAAGGATATGGCCAGGAAACAGCATATATTATTTTGAGTGATAAAAAGATTGATACAATTGTGGCTGAAATTAGCCCCATTCAGGTTTCAGGAAAACAAAAATAAAAGCCTTCCCTCAAATCACCAAACAATACTCTGTTTGCATTTTATAATACCAACACATGAGTAGAATAAGAAAATATACATATTCATGTTTATTGCTTATGTTTGTTATATGGCCTGCTGTTCCTGGTGACAACCTTCTTTTGAATGGAAGAGAAGCTCAGGGTTGAACTATGGAGCCCTTGCTGCTCTCTGAGCTTGGTTGTTTGCTTGCAGACATTTCAGTACCCAACTACAGTATGTAACATCATCAGTGTGAGCACCAAGCTCAAGCTTGCACCTATAATTTTACCTAGCTGGATAATGAAACATCTGCAAGCAAATAACCAAGCTCAGAGAGCACCAAGATGGGTTAGTATTTGGAACATTTTGTAAGAAGAGAGCACCAAGAACTTTACAACCTTCTTTTGATTTGGAAATTTGAATAAATGATGACAGGTGTGTTCTCCAAGACTTATAAGACTAAAATACCATTACCCATGACAGTTTGTAGATAATTGATCATGCACCTTAGCAGAGAATCATATATAGCAACAAGTATTATTATGGCATTTTATTTTCTGGATTTATTCAGTAATCTAGTAGCAGATTATTCTTGGGCGCTAATCTTGGTGTACTGATTTACTGCTATTTTTCCTCACTTTATTGGGTGGATTCTACATTATAGTTTAAGAAATGATTAATAGCAGTATATGAGTTTCTGACTCACCTGCTAAAAAAAGTGATTCTGACTTAATCTGAAATTATAGACAAAGTATTTTACAGTATTATTAAATTAGAATCCAGGAGCATCTTTTTCTGATATAATTTATGCCCATTGCTTATTTGCACAGTAGCATTCAAAATGAACATGCTCTATTGGCTGTTCTGGGCTTAGATAGATGGATGAAGATTACTTGATGAAATTCCTCAAGAACCACTTGCCTAGGATTCAGATAATAAAGGAGTAATACATCAAACTCAGAAAGAGGAAAGAGTTTTGAGTGAGAAAGCTGACAAAACATTATTTTATCTTAACCATAAATGTGCTGGCATACTATGGATACCTGTGAATGATGTCTTTGACTTGATAGCACAAGTCCAACCTAAATATTATAGCTGAAGGACAAAGCCTGGGGTCAGATGTACTTTACCACCATTGAGGTCAACATTTCTGATGCCTTACGGTGTGGGGGTTATTTTATGGTTTACCTTGATGCCTTGCTTCTCAACATCCAGGATAGCTATACCGTATTGAAAGATGGCCAAAAATATTGTACTTTCAGCAAGTCATCAGCTACATTCTGCAAATTATTGGTGTCAGAATTTCAGAATGGCATCTATTTCACCAGACATTCTTAAAGTGATAATGTCAATGCCTGACATTTCTACAGTTCATCTTGAATATAGGCAGAAGACCTGTGATTCTGGAGACATTTCTGCAAACTTGCTTCTGCATATAAAATTACTTCATAGAGTTATTCAGTTTCTTCTGCTTATTGTCAAATATTGAAATCACATCTGTAGTTAAACTAAAAATATAGTACAGATCAGCATTGTAAGGAACAGCGCGTACCTAGAATGTTTGTTGACCAAGAATTAACAACTGTTCAGCTGAATTAGAATTTTCTTTTCTTTCTAGTGGACAACACTCAGATTCATAGCCTGAGTATTAGAAAAAGAGGGGATTATATCTACCTGTCACAGCTAAGTTACAGCCAACTTGCTATAAAGACTTTTGTCTGATGTATTTATTTATTTATTTATATGGGAAAAAGAAAGAACCTGGTAATGTAAACTCAGCCTGTTTTGTGAGGCATTGAGCCACACAGAGCCCTGACCAGATGCAAAACTGCATTTGTTTAATGTTTTGGCATGAGACATCAAGGATACTTTAATAAACTGTCAATTCCTGTGGCACAGGCTGTACTCAAATGTCTGAAGGAGTAATAAAACTGTGAAGGGCATCACAGTTTTTCCATGAAGTTACTTTCTCCATGGGCCAGCAGAATGATTAATAAAAAGTAGGCCATAATAATAGAATAAAAAAAAAAGATGAAAAGTGGCAGAGAAATAAATTATACAAGATCCATTTGAGCACAGTTTAAAACCTTCAGGAGAAAAAGAGGCTTTTTCTAATAAACTGTGAAGAGCTAGAGGGAAAACAAAAAATAGTATAGAAAATATTTTGTGTCAGATCTTTCTGTCATAAATAAATTAAAATATTCATTTCATAGATTCTTTTTAATAAAAAAGACAGCTTTTCCAATTTGATGCCTACCAGATGATTAAAATCACACTCTCCTTTGGCATTTAAATTCACTCCCTGTTTTGAAGACAGCTAAAGCTCACACTTCCCAGCTTTGCTTGATAGATCCACTGATCTTTGTTCCAGTTTGCTTGAAAATACAGTAAGCTTACTACTGTCTTGATTATCATTCCACCCACCTTAGACTGCAGGGCCCTAAACTATGTAAAGCTGTCTCTATTCCTTTAGCTGTGCCATTTATTATTTTAAAAATCTCTTTTATAAGCCTACTCTCAAACATCAAATGTAACAATTAAGCTTATTTACAGTGGTGCTTAAAAGTTTGTGAACCCAAACCAAAGAATTAAAGGTTAAAGCAGAAGAAAGTTAATGTTTTGGAATGGCCAAGTCAAAATTCTGAATTTAATTCTATTGAAATGTTATGGAAGGACCTGAAGTGGGTGGTTCATGCAAAGAAACCCACCAACATCCCTGTGCTGGAACTGTTCTATAAGGAGGAATGGGTTAAAATTCCTCCAAGTCGATGTGCAGGACTGATCAATAGTTTTTGGAAACGTTTAATTGCAGTTATTGCTGTCCAAGTTACTAAAACCAAATGAAATCAATTTTTATTTTGGTCCTTAATCATATATAAAACCCAAAAAGTAAATATGTTCTATTGTATGAACAAAATTCAGACAATACTATTCATTTTCTGACCCACACCTGATGAGTGCAACATGCACACAAAACAAACCTGGCAACTTTCAGAGTGTTTTCATCATGTGGATCAGACAGGTAGACCTACTCTGTCCCATTCTAGTTGCACCACTTTGTTAAAATATCTCATTCTCATTATTCTGTTCATAGGCTGAGTTAAGAATTTAAGAAATTATTTGTGCATGAAAGACTTCATGCCAAAGGAGACTTTGACCATCTAGTCTTGGTCATTACATTCCACTCCCCCTCCCTCCCTCCCTCCCTCCCTCCCTCCCTCTCTCTCTCTCTCTCACACACACACACACACACACTTTTTTCCTTTTCTGGAAAGCATATCTTTATGCAAGGACCATGATCTATGCTGCTTCACCAATACAGTGATCTATTGTTACAAAAGTAGTTTCCTGGATTGCTTCAGGCAGAGAGCAGTAAAGAAATAAGCAAAATGTCTTTAGGTTTGTTGTGCAAAATTAACCTTGAAAGGAGGTCTGTGTATATGTAAATTTGTGAAGTTGTTCAGCTATTTGTGAAATTAGAATATTACAATAAAACTGTATACTTTGTCACATAGAGAGCCAGCGTGGGGTAGTGGTTAAGGTGCTGGAGTAGGAGTAGGGAGACCCAGGCTCTACTCCTCCCTTAAGTACAGAAGCCAGTTGGGTGACCCTGGGCAAGTCACTTCCTTCAGCCCTAACCGCTGTCAGACTCAGCAATAAGATGGCTGATAAACAGAATTCCTTGTTGCAGCATGCATTAGTGCAAAAAACAGCAGATCCTGCAACCAAGCTGGACAAATGTTAAGAAGAATAGCAACAATAATATGTCACATTACATTGTTTCTTTTTTCACACAGCAAGACATGTATGTCTCCCCAGAAAAGCAACAACAACACAAACAAACAAGCAACTGGACTCCCAGAAGTGTGTACGGTCAGTTCAATTTTAATTGTACATTAGAATAGCAAACTAATATATTTGAACCATCAGTTTGGAAGCAGCCCGATGTCACATCGTTTAGTATGAAGGCACAATTTGCCATAAAACGTAAGAAGCCTATTTCTAAATAAACAAAAACATTATTATCTTAAATTGTACTGTTGGTATAAGGATTTTCCCCAGACAAGTATAACCATTTATGTAAAGGGTGATTATGTACACATACAGACATATTCACAGATTAGGAAGCAAAAAAGATCAGTGCAAAGATAATGATGGAACGGATCTGGGGGAGTGGGAAGAAGAAGAGAAGGGCTAAGAACTACATTTGCACTTCAAAGCAGCAGAAGCAAATGGATGATCAAAAGCAAAAAAGAGTCAATAAGATTCATTTTATTAAGTTATCTGGCTGATAAGAATTACCAAGTCTAAATTCCCTTGGGATGGCAAAGTAAGACAAGGGTTTTTCTCCTTTTCATGTTTGTTTTGAGTTACCTAGATCTTGTTTGAAATGGAGAATGTGACTTTTGCTACTAGCAAGACATGCTGACCCCATCAGAACATTGTTTTCTACAAGATGGAATACTTGCCTACGGGAGAAAAAAAAACCACTACAATGTTCAGATGTTAAAATAACAGTAGCTGTCAGCAGAATGTAGATAAAGGACAATTTGAGAATAAAACTTTAGTTCTTATAATATTTGAGCAAATGTTCATCATAATCAGCAATGTTACAGTTACTCATTACAATGCCATACTCTTATTTTTACTTTTTTCCTGAAATAACCCATTGTAATGGAATAGAAGATATTGCAAACGATTGTCTTTTTGTTCATAGTGGAAAGTTTACAGGTGTAGGGAAAGAATGGGCAATCTGTGACCCCGAGGGAGGGAGGGAGGGAGGGCATACTTTTTCTGGCAAGCCTCAGAAATCCAGGTTTGCCATATATGATGTGGCCCTACTAACTTTATGCAACCCTTAGCCCTAAAAATAGTTTAGTGCCACCCATGTTTATCCAAAATTGTTCATCTGTAATCTGGGAGATCAATTCTTAACAACCTTATTTAGGGAGACAGTGTGATTTTATGTATTTCATTTCCCAAACTACATTCTGGATTATCAGATTTCCTATATATCAAAGCTCCTAGAAAGAATGGTCTCTTTTAAACATAGTTGTTCACAGGCATTCTGTCATGCATAAACATCAGTATATGGTATGTTTATTGACAATGTTTTTTTTCCTTAATACTGTATATGATAGGAAAGAAAAAGACATACAGGTCATCCTTGTTTAATAACCACTCAATCAGTGGCCATTCAAACTTATGATAGAGCTGAATGAATGGTACTTATGACCTGGTCTTCATAGTTGCAGCCGTCACAGTGTCCCCATGGTCATACGATTGTCATTTGCAACCTTCACTGCCAGCTTCCAACAAGCAAAGTCATTGGGGAAGCTGGCAGGAGGTTACAAATGACAACCATGTGATGTCACACTTAATGACAGTGTGAGATTTGTTTAATGGCAGAAACTGGAAGTGCCGGAACCGCCATTGCTAAGCAGCACAGTCACTGATGTCTCACTTTACAACCGTGTTGCTTAGTGATGGAAATTCTGGTCCCAATTATTGTTGTTAAGCAAGGACTACCTGTATAGTAACTTTTGGCCATACTACCTGAGAATTCTGGGGCTTCAGTCCCAATACATTTGCAAGACACATGTAATGGTATGTGAGAATGATCTTGGGGGACAGGAGGAAGAGCCACAGCCAGGCCAATGGTTGGATAAGAGGTAACTTAGCCTGCAGAAGGAATATGTGTGGCAAATGTCTCAGAAGGGACCCTCCCTAGTTTCTTGGGCTGTAAAGGTGATGGGGAGAAATGTACATTCACACTTGCAAGATTCTGTTAATGTAGCCTTAGAATAAAGTAGAGCTAGTACTTCTGGATGTGCTTCTTGTCTGGACTACTTGATAAGGCTGACGACAGGAGACTGGGGAAAGTTGATCTGGAGGGAACAAAAGATGCATTTAGGCAACACAATATAGCAAATACCTAGTCACAAACTGGTCGAATGATGATGAGGTTCATAAACAATTACTTTTATTTCTGGTGGTAACAATTTAATAAATAATTTAGATAAACAAGTGGATCAAGTAGTTCAGTGTTCAGAATGCTATATTGGTCGAAGAAGCCTTTGAACCCATGAAGTATTTGCAATTCCATCCAATCAAGTGCATATTCAGATCTTCACTTTGCGGAACCTTTCTAGTCAACAAAGGTAATGTAGTAATGTAGTTAGCTTGTTTCACTCTAATGCCTCATGGTGAAAACAAAACAAAACAAAACAGGAATAAACTCTGCCAACCCAAGAATAGCAATTGCAACAGTAACCTGCAGTTCCAAAGTCTGAAACATTAGTGTATCATGTAATGCTACATTATTTCCTAAAGCTGATGCATTTTATTTGCTGAGAACATTGGAAATTGGCATTTACTTTTCCATTGCCGCGATCACTTTCTTTTCGTATTGAGCTCTTATGAAGAACCTTTTTGTTGATATTTCATTAAGAACCTTGATGCCCTTTCAAAAACCAGCTCTTCACACTACTCTCTTATTTATATGTCTGTGGCACCACATGCTTGCTTTGTATGATGTGTTCCTATTAGTTATGTTATATTAGTTATATATACTAGTTAATATAACTAATATAACTAACTAATTATTAGTTATAATTATTAGTTAACTAATTAACTATTAGTTAACTATTAGTTAACTAACTAATTATTAGTTAACTAACTAATTAGTATATATAACTAATATAACTCATATTAGTTATATATACTAGTTATTAGTATATATTAGCTAGAGTATGTTGATGATACAAAGTGTGCTTGAATTTGATTTCATTCTCATACCTTTACTTTCTTTAATTTTTAATTTAGATTTGACCTTTTCTGTAAAAGATCTTAGCTACATTAACCATGTAACTTTTTATAAAAGTATAAAGTGGTGTTTATTGTAATGTAATTGGCACTTTACAATCCGTATTATTTCAGTTAAAGTATATATTCATATTGATTTAGTGATAATCAGAGTTCTAATGGATGGTTAGAACTGTGTTCATTGATTTCTTCTGGCCTCCATATATTAATAAGCTCTTCTGTAAAACTCAGAAAAATCAATAAACTTAAATGTTTTAAAATTCTTTCGTATACAGTCTGTATCCATATGATTTTTATCTTGTAATTTTTATAGGTGGATGCATTGTATGTACTGTACATACAACTTGTATGAGTAGAGAGAAAATATCCATCCTGAAGCAGCACTGAAAGGTTGTGCGTTGCCAACCCCACCACTGGACAGAGTAAAGCACAGGTGACATGAAATACTCATTGTGTTTCTATTGCTGGGGAATCAATGAAGTGCTGAAATGTCTTGGTTGCCATATAGTTCTACATGTTCCTATGGGAAGAGGGTTGATGGCACTGCCTGTTGCTCTGCCTTAGATAGCATGAGTTGCTCTTTGGCCAGCCAGGAGCCACGGGAATGTGTATATGAGGATGAGAAGTGGTCTATATTGTCCAACATATTTCATCTATGTAAGAGGGAAAGTTTATATTAATAATAATTTTTAAAAAGCCAAAATGAAATGTGTGTTCTGTCAAATGTCCTTCAATAGTCATTAATGCTGCTTCCTGTTATAACTCTTACTTAACATTTCAAAGAATCATGGAGCAAGAAAGGAATAAATTTTAGTCTCCAGCTGAGAGATGGGCCGTACACATATAAGATGCCCACAAAACAATCTCCAGTGGACTTCAAAGTATCTAAAGAGCATGCAGCTCCAGATGACTTATACTCTTTCTTTAGTATGCAGATTATTTAGGAAGATGAGAGGCTTTCATAAATGGATGCTAATCCATCGGGACATCTTTCATGTAAGTTAGATCACTAAAAGCAGTAAGGAAAAGAGAATATTGTAGAAGTATAGACTTTCAAAATAATGTGAGACCACATCTTCCAAGGTCACTCAATTTCTGGGCTAAAACAGGAAATAAAGCAGTATAATAGAACTTCTTATCCTCCATATTTAGTAATCAGACACAAAAGGGACTATTTTAAGCAATCAGATAAAAAAAGAACTATTTATGTCTCACATTACATTCTTAAATTAATCCTAATTCTTAATATGGGATTCTATTTTATATAGCCTCTTGATACATCATTTTAGAATTATGCAAAATATAAATTCCTTAACTTTTATTTAAGGTTGCATTAGCAGTTCTGGTCTATGAAAATCTGGATGACCACTGGATGACAGCAAAGAGATACAGAAAATTCTATTCCTCTACTATCTTCTTGTGGTCATCTTATTTTTCACACCTCCCTTCTGGTAGCTCTTTATACATTGATCAGATACTTGCAGCTGAAGCATTTTTATTTTTTATGTTGTTAAGTCTTCACGTTGCTTTTCCTAGTGAGATAATCTAGCTATAAATTATCTAGCTATACCAGAAGTATTTCTGTCTTTGTGCTGGCCTTAACTGTTTGTGTGACAGATAGATTAGAGAGAGAGAGAGAGAGAGGTAGAGGTAGTCTGCTTTGTAGTATGCCCCTATACACACACTTTTTAAAAAAAAAAATCCATATATACATACACACACACAGTTGCCTTAGTTGCTATTGCCAGCATGAAGCCTCTTATTTACTTTCAAGCAAAGAAAGAACAGAAAAGAGGATCCTTGGATGAAATGGAGGCCAGGGGTCCAGGATAGAGGCAAGAAGCAGTCACTCTTTGTGTTATAATCATGACAGAGGTTTACTGTTGCAGGGAATCTCTGATTGTAACAAACTCAGGTAAGGAGAAGGTCAGGAGAAATGTTTGTTAGTGGTTTCACCATGACTGTAAATATATTTACCTAAGGAAGTTCTGGGCCAGACAGTAGATTCTATGAGGAACTTTTGGATACCTGGGTTTTAACTGCCAATTTTGTTGGTATCAATTTTCAATCACTCCTGGATATGTAAGGAGGTCAGGCTGAGTCAAGCCTTTAAAAAAAAAACATAATAAGGAAAACTTATAAGTCTATTTCTCAGTAAATCAGTCCAGACTCTTTTCTCTCTCTCATTTAGCTGTCCCAGGCGAGATGGATTGAGATGGGGAATATAATAATTTGGCACTACATATATTTATTTGATCTTTCAAGGGGGAAAACATGTTTGCAACTGGTGTATTCCTTTCTTAGAGTTTTACCAAGTTGTCATTGTGAGTTAAAGCTATCTGTCATTTTTTAAAAACATGTAAATCATCTTGCAAGACTGGTGAAACTATATTGGGCAGCCTTGGCAAGGTAGGCAGCCTTGGCAAGCATATTATATTGGCTTGTAATGGTCTAAGACTGTAATATACTGACTGACTGGTATGTCATATTGTAATATTATATATATAATATAAAATAAAAAGTGTGTGTGTGTGTGTGTGTATAGTGTGTGTATGTCTGTGTGTGTGTATAGTGTGTGTATGTGTGTATGTGTATGTGTATGTGTATGTATGTATATGTATGTGTGTGTGTGTGTGTGTATATATATATAATGCAATAGCTTAGAAGCTACAGAATTACAGGTTTTATCCCACACAGCACACAATACCTCACAATTTGATATATAGGGAATAACAAAGGGAGGCCATAGCAACAAGGATAAATGAAGAATCACTATGTGCCTATGTTCATTTTCACAGGTTTAGTAGGGCATGGGAACTAGGTTTTATTCAAAGCTTCATGGATAATATGGATTTTGTGTGGGGACTTTAGCGGGGACCCATGCATTTCATGGGTCCTTAATTTGATTGAATTTATTCCATTAAGAGAGAGATATAAGATACTGAAGCAGCACTAGCATAAGAAAATGGAGTTTTCTTGCAAAGTAGAATCAATTAATCAAGCAAGCAAACAAACAAAAATTACAAACATGGGAATGGGATGATTTCTAGTCCAGGATCCATTTTAAGTGACCCACAAGCAGAATACTGTGCCCCATGCATTTCATAGGCAGGAATTAAGCAAAGATCTATTTAAATCTAGAACTCCATTCACATTGGTCTGTGAGAAGGAAATCAAGCCCTCTTCCCACCATACTGTCTTCCTCGTTGCTGTTTCCTGCCTTACAGTTTTCCTCCCTCAATCAAGGCAAAAGTTTAAAATTTACAATTAGAATGGGCTCACACAAAATATTAAAACGTGGCAGGAAGAGTTAACGTTCCTTGAACTTAATTAAAAAATGTCCTTAATTGAATAATAATAAATCTCTTCCCGAAGAGATTAGCTTTTCAATCAAGCAGCACCAGATAGGCAAATACCTCAGCTCAACAGGATACCTAATTACAGGAAACCACAACTCAGCAGGGTGCCTGACTTCAGAGCGCTCCCTCTTGGAACTCCGGCTAAGTGCAATTTCTAAGAATTGGCGGACACACTTTCACTCACTTCCAAAAGAACAAAGGCAGGGCTTCCAGGAAATTGAAGGCGTGGCCACATCCGACAGCTGACTTTGCATGTCGTGCTCTCAGAAATAAACCTTATCTCTGTTTCAGGCAACTGCCTGCGAATTTTTATTCCCAGCTTGGAAATAAACTTAGTAAGAATTCTTTCCAACGGGTCTGTCTGCCACTTTCCATTTTTCTAAGTCTGCCCCCCAAACAGTTTTGAAAATCATAATCTTCTGTTTTTAACTTAAAAATAGTGCTTTCTCCTTCATTTCCTGTGTATGGGACCAGTGCCTTGGTATATTGCTGTAGATTGTAAATTGCTCCCTTCTTCTTGAATGTGAGTGAAATAATTTGTTCCTCTCCTTCAAAAAGAAAAAAAAGCAGGCTATTAAAGGGTGACAGGCCTCCTTGAATCCACATGTAGCTTAAATCCAGCAATGAAATAGAATGAAAAAAAATCATTATAGGCTTAGAGAAAGAAACGCTACTTCCCTGGCAGCTGTGATCAAAGCTATTTCTACTTCTCTCAGACGTAGCACTCTCCAATCAGGTTTTAGAAAGTGGGATTTGCAGACTATTCTCAGTTCTCTGCAGTCCTCCCCCACTTCCCCACATTCAAGTAATAAATTGCACAAGCGCAATCCACCTTAGGCTTGGTTGATAGAGTAATATGTGAAGATATTATCTGATTTTCCAAGTTCAGTTGGAAAACAAATTCAGAAGACTTTCACCAGGTAAATTTGTGTAAGAATGAAAGAGTTCAAACTTTTGCAGATGTAAAATGTCTCAGGTTTCTTAGATGAGTTGATTTTTTTTCTGTGAGAATATTAAGTGCCAGAAAAAAAATCCACTTTGAATATGGAGTTGCGGGGTGGGTGGGTTTTAACTTAAGTACTTTGAGGCCTGTAGAAATATTTGCAGTTCTGAGAACATGCTATGGGCACTGTCAAAACTTGTTGCCATGAAAGGTTTGACTAATCACAATACAGCCACTTACCAGAGGATGAATAGGTAAAGTTGTCATGTAGGCCTTCCCAGATACTCTTTGTCAACTAAGTTCAATGCCCTTGTCTATTTCTGGTATGTGGGTCTACTTCCAAACAAAGAATTTTTAAAAATTAATTTTTAAAATCACCTGTTAGTCATGTGTCTTACAAATAAAGATACTATCTGAATCTGTCATTTGCATTGTAGAATGTAATTTTTTAAAACTGGAAGAATAACACAAAACTAAATAAAATCAGATGGGTCATAAAGCTTAGAGTATCCACAGGGGATATCTGCAGACACAGATATTGACAGCACTACATTGGAGATCTAAGAGTCTTAAAATAACCACTGATTTCTTTCGCTTTTCTTCTTCTTCTTCTTTTAAAAAAAGTAGGTTTAACTTGACTTGAAAACAAGTTTATTTATTTAACAGTATGCCATTATCCATATATAACCACAAGGGTTAAATCATTATGGTTGTGAATCAGTCAGTTTATTATAATGAATTTGAATACCTGAATTGGTGATTCTGTTGTGTTAATGTAGTTCTATTTCAAAATCTATTAATTAACACTGTCTTTTGTATGCAGATGCAACTTTTGTGTGTATGAGTGTTTAGAGATTATTTTAAACATTATTTAAATCTCAGCTGTATGCACGCTTGGCAGTATTCTGTTTTTCCTTAGCTACCAGATATTTCTTTGCTAAGTGCATCTCTCTCATATTGTAAAAATGAGATAATAGCCTGTATGCTATTGAAAAAAGCAGCCCCAAAACATTGCCTTCCAACATCATAAGCAAAGTTGCCCATCTCTACAAAATATACTTTGATTTATATATACTATATCAACTCCCCACTACAGTGCCTCCAGAAAATCAAAAACTTAAAAATAGAAGATGAAATTATGGTTTCATTCAATGTCACAGCACTCTTTACATCTATAGATCCAGAACTAGCAAAAGAATTCATGGCAGCAGTACTACACAACATACCTAACCTAGCCAAATACACTAAGATCAAAATGCCCAGAATCATGGACCTCATCAACCTCTGCCTCACTACCTACTTTCAGCCTGATGGACAAATATACCAAAAAATCAGAGGAACACCCATGGGATCACCACTCTTGGAACTCATAGCAGAGACTATAATGCAGCATCTAGAAACTATAGCACTCCTACACATACAACAAAAGTATGAATCTGGTATGTAGACAACACCTTCATCATAATAAAAAACGAACAACTACAGAAGACACATGAAACAGTCAACAACATCTTCAAAGGAATAAAATTCACAAGGGAAAAAGAAAGCAACAACACACTATCCTTCCTGGATATCCTCATCAGCAGTGGAAACAATGGCAAATTACAAAAGTAAGTCTATCAAAAAATAACCCACACTAACCAGGTGCTCCATTACCAAAGTGACCACCCAACCTCCCATGAGAGGAGCTGTCTAAGAACATTATTCAGATGAGTACAAACAACTACAGCTACTCAGAACACCAGAAAAAGGAAACAGTCCATCTATACAATATCTTCCAACAAAATGGATACCCACTCAACTCACTATTGCACAACCAACACAAGCTATGAAATGGATAACACTACCATACATCAAAAACATCTCAAAAGCAACCAACAGACTATTACAACCAAATAGCATCACCATAGCACACAGACCAACTAAAGCCCTCCAAAACATCTTAAATAAGCCAAAAGACCCAGTAGCCCAAGAAGAAAAAAACAAGAGTCATCTACAACATATAGTATAAGAACTGCAACAGCGACTATGAAGGACATACGGGCAGAAGACTAGTACCATACATCCATGTACACCAACTAGCAGTCAGAAGACACAATGAAAACTCCTTAATCTCACAAAACATGGACAGACTCAACCATAGTTTCAACTGGAAAACTTTGACCATCCAAGATCAAGCTAAATTAAAAAATGCTAGGGAATTCCTGGAAGCTGGGCATTCAGACTAATCTGCCATCCACAGGACACATAGGGATAAACCACATTTGTACATCATTCAAAGGAGACAATTAAAAAAGCTAAGAAGGAAACAAAAAGACCAGAACACATCCTCTCCAGCAGCCTACACCCAGATAAGCAGGGATTAACACCAGACAAACAATCAAGCAGAAAACAATACCCTAATCAAGGAAATACCAAGGAGAAACACACACACACCCAACGCTGTCAGGGCAAGTTACTGTATATAAACAGGGAGCAAACCCCACACTCACTGATGATGTTACCTGTAATGAAACACCTGCAAGCAAACAAACAAGCTCAGAGAGCACCACAGATTCTACAGTTCAGTCCTGAGCTACATATATTCTCTTCTATTGGAAATAAACTTTGCTTTTCATGTTTGTTATTATTCAAATACATATGCAGGATTGTGTGTTTGTGTGAATGCAGGCACACAATTACACAATAATTGGGAGGAATCAAGGACAGAATGGAGTATTGGGGAAAAGATCAAGTCTAAATGGAACACTCCATAATGTCACATTTCACTGAAGATATATTTGTTTTCCTAAAACCATAATTGATCAGGATTTTCAGCATATATTTGTAACTAGGCAAAAAGCCAGCTGGGTAACTTTGGGCCAGTCACTCTCTCTCAGCTCTGGGCAATGACAAACCATTTCTGAAAATCTTGCCAAGAAAACTGAAGGGATTTGTCCAGGCAGTTGCCAGGAGTCAGGACTGAGTTGAAGGTATCATCCCCCCCACCCAAAAAGGGGTAACTGTCCCATATTAGTTAGACCATTTGGAGGGTAAGCTAGTAAATTTCCAATTCACCAATTAAATCTCTGTGCCCCAGTGTTGTCCTTTCTATAGGTTTTGAACAATGACTGGGGAAATCCAGCACTGAATCCAGTCATAGCCAGTGAAACTCATAGGGTGACTTTAAAGCAGTCACTATCACTCAGCTCAGTCAAGGTGAAATTCAAAGAGTTCATACTATGCATGCTGCTTTTCATTCCAAGAGAAAAGGCAGATGCATATTTAACCAAAAAAAAAGCGGGGGGGGAGGAATTGTTTGATAAAAATGGTGCTGTTCTATAAACAGCAGTTCCTTTATATATGATGGAGAATTATGTTACTTTCAAGGAAACAAGAGTGTTTTCACATTTATCTTCATTATAACTTAACAGAGAGTCATATATTCATATTTCAGGATACCTTCATTAAAATTCTGTTTTTATGTAAGAGTTTAAAGCACTGAATGCATTGCAGAGTTTCTAGACCAAGCTCCCTGCTGCCTATGACATCATCTGAGTATTTTCTGAAATTTCAGGGTTGTAAATATCTGGCCTGAATGTAATCAGATGAATACAAGGTTGATCTGGGTACAGGAGCCAGAAGAGAACTGTACAGATTTGGAGTAATTACCTGCATGAATTTATAAATAAAGGAAACCCTGGCCTTTTGTGTTCCATGTTATTTTGATATTTTGCCTCTCAGTTACAGTTGTATGAAAAAGAAAGTACACCCTCTTTGAGTTCTATGGTTTTACGTATCAGGACATAATAAAAATCATCTGGTCCTTAGCAGTTCTCAAAAGTAGGTAAATACAACCTCAGATGAACAATAACACATGACATATTATACCATGTCATCATTTATTTTACAAAAAGAAAGCCAAAATGGAGAAGCCATGTGTGAAAAACGAAGTACAGCCTTACTGCTTCCATAGGTATGAAGAGGCTAAGAAGCAGCCAGGTGCTGCTAATCAAATGCCCTTGATCAATTGACCATCAGCAAGTGTGACTACCTCTTTAAAAGCCAAAGTTTTAGGATTTTGCTGGTCTTGAGCACTGACATCTGTGTTAACACAATGCCAAAGAGTAAAGACATCAGCAATGATCTTAGAGAAGCAATTGTTGCCCCCCATCAATCTGGGAAGGGTTATAAGGCCATTTCCAAACCATTTAAAGTCCATCATTCTACAGTAAGGAAGATTATTCACAATTGGAAAATTTCAAGACAGTTGCCAATCTTCCCAGGAGTGGACGTCCCAGCAAATTCACTCCAAGGTCAGACTGTTCAATGCTCAGAGAAATTGCAAAAAATCCAAGAGTCACATCTCAGACTCTACAGGCCTCAGTTAGCATGTGAAATGTTAAAGTTCATGACAGCACAATTAGAAAAAGACTGAACCAGTATGATTTGTTTGAAAGGGTTGCCAGGAGAAAGCCTTTTCTCTCTAAAAAGAACATGGCAGCATGGCTTAGGTTTGCAAAGTTGCATCTGAACAAATTACAAGACTTCTGGAACACTGTCCTTTGGACAGACGAGACCAAAGTGGAAATGTTTGGCCATATTGCACAGCGTCATGTTGGCAAAAACCAAACACAGCATATCAGCACAAACATCTCATACCAACCGTTAAGCCCGGTGGTGGACGGGTGATGATTTGGGCTTGTTTTGCAGCCACAGGACCTGGGCACCTTGCAGTCATTGAGTTGACCATGAACTCCTCTGTATACCAAAGTATTCTAGAGTCAAATGTGAGGCTAAAGCTTGGCCGACATTGGGTCATGCAACAGGACAATGATCCCAAGCACACCAGCAAATCTACAACAGAATGGCTAAAGAAGAAAAGAATCATGGTGTTGCAATGGCCCAGTCAAAGGCCAGACCTCAACCTGATTGAATGCTATGGCAGGACCTCAAGAGAGCTGTGCATAAACAACTGCCTGCAAATCTCAATGAAGTGAAGCAATGTTGTAAAGAAGAGCAGGCTAAAATTCCTCCACAACAATGTGAGAGACTGATAAAGTCATACAGAAAATGATTGCTTCAAGTTATTGCTGCTAAAGGTTCTACAAGCTATTGAATCATAAGGTATACTTTGTTTTTCACACATGGCTTCTCCATTTTGGCTTTCTTTTTGTAAAATAAATGATGACATGGTGTAATATGTCATGTGTTGTTGTTCATCTGAGGTTGTATTTACCTACTTTTGAGAACTGCTAAGGACCAGATGATTTTTATTATGTCCTGATATGTAAAACCATAGAACTCAAAGAGGGTGTACTTTCTTTTTCACACAACTGTATGCAAACATTCTAAGTGCAACCACAAGATATTTGCCTCTTTGAATTTGTAGTACATATTATAATTACAGCTGTAAATGTGCATTTAAATGAACTCCATTGATGTGCATAATAAATGCACCTGGGGTTACCTTCGGAGTTACAGACTGTACCAGCTGGTGATTCCTGGTTGCTAGTAAGCATTATTCTTAACTGTTCTTTATCAGCGGGTTCTTAAGATTGGCACTGTGAGCATGGATGGGAAGGACTGTTTACAATACTTCAAAGCTTTTCTTTTTCTTTTATTCCTTCCATTGGGTTTCTTGGGTGAATTTCATATGTTCCGTCCAAATACTCTGGCGCCTTTTCTCACTGATTCTTTCATAATGCTTTCCAAATATATGTAGTTACAGTATATTTTGGGTGTTCTGATATGTCAGTCAAATAGAAAGGGCAGAGCTAGCACAGGCTGTTTAGGCAGATGCTCTGTCATTTGTTCTTTCAAGCTTCAGGATGAACTTAAAAAAACCCAGATCTTTTGATCTCTGCTCAAGAAAGCCCTGCAGGCACATCTAACATTAGGCCGAAGTTGAAATGGCCCCTTCCTTTTTGTCATTCTAGTCAATGACGACAGAATGAGGATGGATATTTTGACTTTTTCTCAGGTATGAGAAAATTGGCGACAGCTTGGCTGACCTTGCTATCCTGCTTTTAAACCTGTACACGCTCTCTCTTTTTTGCATCAGGGGAGATGTAAATGCACTGCATTTGGAGAAGAATAGGGTAGGAAAAGCAGCTGGCTGCTTTTAATGAGAAAATGTACGCGCATGTAAGAGGCATTTGGACAGAGAAAAGAAGACAAGTGACGTACCCTTCTTCAAAATGAAATGTTGGTTGTCCCTTAAACACGTCTTCCAAATCTGTTCCCTTTCATGGCCTTCCACCACTGAAGGCTTCAAACTTATCTTCTTAAGAGCATTATTTGGCATGGCAGAATTTAAACTTAGCCTACAAAAACTACGTAGTTTAAAAACAAAGATGCGAATGATAACAGGGATTACCTTTGCGGACATTTGTATCTTTCTGATTTACACTTTACTGTATTCATTCCTGAATATGTGAGTTGTCCTAGACAATGAAGAATGTAGAGCAATATGGCTTTGTTTAACAAATATAAATACCATGCAAATGGGAAAATTCAGGAGACATGTAAATTTCATGCATAATACACTTAGGCATGAAAGACATCATGCAGCCCTTAATTATCCAAAAGGAAAATGACACTGAATTTGATGACCTCCAAAAAGATGAGACTGACAAGAAGGATATAAAAATGAAAAAGGAGATAGCTGTAATATGTAATCAGTACACAATAAGGATATAAATATTTGATGAAAGACTTCTTAAAGTTTTCTCTGCTTTTCTTTATTATGATTCACTAGAGTGTTGCCTTCCATAAAGCTCTTCATCAGTTTCTTCACTACCATTGTCTTTGTCATTTTCCTCACTTTAACAGCTTTCAGTATTTGTAGTGTCTTCTTTGAATTCAAACAAATAATATTTGTTTCTGTCTCTAGAAGTCAAAATGTAACATTCCTTTTCATAAATCATTTGCATACAGCTCTGTCCAGCTTTTCAAGGACACAGAAGGGTTCTTGCATAAATATTGCATAAGTCTGGGTATACTCTGATCATCCTCTGACTCCCTCCTGTTTCTGTATTATTATTTGTTTAGTTTATATATTGCCATTCCTCCAGGAGCCCAAGGTGGTATTAACAGAACTCTGTTCTTCAATTTTTCTCTAATTGTAAAGTAGAGAGAGTGTGTGACTGGCACAAAGTTACCTAGTGAAGTTAAAATGGGTGTCCCTGATCCTAGTCCAACACCTTAACCACCATTCCACTGTTTCTGAGTGGGTGCAATCAGTAATGTCCAACTTCCCCTTCTCACCCATGTTCCCTCCAGTTTATGAGATCTAGTCTTATGGAAGATGTCATGGGGAAGAGAGCAGAGAGAATTCTGAGAAGTATTACCCTCATTTCAGAGGCAGTATAAATGGAAACATTCAATTTGCTTTTAATAATTCTGCAGTATCACCTCTGAAAATATAATTAGGCATTATTTTCTAAGATCATGATTTTTAATTAACTCATTTAATACATTTTATTAAGGATGCATGGAACTCCAATTTCAGACAGCTTTGTCAAGAGTCATTATTTCCATTGCATGGAATGAACTGATAGAATTTTGAAAGCCATCATATCCAATGAACAGTATACATGTAGTATTTAAATTCTCACTATACAGAGAATGGTGTAATCTCATTGGGCCTATATGCTAATTGCTGGTTATCAGAAGTGTTACAGTCTAAACTGGTTACTTGCTTCATCTCCATCATATACAGATTGACTCTCTTTGTGTTTGTTGTGACTTACATTGTTTTGTTTTTGTTTTAAATTTTCTTTTAAAATGTATATTACAGACTTATGATCTTGCACTATATGAATAACGAATTAAACATGAATTTAAAAAAGAGTCTTGCTTCACAGAGTTTATCTTCTCTTTCCTCAGATTTCTATAGAAAAGGAAGATATTTTAGATACTAAATTCTTATTTTTTTTCTTATTCACCAAAGCTGGAAATGTTGAAATGCAGCCTTATAAACAATAATATTCCCTTCTTTTGCAAAGCTGTAGGAATTGAGGATTGCTTCTTAATTGGTTTACTTAAATAAAAGCACTGTGCTTCTCATAAGTTACTGTTGGCGTGGTCTTCATCATGGGACTACGGTAGTGATATAATGCATCAAATTTGCTCAATAAAGAGTGAAATGTTAAGGAGGAATTAAGCTCTCCTAAAAGTGAGTAGCAAAGAGAGGCAAATACATGAGAGGAGAGCTAATAAATGAAAAGAGAAAAACTATGTGGGAAGAAAGTGTAGCAGCTATTCAGACACAGAATAAAGGCAGCTTGTGCATTATTTAATGACTGTTAGTGGAAGCAGATGGCTTTAAGGAAACAAATGGAACCAACAACAAAATGTTGCACTGTACAGTTTTTCTCTTCACTCTTCTAGCTAGTAAAATATGCCTTCATCTATGAAATCCACTCTGTTTTCACCATCTTATGGCCACTTGCTACCCTCAATCCTCCTTGGAGATCCTTGAGATTAGCTCAACACATAATGATGGTGCTTGTTTTATAAAAGCTGCCTTGTATGTTTGTAAATATTGGGGTTCCCAAACTATTAATGAGTTGTGTGCAGATGGATACTGTTTTGGTACCATAAGGACTGGGTGCTTTAAGAGTTGCATTAAAGATGCTCTGGTTTAATTATTCAATGTGTTAATGCCCTGCATCTTTTTTTAGGCTCGTACAGAAACCTGAAAAGGATGTGTGTGCTTTAATGAATAGCAGAGAGGTGCTGTGCTTACATGAGGTTCAAAGTTTTGAATAATTTTCAAAGTGTGCATAGCCCTTATTGGCACTCACTTCTGAACAATTGAAGAAGAGTGAATGATATGAAGAGGAACATCAGCTGATATTTTCTGTTTAATATAGTCTTGAATTTGCTGATTGTATATAAATGGGCAATATGGAACTGCCTCTACCCACAAATACTTCCTTTTGGAAGAAGAGCCAGCATTACATATTTATTCCTCTGTACAATTAAGAGAACCATTCTATCAGTTAAAATAAAACGGGACAGTATTTGTATATAGCAGCTTCTGGATTCAAATGCATATCAAATGTCTCTGCAAACATTATGCAAATCCATATGCTGTTACATTAAGTTACAATGGTACAAGAGAGCAATGGCTATCAAGTAGTATCCATAAAATGCTTCACAGGAAATGGAGCTAATTTTTACAGCTCAATACTCTCTTGTATTCAGTTCTGTCAACATACAGTATGTTTGGAAGTAACACCAAGCGTCCAGCATGTATCCTTCATAGCACTGCTACCTAAGAAATTTCAAATTATAGGTAGTCCCCATTTAAGAACAAGTTCCATTCCCAAGGTCTGTCCTTAAATCGAATTTGTATGTAAGCCAGAGCAGTATTATTGAATAATACTGTACAAGTAATATTGTGTAATTAACTCAAACCATTGTGTATTTCACCTGAATCTCTGTGAACTTGAATTTTGCTACAATAGGCTCTGTTCTTAACGTCTGTAATCTGGGCGTTCTTAATTTAGGGACTACCTGTAGATATTACAAATGCAATTTATAAATACAAAACATGTTTTCTGCCATACATGTGCTAATATACTTTGCCCTTACGTTTTCTTTCTGAGGCTTCCTTCTGTTTGACTTTTCATGAAAAGCAACAATATATTGTGAAAGTATTGATTCATGCCAGTACAGTTGTTAAACTGAACATTAGGATTAAGCAACACATTCTATGCTGGTCCCAGGGATTTGCTCACTTTCCCCAAATACTATAGGCCTCCCAAATTAATTTCAATTTAAAATTTAAAAAGTATTTGAAATTATTTTAAGAAATTAAAATGTAGCCAATATCTCATGAGATTACCATATCTTGGAACAATCTCACTCAAAATGTTGTAAGATTTCGGTGATCTCACACTGTAATCCCACAGGATTATAATAATCTTGAATGAGTCTAGATGCCAACATTGCAGAGTCTTGCTGAAATTTCTTGGTATCTAGGAATGAGATCACCAGAATCCCAAATTTAGTGATCTTATGACATTTGGGTGTTGTTCTTATTTTTGTTTGTCTGCACCTGGGCCAATGCATGGTTTCACATGATGACATTAAACCCTGATGTACACCTACCAGGAATATAGGACGCTGCATTTTCATTCAACTGAATATTTGATTCATAATAAATGGTACAATAAATTCTCTTTTTGATTTTTGATGGGAGTTTTTAAACTTCCTGGAAATTCCCAGGTTGCACCTGGAGCCATCCACTTACAATGAGTGTCCACAGTCACTGAACTCTAGCCCTTTCTGCTGTAGATGTATGTAACAAAGGAGCATGTAACAAAGGAAAGTTCAGCTCTTGTGTTTGATATTAAATAACATTATACTGTTTGTACAGCGAGCAGCCAAAAATAAATAGATCATAATCAGGTGCTTAAATATTTATGGGGGGGGGATATAACAACAAGAATAAATAATTCATTTTCTATCTTATTTCTCCTTGTAAACTTTGGAATAAAACAAAACACAAAGCAAGATGCTTAACTAGTTTGTTTGCTTCTTACTAAAACAAAAGAACATGAAAACACTGGAGAGAGGTGAACACCAATACCATATGGTCTATCAAGGCTTGCTGTGTGGCTAATGCTTCCCTACTCCCCACCCCCTTGTGCACACACATCGATTATCTTAATGATCTTAACATTCTTAATGGTATTATTTGAAGTAAGCCAAAAAAGAATAAGCAGAACAGACTTCACAAAGTAAGAAATGGGGTACAAGGCATAGAAAAATGCTTAAAACACTTTTATTCCAGTAATGGTATTACATGCAAAGTTATTTCAATAAATTTTTGTAAATTCAGGGACATGAATGGGATGGATAGATGGAAGGATATTATTTTGGATAAATAATATGAAACTGAGCAATCTTGAACCATTTTCAGCCAAATTTCCTTTGCAAGATTATTTTTAGAAGAATATGATAGGGAAAGGATCACCATATTCATGGAGGAAAGGTGTGATGTAGATCTAGTAAAAAAACCCCAAACCAATCAGTGTTTTAAAAAGCATTTAGCATCTTATGTGGCTGGAGTAAAATTATGCAATCAAGAAATTAAGAAGACCTGTGAGTAGATTTTGCATCCAGCAAAATATACAATTATATTTGGAAATAGTCTGAAGTGAACATCTGTCCCTCCTGAATTGTAATTGGCAAGTGAAGTGCTATTGAAACATTTAATCAAAACTGAATTATCTTCAAATTAAATTAATATAAAACTTCAGGAGATTAGCAATGAGATGTAATTTAATGTCATTCCACTTGTGTATATTTTTTTTATTGTAGATTAAAAGTGATCAGGCTTCACAGCTTTGCTGGGAGATTTTTATGAGAGTGGGTGTTCTAATAATTTCAAAAGTTATTAAAATGTTAATTAGATTTTTTTTTCTCAAACAAAGCATCTTTTTCTACCCATCTTATACTTGCATTCACTGTAGCATGGAGAGGTAGGTCCTGTAAAAATGTGCCTTTATAATAGATAAGAAGCTTTCTACCTAAAACAGAGAAATCAGGACAGAAATATAATTAGGTTGCAGAAAAATTCACCAAGTGAGCAAATGTCTACCGAGAGTCATACTGAGAAATGTATAGCAAAAGAATAGCTTCCATATTGCAGGGATCAGCAGTTTTTGGACTGCTCTTGGTCTCCAAGCTCCCTTTTACAACCATGCCAAATAATGGAATGGGAAATTAAACAAAATAGGTTTAATACAAAAAGACTTACCATATTTTTAGTGAAAAAAAAAAGGGGGGGGGAATCAGGCTAAAAATCCTAGCCTCCTATTATTGTTGATATCATGACATCATCACTCTTGATCCTACTGCCCACAGCCATTGAGCAACTTTTAAAAGTTCAGTCATTGGTCAGAGGGACACAGTATTTTAAAATGGATATCCATGTATATTTGCTTTCAGGTACACACAGCTTCCAGTTGATCCTTTGGATGGACAACGTCTTGTTCATGTAAAAACTGAATGGAGTCATTTTGATTAGGATCTAGCGCACACCTTCCTCCTCAGATTTCCCTCCTGCTTCTTTATTCTGGAAATTTCAGAAAGAATAGTGAAGTGGAAGTATTGTGACTAAAGTTTTCATCTGAACTATTTCATTTCATTTCACATTAGCGAACAGTATAAAGTTGAACTCACATGGAGGAAACCTTTTATCACAATCCCCATCTCTTCCAACTACAGATAATGAATTAAGGCATTAGACTAGGGCAACTGCCATGTTTCAGAATTTGCATACTTATTTAGAAGAAAGTCTACTGGGTTCAGTTGATACTTACTCCATAGTAACTCTTGTTAGTAAGTCAATGGTCTATCAATCCTTTGGATACTTTATTCACTCAGGTCTATTTCTCTTATTCTTTCTATTGCCTGCAATGTTTGAAACTATGATTATTCATTTCTCAACCACCTCAGTTTTAGCTCAATCTCAGATTGAGCTCAACTCAAATCTCGTAGCTGCTGCCATCTTGTTTTTGAAGAAATTTGATCATTTTTGTAATTTTTTATCAAAATGAACTGAAACAATTATCACTTACTGGTAAACCTGATTGCTGAATGAAGAAGGATGGAAGATTGGAATGTTGTTGTTTTTTTGCTAGAAGCAGAAGTAATTATATTTTTGTATTATTGAAAGAAAGCTATGGCAGAACTTAGCAATTAACTATTGCAAAATCAACGCAACCAGTAGGTAATATATTTCATCAATATTTTGGATATCTCTAACCTATGATCAACACTGGTCACTGCATATCTTAAAAAAGGATAAAATAATATTTTTTCCCTGCCATTGCCGTCTGTGCAGCTGACAACAGTGACAAATCTAACAATACATAATTATAAATGATTTAAAATAAGTTTTAGAAAAGTGTTGGCTTGGTTTTGAAAAATAGCCATGGAATCACAACACATTTATCTTTATGGAGATTTTAAATCAACCTTCACTGCATAGTTCCATAATGAAAAATGAAATTCACTCTCATCTCAACAGTCTTTTATTGATGCAGTATTTGTGAGTCAGGCATTGCAATTATGTATGGAAAGAATGTGTTTTATACAGAGAAGGAAATGTGAGGAAAGGCCAGTATGATATTAAGCATATTAACTCCTAATTCTAATTAATTTGTTGTTGTTACCTTATAATTTCAACAAGAGTCTACAACCCTACATTTCTCTTCCCCCCCCCGCCCCACACACAGACCCACACAATCATTTATTTGGAAATAAAATACATTAAACTCACTAAGATTTACTTAGATTGGGTTTTACATGTCTTAGGTGGTGAGTGAAGCTCTAAAATAAAAGCATTACAGTTACAATTAAACCAGTGCCAAACAGATGTGCATAAACTGTTTAACTTCAGAATTTCTCAATTTGTGGTGAGACCTATTATACACTCATACACCTCAAAATATACAGGTACAATTTTGCAGATAGACTTTCAGAAGCAGAATATTAAGATCAATTTCCAGAGTCCTTTTACCTCCCAAATGTGACATGTCTTCTGATTCTCCCTCGATTTTTCTAACATCATTGCCTGGAACAAATTCATCTTGAGATCAAAAAGGATTATGCATATAAAATCCTCACCTGCAACATGTGCAATGTATAGCCTTTGATGATGATAATCAAACTTGTAACCATGGAGCTGCAATCACTGTCTGCTTGTCTTTTCATGCTTCTTCAATTTCCTCATTACTTTCATGTAGCCCTACGTGCCTTTTGCCTAATTAATTGGCCAGCCTGAGATTTATGCAGCTTTAAAGTGGTGATGGTGCTGCTGCTATTATTATTTTCAATATGGCAGTGATCACAGGTGGCTTCACTTTTTTCTGTTATTATTTTGGCATTACAAAAAAATACTATAAGCTGGCCTGCAAAACTAGGCTCTGAAAGACAGCATCTGCATTTCATAAATAAATAAATAAGCAAGTTTTTAAATATTATTTCAGTTCTGCTCATATTGATGCCTGAAAGGAAATATAAATGTTCTGAAGTCATGTATAGTTTATAAAAAAAAATGTACAGGGATAACCTAACCTAAAACATTCCTGGATTTTTAATTATTATCATTATCATTATCATTATCATTATCATTATCATTATCATTATCATTATCATTATCATTATCATTATTATTATTATTTATATGCTACTGTTAACTTTAGGGAAATAATTACGAAGATAGAAACATAAATTTTGAACATCAAATCATAGATTTCATGTATTCTGTATTATGATTCTGGATATATATTAATAAAATGCACCCCCCAAACAGCACCACTTATAAATGGCATGGTTATGTATGAGTTATTATTTTTCAAACCAGCAATGCAGACATAAAAATTACAACATATACAGTATATGTACAGTACGAGGTACTAGAAGTGACTCTTTCAGAAACATGCTGGGTAGATGTTCTCCATGAAAATGAAGATTTTGGCTAGATTCAGTCTTTATTTTCTGCCATTTGGTGACTTTTATTACAGAGATCTACATGGAAATAGCCTACAGATCACAAGAAAGATTCACTGATATTTTACATTAAAGTAGTTGGCTCAGATTTCAACAAGTTGGCTATACTGGCATTGTGCTCGATTGTTAAGGAGATAGGGGTGTGCCCCCCTCTTCCCTTCTGCATAGACAATATTCTAATATAGAAAGGGTTAATTAGCCAGCTGAGGCCATTTGTGTCTAACTCAGGGAGGTTTGAACTGTAAATCTCTCCAGAATTAGTTATCAAGCTTTGTAGATAATATCTTTGCATTGTAAATTACTCTTGTCTTTGAGCCTTTTATCTATATCATGCCTTATAACAATTAAGATAAAGAGGACAGCTGAGTTTCCTAACCTAACACCTGCCACCAGGGAGGGAGGGGAAAAGCACTGCATGCTAGAAATCATGTTTCCCATAAAAATATTCTTAGCAATGTGTCGATGTTGGAGTTCCCAAGTTATTGCCAAGATTTGTCATCAGACCATCCCCAAGTGTTGTCTGCTATTGTCTTATTTAAAAATACCCTCAGCAGTGGTTTAACTGTCTGAAATATGACCAAGTCACTGATAAGATGTGCTATCAAGCCATCTCCAGATGTTTAAGAACATCTTAAGAAACATATTAAAAAGGTGGCACACTGAATGGATGTGGATCTTTTTTTCTCTGTAACTCTCTTTATATTTATTTAATAAAATCCTTTTTGGCATTTCATCCTGATATTGGTCTATTATCTCCATATCCAAAAGAACCAATTGTCTCCTAGCTGGCCACCAGGTGCCAACACAATGGTCAATAAATTCTGTAATTGGTTCAGAAACACTGAAAATATTTTGAATAGCTCCTGGATTTCAAATGACCTTGAAATGTTATCCAGTTTATTAAAGCTATTTCTAAATATGATACCATCATAATACACTTGTGTGAGGGTGTGTGTGAGGGTGTGTGTGTGTGTAATGTTTTAACTTAAAATTGACATTATTTCCGTGAGAAAAAAAGAAAAAAAATAGTATCTCTAACTCCTATTTGAAAAAAATACATTACTGTTGAAGTGCTTTTGAGCGTTTGAAGAACTGCAAGTGCACTCCTATGAAGTCTTTTTTCAGAAGTAATACCCATTTTTAATTTCCAGACAAGTCCAGATCAAACTGCCACCTTATGTGTAATTTCCATGCCTGGATGGCAAAGTGAAGAACTGTTTTGATGATAAAACATTGAACTTCCAGGGAAGAAATGGTGGACTAAAGACAACTCCATGAAAAGTGGAGCTGATGACGGTGGCAGAATGAAGAGCTGGAATGTACACCAGCTCTTTGATAATTCTTCTCCAGACCAGGAGAGGGCTTGAGATTACCCCAAGTGCTTCAACAGCTGTTCCCCATGAGGAGGCTGCAAGACATATTTTAATATTGGAGATATTGAAGGATATTTTTGAACCATAGACCCAGAAGTTAATTTTAATAGTGTCTGCCTCTATAGATAGACTGTGTCTAAAAGATGTTATGGAAGAGGAACACGTTCTACCTGAGAAAGTCGAGACTGACTTGAAAGAGAATTTAAAAATAACAGGCTAAAAGGCCAATACGGTAAAGTTGTTACACTGGACATACAAAAGAAACTGGCTGGTGTCTTAATAATTAAAAGGAATCAAGTTCTAGGACATTATTTGAAGGGACTAAAGATCAAGATTCTTAAAAGTAAAAGGAAGGAATATAAAGTTGCTTTATTTGATCAAGGTAAAAATAGATGTTATCTCTGATAACCTTAATGGACTTTTGCCTACATCAGGACTGAAATGGTGAGGCTTTATGGATTTGTTTATAGATAAGAGATGGGATATGGGAAGAAGAAATCATTTGTTATATTTTAAGAGGAGGCAATAAGTTCCAAAGAAGGGCAACGCCAAAGAATGCTCAAACTATCGCACAATTGCACTCATTTCACATGCTAGCAAGGTTATGCTCAAAATCCTACAAGCTAGGCTTCAGCAATACATGAACCGAGAACTACCGGATGTACAAGCTGGGTTTCGAAGAGGCAGAGGAACTAGAGATCAAATCGCCAACATTCGCTGGATCATGGAGAAAGCACGAGAGTTCCAGAAAAATATCTACTTCTGCTTCATTGACTATGCAAAAGCCTTTGATTGTGTGGATCACAACAAACTGTGGCAAATTCTTAAAGAGATGGGAATACCAGACCACCTTACCTGTCTCCTGAGAAATCTGTATGCGGGCCAAGAAGCAACAGTTAGAACCGGTCATGGAACAACCGATTGGTTCAAAATAGGGAAAGGTGTACGACAAGGCTGTATACTGTCACCCTGCTTATTTAACCTATATGCAGAGTACATCATGAGAAATGCCAGGCTGGAAGAATCACAAGCCGGAATTAAGATTGCAGGGAGAATCATCAACAACCTCAGATATGCGGACGATACCACCCTAATGGCAGAAAGTGAAGAAGAACTAAAGAGCCTCTTGATGAGGGTGAAAGAGGAGAGTGCAAAAGCTGGCTTGAAACTCAACATTAAAAAAACTAAGATCATGGCATCTGGACCCATCAATTCCTGGCAAATAGAAGGGGTAGAAATGGAAGCAGTAACAGACTTCATTTATTTGGGCTCCAAGATCACCGCAGACGGAGACTGCAGCCATGAAATTAAAAGACGCTTGCTCCTTGGGAGGAAAGCTATGGCAAGCCTAGATAGCATATTAAAAAGCAGAGACGTCACCTTGCCGACAAAGATCCGCATAGTCAAAGCTATGGTTTTTCCAGTAGTAATGTATGGCTGTGAGAGCTGGACCATAAAAAGGCCGAGCGCCGAAGAATTGATGCCTTTGAACTGTGGTGCTGGAGAAGACTCTTGAGAGTCCCCTGGACTGCTAGGAGGTCAAACCAGTCAATCTTAAAGGAAATCAACCCTGATTGCTCATTGGAAGGATCAATAATGAAGCTCAAGCTCAGATATTTTGGTCACCTAATGCGAAGAGAGATCTCTTTGGAGAAGACCCTGATGCTGGGAAAGATTGAAGGCAAAAGGAGAAGAGGACGGCAGAGGATGAGATGGTTAGATAGCATCACTGAAGCAATGAGCATGAAACTGAGCAAACTCAGGGAGGCAGTGAAGGACAGGAAGGCCTGGCGCAATATGGTTCATGGGGTCACGAAGAGTCGGACACGACTTAACGACTAAACAACAACAACAACAATAAGTTACTAAAATTGCTTATGCTTGTGATAAAGGTGGGAAATCCCTTCTTTATATATATATATATATATATATATATATATATATATATTCTTTTGCTTTACTATATTCTTATTTTTTTCTTTCTTTTCTATTTCTATTTCTATTTCTCTTTCTCTTTCTTCCCTTTTTCCCTTTCTTTTCTGCACCTTCTACTTTTTATTATTTTCTTTTTTAGTTTGTATTAGTTTTCACTGTTGTAATTATAATCTTTAATAAAATTACTAAAAAAAAAAGATAAAGGACATCAAGCAATTTAAAATTGCAAGCATTTTAGTATCAACTAATTTTAGTTTTCAATGCAAACTCATCTCTGCTGTCTATAAGGTCCATGGCAAGACTGAGGCAGGGAGATTTTCAGTGTGAAACAAATTAAAAGTATTTTGTCAGAAATCACCTGGAACAGGAGTGAAAAATTGTCACTTCAGGGCTACCTATGGTTTGTTGTGTTCCCCTTTTTGTCCTGCAGAGCCACCCAGACAGGAGGCAGGGACAACATTTGGGGCTATTTGCATTTAAGGGAATCTGAGGGGCAAAATGGGACTTTTCAGATGCTTAATGAGCTAAGTCTTGCATCCTCCTCTCCACTTTAGGGATGTGGCCCTCAACACGCCACACACAACTGGTGTCAATGAAAATTGCACACTCCTGAGTTACTTCAAGCTCGATATACAGTGTGGAATGCATTATCTATACTGGCTGTATTTTGTATTCTGTGGAAAAAAATCCCCGTTATGATTCAACCAAAAAGCATTATTTTGATACTTTTCTCCATCTTTTCAGTCTTTTTGTGTTCTTAGTGCTTGAGTTTGGGGGGAAAAAAAGTCCTTCCTTCCTTCCCCTGATCTTGATATAGCTACCTTAATTTTCTTCCTCCTTTGCCCTGCAGCCACAATTGAATATGATTGCAGCGTTCCTCCTGCTGCTGCATGACTGGAGTGTTAAGGAGCAAGAAAGGAGACCTATCTAATTACATTATGCAGCCTGCTCTATATACTGTTCCTCAGCTTGATATGCAGTGTTCTCTGCATGGCACAGTACGGTATTAGAACAAAATAATTAGTGGAAAATCTGCCACAAGTTCTTTCATTTTATTTGATGAAGTCTGATCGGGAAGGCTCTGCAAAAGCTTAATTGACCAAACAAAATTATTAGATGGGGTGCTAATTGCAAAGAGCAGGACACTGCCAGTGAGATGATCACGTGGGATACTTGTCCAGGAGCTTTCCCTCTGCAGAACATGGGATAAAAGATAAGTTGAAATATACTATGTAATATTACAAAAATACAAAGGGTCAGACAAAGAATCCAGACTTGCATGTTGTGAAGTTCTGAAAAAAAAGGTGAAGCAGCAATTTTCACTGGCTCCTCTTATTCTGTGCTTCCTTCTATGTTTCTGAAAAGCACTCAGTGTGGTACAATGGGTAAAGTGTTGACCTATGATAGGAGACACCCAGGTTCTAATCTACCCAACTATGGAATCTCACAGGGTGAATTTGTCACAATCTCTCAGCCCAGCCTAATATAGAAAGTTTTTTGAATGGAAATTGGAGAAAAGAGTACTGTGCATGCCAGCTTAAGTTCCTAAGAAAAGGATAAGTAAATAAATGGGAGCCCCCTGCAACAGAGTAGGAGGTATAGGGGATTAAATGGAAGTGAGATTGACAAATCAAGTGTCCTCATGAGTCTAAGATTTTACTTCCCAGGGTCACCTGACCTAGAACGAGGATGTAATGCGTGAAGTAGAAATACTCTAATCCAGTGTTTCTCAACCTTGGCAACTTGAAGATGTGTGGACTTTAACTCCCAGAATTCCTAGGATTCTCTAATTCTTTGCTATCATCTGTGGTTTGAACCTGGACTGGAAGCCTCCACGTGATGATAGTAGTGGGGGGATGCCAATTCATCAGAATTATCAATTTGTGAATAAAAATAGTGACACTAAAGGGAAAACTACAAGGTCTGGCACAAAAGAATTCAAACCCTATAAAAGGAAAAAAAATGGCTTAACAGGGTATTGCACTTTTTCCCCATTATCAGTCACCACTGATGTTACTCAAAGTTTGTTAAATAATGCTCTATGTTGCTTTGGAAAGTAATGTAGTACCACCATCTTCTTTTACCTAGCAATGATTGCAATTTCTATCCCTAGATTTTGCATTCTAAAAATTATTCTTCAGGCTGTAGGAAATACGTGGCACTAAGCTGCTCTTAGACTACAGTTTCCATCATCCATGACTATTCTGGATAGAGCTAATGGGAACTCATATAAAACATCTGAAAGGTCCTCACATGTGTTTTGTACTAACCTACATACTGTAGTTTTCTTATCTTGCCTTGATTAAACCACTGTCCCTATTTGCTCTTATTTTTACAATTTGGAGAAAAGCTGCAGCTGCCTTTTCAAAATGTTGTTTCTTCAATTTCCCAGGGTGTAACTTGCCCCACAAAATCTCCAGCAATTAGGTCTCTAAGACTGTATCATGTGTACAGGTAACCCCCATGACTGAAATCTTAGTTTGGACCAGTTGGCCAGGTAGACCGAAGAGCTTCTGGCTGACTGGGAAGAGACAGCAAAAGTATAGATTGTGGTTTTGCAGAAGTCTAGGCATATTAAATCTTCAACCCCTTCTTTCCAGGAAAGTATCTACAATAAGTGCAAGAGTGACCACCAAGACTCTTTATTTAATAGGAAATGTTTGTTACAGGTATATACTTTAGTATCAGGGCTTTTCTTCAGACGCATCCTGTAGAACAGTGTTTCTCAACCTTGGCAGCCTGAAGATGTGTGGACTTCACCTCCCAGAATTCCCCATGCAACATGGTGGCTGGGGAATTCTGGGAACTGACATCCACACATCTTCAAGTTGCCAAGGTTGAGAAACACTGATTTAGAAGATAGGAGATAATAAGAAAACAGAGAGTACTGAATATTGAAAATCCTCAAAACAAGACTTTAGATTTTGACCCAAAGATTATACACAGTATGGTTTGTCAAGCACAGGGAATGCTGCTGGCTACATTTTGTTTGTATTTGAAACAGTAAAATATGTGTTGTTGCACATTTTTGCTCTACAATTTCTCTTGCATGTTTCAGAATTCACAAATTTATATGCACTTATCTGGAAATAAAATGATTGGTGGAGCTTAATTCTGAGTAGAGGTTGGGCTGTGTACTGCTGATTGTACGTTGTGGTACAAGATAACTCATAGCTCTGTTTTAATTACTCTTAGATACTTCAATTTTATGTCCTCTCTATAAAAAGAAATAACCTTTTGTGTTTTTTATTTATCAAGATATATGCAACTATGAGACCTTTAAAGTAACATTTTGTTCAGCCAGTCTTCCCATTTCTTTTATAAAGTGAAAACATTACATTAACTCATTTCAAATCTCCACTTATGCTCCAGAGTAGACAGGGAGCCTTGAACATACGAGTTTGTTGTGTTGTTGTTGTCAGCAGAGGAAGCCAATCTGCTTAAATGAGCTGCTTGAAATGACTTGAAAATCCCTTGTAAATTGGAGAAAAAGACTGTCATGAGCATTCAAAATATTAACAATATGATAACACAGAAGTGGGGGAGGAGCATAAGGAATTAAGAATAAATAGAATTGGAATGAATGAATCAAGAATTCTCCAAGTCACTACAGTTCTACAAAGCAATATAGAAAAGTCCTGTTAAAGTACACCAGTAATAGTGTGACCGTGGGGCTCTGAATTTGCAGTTAGTAGTATCCACATTCCAATGAATCCTGAATTAAAGGGTATGTTTATGAGAAACTGATGCACAGATTTTTCCACTAATCAACATTTAAGCATTTCTTTTTCAGAAGCTCTTTGCAAGGTCCAGGGACAATCCAGACTACCTGATCTGGTGTGGGGACCAGATATAGGGCTCGAGAAATGGCCCAGTTTAGCTTGAATTCTGACAGTTGCCAGAAAGACAACTCTATGCTCTCGTGATCTAGTATAGTAAAGCACACACATATCTGTAATTGTTAAAAACTTTCCAGGCAAGCTCAAACTTTTTTATATAGGTATAAATACAATGACCATATGTCCTTTATTACAAAGGCCAGACCTGTACTGAAGAAAGCTATCCTTTAGATTTATTTTTCAAAAATTCACTTTTGTCCTTTATTTTGGTTATTTTTACTGGAAAAATGTACCTTTTAATGCACAGTCTGATTACAGAAATCCTTAATACTTGCTTCTTAGAACTTCATAGCTTAGATATTTTTATTAGACTATGCATTTTTGTAAAGTTTTTTTTTTTTGGTTTTGCTCTTGAATGTTCCTTTGTAAACTTATAAACATAAACAATCTTCTTTATCCTTATGAACCTCTTTCAGATTTGCCCCTTTTTCAGGTTTGTCCTTTATTTTTTTCCAAGAAACTATGGTCACTGTAGGTATAAACCAAGAAATTAGTGTGAGGGTTTTAATCTATATTTCTTTAAAGCAGAGGTCAACAATGTTTGATGAGTTGGGGGTTGCAGCTGTGCTTCCCAACCTTTCAGCAGGTTGCAGGAGATCTTCTCATGATGTGATGGCATCATCAGAATGGGATGGGCTAAATATTTTCATTATTTAAAACCTTGCATCATTATCATTTCAGGGTTCAGTTTTAACCTGGGTTTTTTTTTTTTTTTTTTTTTTGCATTTTGGGAACATAAGGGCAGGGCTGGGAACAGTTTGCTTCCTAAAAGTCTTCCACTCCCATTATCATCCTAATTTTGCCATGGCTGTTATATTGCCACCTTCTACAGCACCCTGAAATAGATCAGAAGTGGAGATAATGGAAGCCCAGAATCAGCAAAAAGCACAATTGGGCCTACCTGTCCTACCCAAATAAATAAAATTACTCCATTATGTTTGTAGTCGATGCCTCGGTCAAATCCAGTATATAACTTCAGGCAATATTCTGTTACTGGAAGTTTTTTTGCATTTCAACCATTTTTTAAAAAAATATTCAAGTATTTGAATTACAGGTATTAAACTTTGTAATAAATGGTTTAGTCAATAAATAGTGATTTAAGTGAAAGAATGCATTAACTTGGTCTACTTTAATCTTTATTCCAAATAATTTAGATATAGCATTTTATAAACACTTGACTCTTCTTCCTATGAGATTTTATGTGTGTGGTTTTTTTTGTCTTAGATAAAACAAATTGTAACTTTTTGAACTTTAGATTTTGAATTTCTACTTGCTTCATATCTTTGATCTAAAATGTTTTCAATAATGAATCTGCTTTTTCAGGGCAGCAATCTTATGATACTTCTGTTGAATAGGCCATTCACAGTATATGAAAAAAGTTGACAATTACAATTAATTACACAAGAAGGCATTTGCTTTCCTTGTAAGAATGATTTTCCTTGCAGACAGAAATTGTTCCTGGTTTTGTGCTTCTTCTCAATGTGCATTCCTAAATTTGAAAAAAGGCAGAACAAATTAACATCACAAAAGGATTTTTTTTACAACTCATTCAGGTTCCTTCTGTAACTAACTTTGTCACTTTTTGCACTTAAAAAATAAATGTATTTGACCTTCAAACATTCAGTGGTACCATACATTGTTTTCACTGTAACATCCATTAAACTTTTAAAGAGAAAGCATAGACGTAGAACATAAAACTCCATCAATTTGCAGTGGTGGTTGTTCTACATATAACAGTACTTGTATTTTGATGTAACCTCTGATTATCTTCTGAGTATAAGAAATATATATTATATTCTTATATTATGTTCTTATATTTCTTATATTCTTCTGAATATAAGAAATGTAAGAGAGAGAGAGAGAGAGAGAGAGAGAGAGAGAGAGAGAGAGAGAGAGAGAGAGAGACTACAGAATGAGCTATTTTCCCCCATACTCCAAAATGGAAAATATCATATTGAAGCAGAAACTTAACTTTTAAATAAACTTTAATAAAATTGAAGCAGTCTTCCCAGCCACAACATTTCAAGAACATCAAGTTGGGAAAAGTGATCTGAAGTATCCACAATGGAAAGAAGTTGATTCTTTGAGAAACAACCTATATCTGTCTATTCCTCCAGTGAGATTATGATTATTACACTAATAATTATTTTCTCTCAGTCTCTAGGTTACAGTTTCATAAGTGAGCAAGGAATCTCTTTAAATGTCTGTCCAGCGCCTCATTAAGTGTCTACAATACTTTTTACAGTACCCTTGTGAAAAACCAGCTTTAAAATTATTTTAGATTATTTTTGAAACAGGCAACTTACCTGTAAGTACTTGGCAGTACTAATCAGCAAGATTGATCCTCAGTTCAATGAAATCAACATGACAATGGGTGCTTTTCTTTCCAGATATCCTTCAACCAATATGTTGTTGCTGATTGCTTTAACCAAATTTTTCTTCACTACTATTGTGCTCAAGATGCTCACCAGAATACTATGTACTACTTATTGTTCCTTACCAACATGAAATCTGATCATGATCAAATTAGACCAAAACAGACCAATCATCTCATTTCAACATGCTCATCTAACAATATATGGTCAGTTAAAAAAAAAAAAAAACTGTTCTCTGAACAACCAGGGATAAAGAAACCATTAAAATCTTGTTTGGCCCTCAGTGCAGTCTTTTTGGTCTGGAGCTCTTCACAAGATTTGCAATTGTCAGACATTCCAGGCAGAATAAAGTTGCAATGCTGATTTCTTTAGAGAATATTACCATGGGAAGACTAAAGGTAATCAATGAATCTTATGTTACTTAAAAGACAGATGAAGGGGGCCATGTGTGGTGTGAGTGGAGCTAAGGAGGAGTTGCAATGGCTTTAAATTAGATATATGAAAAAAATGGAAGTCAAGCTCCACAGAGTTCAGTGATATTTGTTTTCCAGGTGTTTATCATGTAATCCTCTGGTAGTTACTTGGAATAAGTCACACTGGAACCTAATTAGATGGGCATGAGAGTTCAGCCTTAAAATGGTATCCTAAGTCAGTTATTGTAAGAGAAGAACAGTATCTAGATCAGCTTCTTTTTTGGCACCTTTTTGTCATGTTTTTAAAATGGCAGAAAGGGAAAATGTTAACTACACAGGCACTAATCATTTAACATCTTTATATAAAAGGTTATAGGGAAAATGCCAGAATGTTTTATCTGATAAAGGACCATTGGTCACATTTCTAAACTGTTCTGGTTGACAGTACAGGAAATTCTCTCTGAATTATGTCTGAAATAACAATATTTAAATTCCACAGTGTGCTACAAATGTTTGGCATATGTTTTAGTATTCTTCTTTCCCGAAGGACTGTAAAGAGAACACACTTCAAGTATTTAATTGAAATTGCTTTTGGAAAGTATTGGCTTCATTTGAGTGATAAGACAAGTTTAAAAGAAAGAATAAGAACTGCATGTCTAGATGTGGTGATCCCGCATTCTTCGTTCCATTTATTAGACTTAAGCAAATGTTCTACAGAAACAAAACAAAACAAAACAAAAAAGAAACAAGTGAACAACAACAAGAAAATATGAATGGAAATTTCAGTTCAAAATTCAAAATTTCAAACCATCAAGGAGAAATTTAACCTGTCTTGAGGGTTTTTTCCCCCTCTCTGTGCATGAAGATTTTATGCTTAAAAATAAGAAAAGAACAAGAAGCTGACCAAGCATATATATGATATACATTGAATCACTTCAGTATTCTAAAACTTTGTAAAAATAAAATCAAGATGTTTGTTTTGCAGCTAGTAGAACACAAAATAAAAATACGTCTTGAAACAAAGAGGAAGCTGGCGTGCATTTTCTAGACTTATTTTGTATTGAACATTTTGGCTGCTCTTTTCTCAAAACACCACAACTGACTTTCTGCTCTGGGCGTAGTAGGTGTGTGTGAAGCAACTCGGCTTTGCTTTCTCCATGAGCAAGAGGTGAGGTGATTTTCCTTGTGAGATAAAACAGGGTTCTTCTTGTGAGGCTCTTTGCATCACCTCAAAGCCCCCATAGTACAACTGCCTGAGCACCTTTGGAACTGAGGCAAAGTGAAGCATTACAGCCATTTGGTTTCAGTTTTAAAGGCCGGTGAGAGGGTATTGCATCACAAAGCAGCTGTCTTGAAGCATCATTGAATTGAAGGTCAAACCTGATAGGTCAAAGTGGTATCAGTGAAGGACAAATATAATCAGAATAAGGACATTGACTATAGCCATTGGCTGCTCATAATGATTTGTCCATGAAATCTGTGTTTCTAGAAACAAGGCTAGATTAAGATAATACATATCCAACTCTCTGCTCTTACATTATTGTTTATTTCATTTATTTCATTTATTGATTATTAAATTTATATGCTGCCCATTTCCCCCAGAGGATGACATTAATTAGGATTCAGCTGAAATGCACTCCTCATCTTGCCATACTGTATGTGAATTATAGCATTTGGAGGCATCTATTCACAGGTAATGACATGGAGGTGAAACTGCTGGGTTTTGAACACTTTTAACAGTGGTTACCATTTGAAGGCCACATTTTTGCTCAGAATTTAGCTGCAAATGAGCCTGCAAAAATATCATTTCTAACCAATTGAGACTGAAGGTTTTCACTGCAGTTTGCTCTGTAAAATTCATTTTAAATTGCACTTTAAAAACAATAAATTAGGAGTCCTCTTTTATCCCAACTTCTTAGAGTCTATCCCTGATGCTTAGGCTCAGCCTTAGTTCCAACTATTCTCTTTACTTGTTTCCTGCTTTTCAATAGTTTAGTTTGAATTAATATATTCATCAATTTTTAGCAATAACCGTTAAATTTGTCTTGCCTTGTTGCAAATAGTTCTTTAAGGCAAATTATTGGTCACTGTACTAAAGTATTTCCAAAATTGCTAGACTCAAGGGTTAGTTGAGTGGAAGAATAAATATGTTAGCATTTATTTTCCACTTCAGTAATAGAAAATGTCCTTGTTAAGAGTTCAAAAGGACAGGGAAAATAAAATAAGTTAGCTCAAAAACCAACATTTAAAGTGGAAAAAAGAAATCTTATATATGGAGACCAGAAATTTAGGAAGACCCTACTGCCTTTCTGATTGGTTAGAATCTGCCTGCTTACACCTCATTTCATACTTTTACCAGGTTCCCTGTTCCGTTTGACTTTTTACATCATCATACCTCTTTCAAGGGGAAGCTGACACATTCATTTTCAAGAATGCCTCTGCGTCCAAAATGCATTCCATAAGATTTCTTAGAAAACAAAGAAAAAAGAATGGGCAGATGCAGCCCAGTGTTTTATTTGCAAGTATCCCTCTGTAAAGGTATGCAGGAATGACCTTGGGAGACAGGAGAGAGAGCTGCAGATTGGACAACCAGCGTGTCAAAGATATCTCAGCCCATGGAAGGAGGGAGGGTGTGGGAAATGCCTCAGAAAGGACCCTCCCTAGTTTTCTGGACAGTAAAAGGAAAGGACTTGAGAAATACTTTCAGCCTTGTAAGATTCTGTTAATGTAACCTTACAATAAAGATAGAGCTAGTAGTCCTGGTGTGCTTCTTGTTTGGACTACTTTGAAGGGCTAATCCCCTCCTTCTCCTAAAAAGAGGAACAAAGGTAGGACGGGAGAGTAGTGAGTGTCCTGGGAAATGGTAGCTGTAAAGATTGATGGGTAGCACACTGGTGCTTTGTATCTGGCTATGCTCTCTGGGAATAGAAGTTTTGCAGGAATCTGCATATTATGTTCTCAAAATTCCAGATGAAATTTTAGAATATAGAGGTTGGAGTGCTAAAAGTTTGGAAGGGGAGCTGGAACTGTGTATTTCAATTAATCTGGCAAGCTAAAAGTCATTTACTCCAAAAATATATTACTATTTTAATTTGCAGTTATGGGGATGTGTACACACATGGCAAGGGCAGAATTGAGAGTTAGATAAAAGAGGTCTGAACTGGAAATGGCAGAGTATCCTGATCACAGGGACAAAGCTAAACTAAAAGCAAGCAGATTGGGTATTTCATTGTTCAGGGACTGAAATGAACTGAAAAATGTTAACCCCAACAATAGATAGATAGACAGACAGACAGACAGACAGACAGACAGAGCCGTCTAAAATGCAGAGGTAATTTGAGTGTTGCTGGGAAATAAAATGAATAAATAAATTTCCTCTTCTTGGATAATTTTGTCCAATCTGGTCAGGATGTCCATATAATCTATTCCTGAAAAATTAATTAATATAACATGTAGTTTGGTCCTTACTTTCTCCAATGATGTGGATCAAAGGTTTGACTATTACATTCCACAAAAATATATACTATGTATATACCATTCATATTATGCAGGAGAAGGGTAATAACTGAAAGTGATATTTTATTTAAAAAAAAAACTTTTAAAATGAGCAGTTAGCAGTGGTGAGAAGGTCTCAAATCATACTAAGAGGCCCAGATTCAGCTTGGTGGCACTTACACATTTTTTTTTTTAACGGCTACACACTAACTTTGAAATTTTAGGAAACTGGTTATGTGTTTCAAGAACAATTTCTGCATTCAAAATGTCTCCGTTCAAACTGAAACTTGAATGTCTTAAAATCTTTTACTGAATTTAATAATATTTTTAATGTAACATGTCATGTCTCAGAATGAGTATTTCTTTAACCAAACAACTGACATATATAATTTGGGGGGCAGTATTAAGCATACTAGAGGGAAAACTATTAATACTTATTGGTGGCAAAGCTCTGTGTTACAGTATGTCCCTATTTCAATTGAAATATGTGTGTGTGATTGTCCTTCACTATTGTGTCAATCAACCAATCAAGGAAAAACTTTTTTATTTATAGAATATCTGTCTTCATTGGCTCCAGCTTCTCTTAATGTAATACATCAAGTTACTTTGTACATTGTGATTAGATTTCATAATATATATAACCCCACCTTAACATCTGGAATTTTGAAGTCTTTCTACAATGCAGATTTTTATCACCTCTAATGAAAATTATGGCAAATTATAACTTTCTGGATTTCTACATTTTAACCTCTCTAACCTCCAGTTTTTTGTTCTAATCAAGTTGAAAACTGTGTTGTTTCTTCACTTATTTATAGTTACTAGTTTTGGTTCTTTAGTGAACCATTCTTTAAGGTCAGGTTTGTTAGACTGATGTATATATTTTTCTCTAAACTTTCAAAGAGTCAATAATAATTTTAGGCATCGGTTTAAATTAGAGAGTTAGTATGGGAGGGAAAAACTGTTTTTCCAGTTCACTACATTCTTCAAAGAAGCTCCACAGGATTGCTAATTATTATCAATATGTCAGAGCAAATCATAGATCTTCCAAGTCATAAAATCTGGTATGATGAATTTTTTTTTACTACTACCGTTGATCAGCTAATTAAATGTCCAGTTGCATCTGGATGACCAATTATCTTTTTTTTCCCCTATGCTCCTAGCTCCTATTGCAGCTTTCGGCAACTTAGAAAAAAAAAAAAGATTCATTGCCCTTCCTTTGCTCTTGATCACAACTTCCAGTAGCAGTTTTTGTCTATTTCAAAAGACTGCTTATACAACACTTGGCCTCATGTGACTTTGGTCCTATTTATTTATTTATTTATTTATTTATTTATTTATTTATTTATACAGCCGCCCATCTCACACAAAGTGACTCTGGATGGTGTACAATTAAAAAGAATAAATACATAAAAACAATTACAAATAAAAAAAACTATAAAAGCACATAAAACAAGAGGGGATAAAATTAATAAAGGAGCCATCGCAAAATTTCCCTGGTCCTCAGGAGCATATCCTTAGCCTGGAAAACATGCAGATGAATTTCCCTTAAGAAAAATGTGCTTTGTTTCACTGAGATACATTTTATGGCGTTCAGAAACTGACCAATAGTGCCCCACCCCCCAATAACATAACTGATAATGTGACAGCTCTAATACAGAAGCATGTTAAATTCAAGGTTCATGCAAAAGACACCACAGACTTTCAATATAGTTTTGTTCGAGGTGCAGAAGTAGCAGATAAAATGTCTTAGTTTATTATAACACACACACACACACACACACTAACAAATTTAATAAGGCTGGAAGAGCCATAAATGTAGGCTTAAAATAGGATGACTGAATTTAACCATAATATTTATCAATAAATTAGACATGCTATATGTGGAGTGCAAAAATCTAGACAACAAGCAAAGAATTAGAACCGTCTGAATCTGTGGATCTTGACTTTAGCAGCCCAGAAATGGTTTGTCTACTACAAGCAAGCATTAGTAGGATTATAATGTATCCTGTTATAGATTTCATATGCAAAACCTTTCCATAAACTGCAGATAAAATTCTCCTGTGTACTCACGAATGCATTTTATGTACTTCTCACAGGTTTTGACTGGTATTTTCAGTGACTGTTGGAAAGTGTTCATCCATTAGAAATAACCAGCTGAAATATCTGAGTTTTGTACTTACGCACACAGTGGAATACTTATACTTCATCAATATACATATGCGATTCTGAATTATTTATCACCAAAGTCTCCTAGCTTGTGAGAAAAGCTTAAGAACAGCTATAAAATTCATTGAGATAATGATATGTAATAAGCAGGTTATCAAACTCTTTTCTCTTGAAATTTTCTCTTCCAGTTTCTTGCTGAAATAATGGTTCCCTTATTTGGTTTTCAAATAATATTTTTCATACATAAATTGTTTTGTGAGAATGTATTTATAAACATACAGTTCTGGGAAAAAGTATTCAGTCTCCCTTTCCCCCCTTTTGGAATTTCTGAATTTCTGCATATCATTGCCACAATTATCATAAGCAAATGTCCTGCTTATATAGAAAGGAATTAGAGTGAACAAATAACACCAAGGTTTGGGGCTTTTTTCATTTATTTCATTATAAACCTTTCTTTTGTTTATCCCTAAGGTTTTTTGATATAGAGACCTCAGAAAGCTTGTTAACCAGGGATCATTTTACATGAATAAAAAGTATTGTGTGTGCGTGTGTTTATAAATATATAAATTTGTGCCTTCAAGTCAGTGTTGACTCCTGGTGACTGCCTGGATTAGTCCCTGCAGTCTTCTCAGGAATATTTTGGAAGTGGTTTGCCATTGCCTCCTTCCGAGGGCTGAGTGAGAGTGACTGGCCCAAGGTCACTTGCTTTATGTCTAGGGTGAGATTAGTATTCACAGTCCCCTAGTTTCTAGCCTAGTGCCTTAACTACTACACCATCTATCTATCTATCTATCTATCTATCTATCTATCTATCTATCTATCTATCTATCTATCTATCTATCTATCTACACACATGCATGTACACAAACACACACACACGGAATTTCAATAATTGTATTAGAGTTTTTGTTGTTTGCTTTTCTTACTTTGTTTTCTATGTTGTATATTTTGTCTCTGTCAGTTTCTAACATTATTATTTTAAATTCTAACCCTTCAGTGTGTTTTTTAGTTTTATTGTTTACAATTTTTTCTTATTAAGTTAATATCAATTAAATGGAAAATCTCTCTTATATTTTCTTTTTTCCTCGACCCCATTGTTTATTTATTTGCTTGCTAACTTTCTTATGTACTGAGCAGCCATAAACTAAAGAGAGACCCCGTACTGATCTCCTTACTTGCAGTTTTTTCCTCTACAATATACTGATCTTGTGGAATGTTAAAGCCTTAGATATCTTTCTAAGAGGAGAAACGCACTTAGAAAATTGGGCAATTTTAAAATTGAAAATGCTTTTATATACAAAACTCATATGTTTCTACACAAAAAAGATTAGTGGAAATTTGGAATCTGCTAGAAGAGTTGAAGCTGTATTTAAATTTTGTAGTAGAACAAGAAATTAGCAGCCTAGATGGAGGCTGAAATTGAATAAAGAAAATAAACAACTCAATGAAATACAGGGAAATTCAAAAAACAATTATATATATTTTAAAAGTAATTCAGCTCAATTTTAAAAACAACAAAGTAAACCTTGGCCACACAGAATCATATTGTGTTGATAAAGAACTGATTTAAAGGCTGAGAAATATACATTTTATCTAGCCAGCCTTTGTATCTGGTAAAGAAATATCATTCCAAGAATACCAAAGAATCTTTTTCACAATGCTCCAGAAAAAACAAATTAAAAGTTATTCATAAATTTGTCTACCCCCAAAAGTTGAAATTTAACTACACATTAATATCTTTACATCTAATTTCCCTTACTAAAATCTTATTGGCCATATTGAGGATGTACAGCCAATATGGAACAACCACAGTATGTGACTAAATCATGTTTAACATACATTTATGTTTATTGCTCTTCCAACTTAATAAGTTAGATAGCCAACACTTTTTAAACATCCACTGAAGAGTTCATTAGACTCCAAAATGATTTCTTTTAATCATGAATTAGTCTCATGTTAAGATTATAAGAAATAAGTATTTTTTTAAAAAAACTGGTATGTTTTAGAACTGGATACTCCAATTCTTTATTCTAAATTCCTTGAAGAGCATTGGTATCTTTGTAGATTCTTCAGCTAGCAATAAAGCTGAATTGTTAGTTTAGTCTGTGAAAACAACTTTTTCTAATATATTAACATTATAGGAAGGGCTGCCAATCTACTAGGTCCAAACTGAGATCTTAACAAATGTTATAATTGAATGTATTGCCATTCAGCAGTTTTAGGCAAATTATATTATTTTTGTAACTTGTCAAAAGTCTTAAAGGTACAATTAGCCATTGGTTGATTAGGGTATTTAATCCTGTTTTCAGCCCAATTTTAAAAACAATAAGCAAAAAAAAAAAAATCACCATTTTAAAAATAAGAATTATTCCATAGAGTCAGGTTATTGTGATAATAAAAATGGAACCCTATTTTCTTCTCCAGATACATCCAAATATGTCCAACTGCCTTTCGTTCTGAGAATACATCTAAATTCTGTTTATAGTCAAGCTCTTACCAAGAATATAATAATAAATATTCCAAGACAAATATCATTTCTAGATATATATATTTCAAAGTATTTCTCAAATTAATGTTGGTAGAAAAATAGTTAAAAATACCTGGAGAAATATACATGTAATAAAAATGAATATTTCTTCAAGGTTGATACATGCCCTTAGAGGGATTCCTATATTAATATATTTGGGTATTTTAAGTTGGTTGATAAGTTATTAATGTTGTTTCCCTAGATTATCTTTATCAAAATTATGACTACCATAATTACCAAAATTATGACTACCATGGGGCCTTAACTTACCCAATCTGGGGAATATGGTAGGCACAACTGCAGCCATTGAGGGAGTAGGTAAAAAATCTGGGGTCGAAGCATCTCGTACAAATACAGTGCTACGTCTAGTTACAAACTTAATCCGTTCCATGATTCTGGTTGCAACTCGAGTTGGTCTCAAGTCGAGGTAAAGTTTCCCATAAGGTTCATTGTAAATCCGGTTAATCCATTCTGCCCTCCAAATTTGGTCGCACCACAAGGCAAATTTCCCCATAAGGTTCAATGTAAATACGGCTAAACAGTTCTGAAACATATGCATTTTATTTTTAAACCTCAAAAACCTTCCAAACGTCACAAAAACCTTCCAAATGCCACAAAACACACCACAAGCCTCACCGAACGTCTCCTTGCTACCGCGATCTCGCCCACAGGAAGCCGCGACCGCGTGGCAGCAGGGAAAATGGCCGCGGATCCAGTTCGTAAGTAGAGGCAAGTTCGTAAGTAGAGGTAAATTTTTGGGGTCTGAGCTGGTCGTATCTCGAAAAATTCGTAAGTAGGGGCGTTCGTAAGTAGAGGTACCACTGTATTAGTTTACATAAGACCATGTAATTTCAGAACTGGTTTCAAAAACAAACCTTTTCATGATTTTGAGGAGCCTCATTCCAGCATATAATAAAATCTGTACATGAAAGAAATATTGTGCTAATATCATGCCTGATGAGTCATATCTTCAGTTTTCATTAGTTAAAGATGATTACAGTGCCTACCATACAAATACCAAGTAAGAATACCCTACAAACTTCAAACAAAAACTTAGCACACAACTTCCATCTGGCAATCACAAGGCCAGATGGCTGCATAAACTCCTTAGAGAAAGCAACAGCTGCTTGTATTTGAAGATGTTATTTAATTAGCTGGCAGAACTACTCAGTGTGTTGCTTGTGTTACAGTAGCACACAAGCCTCCCATATCAGGAATATTATTTTATTTAGAGGAGTAGACACAGAAGATTATCAGTTTTATTAAGCAGTTGTAGCAGGCTTGTGAACTTTAATGCTTGCAGGCATGAGTGTGCTGAAGTGACCCTGGACAGCCATCACTGAACAATAACCATTCTTACTGGCAAAAGATCAAATTCTCATGGGTTGCTATGCTACATGTTGTGATAGCTTCTCATGCGGTGAGTAATCACTTGTTTGAATGCATGGAAAGAGTCTCAGCCCAATACTTTGGTTCCTTGTGATAAAACAGCAAAGAATGCTCCTCCTCACAGGCCTAAGGTCAGAGTCAAATATGCCAAATAATTTTTATTTCGGAGGCAGAAAATTTCACAGGTGTGCCCTCTCCGGGGTGTGTGTGTGTGTGTGTGATCTCCCTCCCACCCTTCTTCCCTCTTTCTCTCTCTCTGTACAAACAAATTACCAATAAGAATAAACAATTACCATTCTTCTGCATTTGACTGTCACCTCAAATCAGCTGGAGCATGACATGGAATGAAAGATTCATACCATTAAAACAGGAGAACTAAGTCTGGAATCCAATGCACTCTAATTTAGGAATAGGTAGCGGCCATGTCAGCAGCATTGAATATAGAGTAAATATGTACAGGATCATCACCACCCTGACCTTGGTATGTAATATCAGCTTATCCACGGGGATGGAAGTTTCCTGCTAAGAAGAAATGGCTGTAATCAAGGGACTGATGGTGGCAGGGAGGACTAGGTGAGCACACATGGCTCTGATTTATTTTGATCACATTATTTCCTAGCACTTAGCCTATATTTATCCAGCAAAAGGACATGGAAGATCAACAATGTCAGCAGGTGTAACAGTTGGTGGATATTTTCCCACTGGCTGGTCACATACAGAGAAGGGAAGGAACACCATACACATCAAGTAATCACTTCACTTAATAGGCCCTGCTGGTACATATTCAGGACATCACATTTCCCCAGGAAGACTGAAGAGACATAAGAGAGACAAAACAGGGTTGGGCACTGAGGGAAACACATCTTATGCTAGTATAGTTTCAATTCAAGAATGGGTAGATAGCTCACCACATAAAGTGAGCGAAGGTCCTCTGCAGGAAGACAGAGTCAGGGCAGTACATGGTACTTGAAAAGGCAAGTTGTGCAAGTTCTGTTCAGTTAGTCATGAATATAAGTTTCCTCATCCATGTAGATATGTGTTGCTGACATGGGTGCTACATATTCCTAAACTAGGGCACATTAGAACTATCCTTATTCAGTCAAATGTGAATGGAAGCTCTTTTTTGTTTTTCCATACAACAATGGAAGTTTTGAAACTGAAGGAAGAGGATGGTATATATCTTCCCCAGTTGTTAATGAAGGAATGCATGAAACAGACTTTTGAAAAGCTTTTATGAACAAAGAACTCCTTTAGTCCAATTCTGAGTGCCCTTGCAATAACATTCAGGGGATTGATTGATTATATGTCATCAAGCTGGCATCAATTCTTAGCAACCACATAGAAAGACTGTCTCTAGGATTATCGGCTGCCAACCTGGTCCTTCAGGTCTTCCAACGGGGCACCCATTGCCACTGTAATTGAGTTTATCTACCTTGCTGCTGGCTGTCCTCTTTTTTTTTCTTTCCTTCTATCTTTCCCAGCATTGCAAACATCTCAAGAGAGTTAGGTCTTTGCATAATGTACACAGATATAATAATCTGAGCCAAGTCTTTTGTGTCTCAAGTGAGAACTGTGGATTGATTTGTTCTACTATCCATTTGTTTGTTTTCTGGGCTATTCATAGTAATCTCAGAAGCTTACTGCAATAAAAAAGACTTGAAAACAAGTCAATACTCTTTCTTTATCCTGCTTCTTCAAATCTAATTTTCACTCTCATAGAATGTCACAGAGAAAGCATGGACAATTCTTAGCTTTGTAGGTACAGATGCATCACAGCACCTGAATATCTTCTCCAAGTTTTTCATTCCTACTACATTGCTACAAGTGCTACTCTGTGGTGTATTTCTTGAACACTGCTTCCTTTACTGTTGATAGCTTCTGCTTTTTAAAATCAATTATCTACCACCTCAATATCTTCATTATAAGTTCTAAGGCTGGTTGTTGTACCTGATATCATTAGAATGATCTTTTTATTTTTTCACTGTGCTCCTTGACTTTCATTACTAGCACTTGCAAATTATTAGCACTTTCAGCTATTAGAGTAGTGTCATTAACATTGCACAGACTGAAGTTTCTTCCTCCAATGTTAAAATCATGCTCATTTTTTTCCAGTCCTGCTTTCCTCAATATGTATTCAGCATATAGGTTAAATAAATAAGGGAGAGAATACAGTCTTATCTCATTCCTTTGCTGACCTGCAGCCAGTTTGTTTCTCCAAGTCCCTTTCACACTGTGACTTCCTGACCTGTGCATAGGTTTCACATGAATACAGTAAGCTTTTCCTGGGTTTCCCACATTCCTAAGCACATTCCATATTTGACATGGTCCATCCCAATTAAAGGTTTTTCTATAATCGAGGAAGCACATATTGACTTCTCTCTTTTTTGACTCTCTCAATTACCTAGTGCACATCAGCAATAATGCTTATTGTTCCTTGGCCTTTTCTAAAGCCAGTTTGAACATCTGGCATCTCCCTTTCTATGTAAGACTTTAACTTGCATTGGATGGTCCTAAGCATTACTTTCCTAGCATATTAAATTAAAGATATTGTACAATAATTTGCACATTCTGTTAAGTCTCCTTTCTTTGGTTTTGATCTCTTCCAATCTGTTGGCCACAATGTCATTTTCCAAATTTGCTGGCACAGCTTGGTTAAAACCTTTACAGTTTCTTCTTTTGTAGCTTGTCATATTTCTGCAGATATTCAATCAATTCCTATAGCCTTCTGACTTGGTAATGACCAGAGTGCTGGTCTAACTTAATCTTTGAGTACTACAGGTTCTTGTAAGTAGGGAATATCTTCTTAGTATCCTGGATATTGACATCCCTTCTGTACAGAATTTCAATATACTGTTTCCAACTTTCTTTGATCTTGCAATCAGTTACTTTCTATACACTGCCATCCTTTAGCATACCAATTCATGATTAGATTGGATTTCTTTCTGAGTTCCATCTGTGTTTGCATATTGTTTGGAAGACTTTCCTTGGTTTTCTATGTCTGTTTCATCTTTGATGTCTTTGCAGATGTTGTAATACTGTGTCTTGTCTCTTCCAATACTTGTCTGAAATTCTTCATTAACTTTCTTCCTGAGGTTTTTGCCTGTTTTGGCTTTGGCTTCTCTTCTTTTCTTGGAAATTTCCACCATTTGTTCTGACATTCAGTTTGCTTTCTTCTATTTTTTGATCTTTGGCAGCCCAACTACACTTTCCTCCTTGATATTTCCAACTTGGCATTCTAGTCTCCACCACACCTTGCTTGTATGTTCTGTTGATTTCAGACTAAAACTTGTCAACCTTCTCTTCTTCTTCATCAGTGGTTGGAACTTAAACCTGGATAACAATCATATTTCAGTTATTGTCCACAAAGTTCAATTAATGCTATTTGGATATTGATTGTCTTGTACCCAAGTATTGCCTTGCTATATCCTTCCTGACTATGATAGCAACACCATTATTTCTTTCTTCTTCATGTCCTGGGTAGTAAATAAGACGTCTTCTGACTAAAAATGTCCAATTACAGTCTATTTCAATTCACTGATTCTAAGCTGTCAATGTGTAATCAATTCATTTCATCTTCGTCTGTGTTGAGTTTCCCATATTCATGCTTCTTACATTCCATGTTCCCAGTTCTGTCTTCACAGTTTTGGAATTTCTTTTCCTCCGTGTTAACATCAGGAACTAGACATATCAAAGGCTTTAATCTAGCACCATCATAAACACCATTAGTTCCTCGAAAGATTCTCAGTTCTTCCTTAATAGCAAGTTGATGCCATCCAACTTCAGGGGCCCATTACCTGGCACTATAGCATCAATTACTTAATTGTTTGAAATCACTCTATCTTTTGTTTAATGTATGACTTTCAGTTCTTCACCTGCAACTACCTTTCTCTTCCTTATCCTTATCCTTGTTTTTTTTTTTTTTAATGACTTGACTCAAATAATAATGAATAAGATGCATTTTAGGTGAATGGAAGTTAGTTGATGATGACATGAAAACTAGCCACTACAGCTATTAAAGAATTGGCATCAGAGAAGGCCTAGTCTTTTTCTTCAAACTGAAATCATAGTCTGAAATGTCCTCTGGCCTCTGATTTAAAGATACCGTCAAACAATCTTTGCTTTTTAAAACTATTTTCTCTCTGTTCTACCCAAACATAATATATATTCTTGTACTCCTTCTCTGTGCATTTGCTGGAAAATAGCTTCATGCCTAAAATAGATATGTAAAGCCTATTTTAGAGCTAATTATTTAAAGATCAGAATTTTCTCAGGTTGAAATTCAGTATACTTGACTATATGAACATGTCCAAGCAGCTTTCTTGGCAATAGAATGGAAGTGGCCTTCTTTCCATTTTTTTCCCCTTAATTCCCCAGTTTTAAACTCTAGCCCCAGTATTCCATGCTGGTCTCCAATTCAAATATTAACCAAAGACTGAGTGTGCAATTAGTATCTCATTTGGAGAGTCACAAACATAGGAATGTTGTAACTGATTATTGCTCTCTGCTAAAGTTCAGTTCTTCAAAGGTTATCTTCCTTCTAGTACAACAGAGATCTTCACTACTTCATTCTAATAGTTCTATCACTCAAGCAATTGACTAAAAGTTCATCAGGAGTATATTAAAAAGCAAACTATTTTCACTTTTATGGATGATGATACTAACATTATTATTATTATTAGCTAATTAAATATTGTCTGGCTAATAGAAGACTATCCTGACAGCTATTTAGCTACTCAAATTTACAAAAGTTATCATTTAATGAACATGCACTTTATTGTAACTAAAATCAAATAATAAGTGTCAATTAATTAACAACTTTGTAGGTAATGAAAATGATTAGTATTATTTGGGTAAATCTATCATCCAAATAATAATATACTTGGCTAAGCAAATATATAGATACTATTTTCTAAGAAATGAACGAATTATTTTTTGACTAATGAATATTTGAAGACTTAAAAAAGAACTTTTGAATTACAAAAAACTTTAGGAAATAATAGAATTCATAAATTTGAACATATTAATTTTTCTTTAACCATAATGGAAGGTTAAAGAAGGTTGTAGAATTTATAACTGACTTCTACATAAGTGGATTTATTATTGATAGCTATTGTAATATACATTTTACCTGTAGATATGACTAATCTTTTTTTATTTTTTATTCTCTTTAATTTGTAAAGTGTTCAATCTGTTCTTTTAATTTTTTTTTAATGTTGGAGTTTCTTTTGCATTTTGCAATTATTACCACACATTTTATTATTTAATTACATTATTGCTTTTATTGCAATAGATAGATAGATAGTATGAACAAATTTATGCTATTAAAATTTTAATTTTAATCTGACATGATTTCAGCAAAACTCTTTCCTTCATTTCCTTTTTAAAAAAAAGGTTAATGCTTTTTTATGATATGGCTTCCCCAAAAAAACCTCCCTATCTATTAGAGTCACTATCAATTGTAACTACTTATCAGTTTGATTCTTATTTCTAACACACTTCTTCATTTTATAATAAAATAGTGATTAGTTGCTTCAGTGTTGAGAAATTCAAAAAAAGTTTAAAATTTAAAATTCACTTTTGTTCAACTTTCTTTGTTAAAAAAAAGTGCTATCTCACTAAAAGATTCAGTCCTTCCTTTGGTGGTACTTCTAGATCTATTGTCATCATTAGCAGCACAAGTGTCCACTATGGGAGGAAGCTATTTATCAATTTAGGCTGGGGCATAACCTCATTTCAACAATTCAGGCCCCGGTGAACTCTCATCTAGATTATTGCCATATATTGTAGATGCTGCTATCTTGTAAGTGGCCAGAAAATCCAATTATACTAAATAAAGCAACAAGAATACAGACAGGTACTAGATATTACAATCATATTGCATGAGTATCATTGCTTTTTCCCTGACTTCCAGATACTTTCAAAACCCAACACAAGGTAGCAATATTACAGCCTTTCATAATGTTGGACCACAATAAAAAAAAGTTATTTATTTTTGCTTTTAGTCCATATTTGAATTCCTTTCCCCCTACCTCAGTGGTTTCACTACAGCTGAAAGAATTTCCTATCAGTGGAAATGCATAGAACTACCTCTATGAAGTAACAGGGATACTCTAGCAGGAGACTTCATTGAATGAATTAAGCTGATATATGCATGCAGGTATGCATAACATATGTTATATACTGTATATGATGAACATTTGCTTTAAAATATTCAAAGTGTTGTTCAATCACAACCATTGCTGGGAGCAATATATTTTGTTATAAACGAATATTATTTAATTTACTCAATATGTTTTTATTTATATTTTATCATTGTTGTAATACTGAACAATACTGTACAATATTTTTTTGAAAAATATTGGAAAATATTTTCTATTCTTATTTATCCAAAATTTGTCTACATTTTAACCAATTTTTCAATATTTGAATCATCAAGAGGAGATAACAACCTATGCAAGGAGGAAAAGGGCTAAAAGACTCTGAAGAGAGACAACAGTGCTTAAAAATTGGGGAAACTTCTGGAAGGGCTTTCCAGAATTCTCCTCACCTACCCATCAGACTTGAAAAGTCTTTAATTCATTGAAAACAAAATCAGCCTATAAAATTAAAGATATAAGAAAAGAGACTTGAGTGATTGAAGCATACCAACATATACTACAAAGGGCTGAAATGGGCCTTTCTAGCATCAGCTGAGCTCTGTGGAAACATGGAAGTCATAACCTTGGTTAGGAAGGATAGGTGGAGCCCTGATGCCTTCACTTCAGGGAGATGGGATAGAATCCATTACTACATGTATAATGGCGAGGCAAAATGATGCTTAGTTTTGAAATAAATTGCTGGTCAAAAGAAAGCTATCAATGGAAACATTTAGAACTGTTCTTCCTTCTACTGCCAGTGATGACATGCTTTGGTTTGTAGCAAGATATATTTCACAGAGGTTCAAATTTGTATTCATTCTTCAGAAAGGTATTGTTTTCTTGTACAGAAAATCTGTAAGCTATTGAATTAGTCTCAGCTAAGGCAGATAACAAAAATTAAATAGTATTTTGACATTAAAAACACATCGCTGCCAATTTTAATGAGATTTCAGGGAACAAAACCAGATGAGAAAGGATTGCAGTTTAAATTGATGGAGTATATATAGAACTTTCATTATTTGTGTTGTTGCTATTTTCTTTTATACTTTATGTCCTTGCTTTGTTGAATCTCTTTTTTTCTCCTCCTCAGAAATGATTTTTTTCTTTCTGCTGGAAAGTTTATAGCAATTATTAAATTGTGGACATTGCTTTAAATTAGAAAACATACTTTCTGTTGAAAATGCAAAGCTTTAACAGATACTGTGGTTTGGTTTGCCTGTTTTCCCAGAATAAAAGATTGAGTGCAATCTTTTTATACAGTCAGACCTTTATTAATACTCTTTTTCCAAAGCAATAAACCATAGTTTAAAAACCAGAAGAGCTGAATTCACACAACTCAGTGAGCTAAATCCAAACTGGTAACATAATGGCTTAACCTAAGGAATGAACCTAGACACAAATAGCAGCATGCTAGGGTCTAATATAAGAAATGCCGTTAACCTGGCTGGGAAAAGTAATTACGCTGGGAAAGAATTTGGATTTGTTAGTTTGGAGAACAGTTTGATGACATTCTTAGAGGAAATATAAATATGAGTCTTCCAGTAATTTTCTTTCTTATCTGCCTTCTCTCATTTCTTGTGAGGATAGGAAGGGGCGGGGGGGGGGGGGGAGATGGGAGAATGGAAGGGAAACATCAGTTGAAAGAATCAAACCAATTTTTACTGATGTCAGTTGGCTATCTAAAGGAAACCTCTAGTATTAGGCTAGTATAGAGGAATATGTCTGCTTTTCCCCCCCACAATTTTTACCTAACATTATTTTACATACCACTACACCATTAAGAACCAGTTTGGTGTAATAGTTAAGGCGCCAGGCTAGAAACTGAGAGCTGTGAGTTCTAGTCACACCTTAGGCACAAAGCCAGCTGGGTGACCGTGAGCCAGTTACTCTCTCAGCCCTAGGAAGCAGTAATGGCAAACCACTTCTGAAAAAAAAAACTTACCAAAAAACCTACAGGGACTAGTCCAGGCAGTCATCAGGAGTCAAAATCTGACTAAAAGTCACAAAAATAAATAAATAAATAAAATACATAAAAAATAAATAAATAATAAATAAATATTAAAATATTAAAATATTAAATTTTAATAAATACACAAAAAATAAATAAATAAAAATTGTCAGATTGCTTAATCTAAATGGCACAAAAGGAACACAGACTAGTCCTCAAAGGAAAGAAAGTTATTACCGTGTATAGGAACAAGTGATAGCATGGAATTGATAGCACTTCCTTGACTGATAGAGTAAAAAGAAGAATCACAGCAAATAATTTAAGCTAAGGTAAGAACAAAATGGAGAGCCAGTTTGATGTAGTGGTTAAGACAAGGCTAGAAACCAGGAGACCGAGAGTTCTAGTCCTGCCTTAGGCACAAAGCCAGCTGGGTCTCCTTGGGCCAATCACTTTCTCTCAGCCCTAGGAAGGAGGCAGTGGCAAACCACTTCTGAAAAACTTTGCCAAGAAAACTGCAGGGGCTTGTCCAGGCGGTCTCCAACAATCAGACCCAAGTGAATGGATTAAAAAAAAAAAACAGAACAAAATACAGCACACTATCAAATTGTTCAGCAACAAGATCATTTGAACACTAAGCATGTATAATTTCATAAATAGAAGCCAAAGTTGAAAGAAGAAAACATAGTCATGTTCATTAGAAAGCAGATCATAACTGAGTTTTCTAATGCTAGGAGTTTCCAATCCTGTATATGGCTTAAATCCAGGATTTATGCATCATAACCCAAGGCCCAGTGATCTATTCTATAAACTAGTAAAGTTAAATGTAATTAGAATTTAGATAGAATTTCTTCCAGAGATTATGCAGTTGTCTTCTTACTACATTTTATATAGGCAGCAGTAAACATTTTATTTCTTGTTGTTTTAATTTACTCTCTAATTTTAATTTTAATGATAGCTCTTTTATTTTATTTTATTTATGAGTATGTTCATGTGTTTAGTATTCTTATATGTTTACTTATATTTCCATGTCCTTTCTTAGTTAGGAATAATTTATATATATTAATTAATAATTAATATGTATTTATTTTTAATTATTATTATTTCATCCAAAAGATAAAAAATACATAGCCTTTTTTTTTTGCTTTGTGCTTAATTAGTGTCAGGGAATCATGCAAACAGTTAAAACAGTTTAAAAGTTTTCTTTATAATAGTCAACTTGACTTGCATATATTTTAAATAGCCCTGACAGGTTCCAAGTCAAGCATCGCATCCTTTGCCCAGCACACTGATGAGCCAAAGAAATTCAGCTTCCTACATATAAAAAGGAGATAAATATCAGTATGAAATGCTAGGTTGTATGCCTTCCAAAGATGATTAATGAGAATAAAATTGTGCTAAGACTTTAGGTTGCCCTCCTTGCAGCAACTGTGTTTCCATAATAAGGTACTATGCTAATTCCACTTACAAAAAAATAATGTTCAACAAGATATCATTATCTTCAACCCTTTTCTACCCATCCAGTGGCAGAAAACTCAGGTCAAGATTTTCAATGGACAGTAGTTCAGTTATGTATTTTTATTCATCAGATTCTATTCATTAGATTTTATCCATCCACTTTCCTCCAGATACTCAAGAGGGTGCACACAGTACTCTTTCCTTTAAGTTTTTTGATAACAACAAACCTTTGAATTACATATATAATAGCAGATAAGCCCATCCGTGGATAAGCCAACCCTTGACATTTCAACTAAAATGCCATGAGAAATGTGTCATCCGCAGACAAAGTGACCCTTGATTTTTTTAACTGCAGTGATGGACAGGAAACTGCAAACTGTTACATCATCATTTATAAAAACTCAAGGTTTTAAGGCCATGACAGGCTTTAAAAAATCTGAGCTCTGGTCTGCAGATAATCTGAACCCAATTTTTTGGGGTGTATTTTGAACCTCCTAAAATTCTCAGCTTATTTGCAAGTATATATGGTAAGTTGGGCTGAGAAGTAACAACTGGTCTAAAATCAGCCAGTGAGTTCCTGTGGCTAAGGGTGAACGTGAACTTCAATCTTCCCTTTCTTAGATCTATCATATATATAGTACTTGCTAAGCCAATCCTCAAAATTTTTCATGGTAGTTTGGTTAAAAATTTAAGGGTTGGATTATCAATAGATGGCTTATGTAAGAATGTATATGGGATATAAGGGTCCTTTTAAAAAGCTGAGGGTCTCAGCACAAGAAGCATTTTATAGGAAAGAAACAAAGAGAAATGGTTAACTTATCAAGAGCTGATAGAACAAGATCATGGAAAATATAAGATGAAATCAAAAGAACAGCTGGCTGCAGAAGCATTTAGTTTTCCATGGTTTTGATATGCACAGTTAGGAGAAAGATTCAAGATAGATAATAGGACATTTGGAACTGAGCAGCAGAAGACAGAATTTGAAGTTGATCTGTGTACAAATGATGAATATGTAATCACTAAAATGTATAAACTTTTATTGAAATTTGAAACAGAAGAAAAACAAGTGAAACAGTATGTGATAAAATGGGCTAAGAATTTTGGACATAACATATTGATGGAACAGTGGGAAAATATGTGGCTAAAAGGAATGAAATTTACATTTCATTATAACTTAAAAGAGAGTTTTTACAAGATAATGTACCGTTGATATATGACTCCAGAAAAATGGTCTAGAATGTATAAATGCATTTCAAATTTATGTTGGAAATGTGGACAACATGAAGGGTCATTTTATCATGCCTGGTGGATTTGTAAAAAAGCCAGAAAAAAATTGGTTCAAATACATGCAATGATACAAAGAATTTTAAAAAATAATATTCAGCTGAAACCAGAACTTTTTTTTGCTGGGATTAATGGACAATTAGAAAAGAGCCACAGAAGACTATTCTTATATGATTACTGCTGTGACACCACTATATGCAGAAAAATGAAAAGACTGAAATACCCACAATGGAGGACTGGTTGGTGAAGACAATGGAACTAGCAGAGCTGGCAAAATTAACTTATTTGCTTAGAGAAAGATCAACTACTACATTTATTAGTGCCTGGAAACCCCTAATGGACCTTTTGCTGAAAAAAGAAAAAAATTGAACTTATGATTTTTGGATTTGATGATTAGAAAGGGTAGATTATGGAAAAATGGAAATTATGAAGGAGCCTTAGAGATAGAGGGTAAAAGATAAATGCATTTATAGCTGCTGTTAAGAAAATTGGAAGCCATTTCTTTGTAACTTTTTTCTTTCTGACTTTGTCTTTCTTTTCCATATAGTACTTTTCTTTTTAGTGTAAAAGAGTAGTATTTATGTATAAGGTTGTTTTATAGTTTGACTTTTTAATGGTTTAATTAATTTTAATTATCTATGTGGTATTTTTTAATTGTTCATGGGTTTTTGGTTTTAATTGTGAGCTGCCAAGAGTCACCCATGGGGTGTACAAATTTAATAAACCCTAAAACAAACAAATAAATAAATTTCTTTTTCTTTTTCTTACTTTCTTTTTCTTTTTTTCTTTTTTTTTCCTTTGCACTTTTTATTCTTTCTATTTCTCCTTTTTCAAAGTTTAGTGTTGTAATTAAAATCTGGGGGGAAAACCTACTGTATATATTTGTGGATAAGCTCATCTGTGGATAAGCTGAACCCAATTTTGGAGGCGTATTCTGGTACCTAAAATTCTTGGCTTATCCACAAGGTTATATGATACATCTTATCCACTGCATCTCATGAGCTGTATTCTCCCCTGCCAACATCCCCAAACTCAGAAGATGAACCCTGACGGAACCTTCATCTCTTTAAGTATCCTTTAGGAGATCTAAGTCTACATAATCAGGGAAGACAATTCCTTTGGAGATGAAAGAGCTAACCAGCTTCATATAAGGCTTCCAGTGGCTTTAGAGTGTTGCAGGCACTGTACTTTTAAATAAGTTAAGGGGATGACAATTGGCAGCAGGACTAACTTGGAGCCATCCAGGAGCCTGATTTCTGTTTGCCAAAAGCCTTCTACCATGACAGCTATTCTTTTCCCCATAGAACTGCTGCCAGCTGACTTACCCATAGAAGAGGACATTTACCACCATCACACATAGCACTTGATGGTCCTGTTCTGGTGGTCCCTCACAAGGAATTAGCCCTGCGCTCTCTACATTTGACCTCATAGGCTTATAATTTTGTGTTTGTGTTTAGATAATAAAGGATCCTAAAGACACTGTACTTGTATCATAGTACTCTACAAAAACAAAACACTTTGTACTTATTGTCACATCACTATATGAAACAAATAATTAACATATCTTTGGGCCAGTCACTCTCTCTCAGCCCAACTCACTTCACAGGGTTGTTGTGGGAAAATAGGAGGAGGAAGGAGTATTAGATATGTTCACCACCTTGAGTTATTTATAAAAATAATAAAGGTGGGATAAAATATCTAAAAAAAAAACAACCCATCATATCCATTGGATTGTATAAGAACTGACGTGCAGTTGTGTGGATTTGCAAGCCACCCTGAATGATCCTTTTTGAGTTGAACCTTAGTTGTTTTAAGTCCAGTAGTAGCCATAAGATAAAGGCAGTTCTATATGATATGACTCCTGTGAAGATTGCAGCCCAACCATTCGTATAACTGGTTTGGTGCTGTATTTGCAAGCACAACATATTGCATAAACAGAGCACCCATCCAGACAGTAACTTAAGCTGTTCCAGCCTAGCAATGGGAGATAACATGCTCCAATGAAAAGGAAATGGGAGGGAATGGTTTTTTGCTGCTGTGAGGGATAAAGACATAAGAGAGAAATCTGGGATTTGAGCATAAGATATAATCATGATTAAGTACAGAGCCAGAAAAAGAGGACTGAATTATTCTGTGACCTTCCTTTTTCTAAAAAAAGAAATCTTGTCTCACAAAATAAGAAAATAAGAACTGCTCTAGGATTGTTGTACGAACAACCTTATATGGTATTCCAGATTCAGGTTTGGAGCTCCTGACAATGTATTTCTACTTGAAAATGGTTTTAACTCCCCTTCCCCATATTAGAAATCTAAATTAATATATTTATGCTACTGAATTCAGGAACTCTGTATTCATTTTAATTGCCAGGGAAGATTGGATTTAGATAACAAACCTGCTAAAATGGATTTTTCTTGCTTCTGCTTTCATGCACAAAAGAGTGAGAGATCTGATCACAGATTTTCTCTGTCATATACTATTTGGTCTTTAGGCAATTAATTTTAACAAGATGCATACACAATGTTTTCTCTACTCGTGTGTGAACATATGTGATGTTTAACTGTTATTTCTTCACTGAAAAAAAGCAGCAGAGTGTTTGCCAAAGTTCTTGTTCATTACACTTATATGATTCATTCTCCTGTCTGTATGTAGTCACATCTGCTGGGGCTAGAACAGTTCCAGTAAATACTTGCAAGGGTCTGCCTAGACTTCTGTTGCTAAGGTACATAATAAGCCTGAAGTTGCTGTTATTATTGCAAAATATTGAAAAATCAAAGAACATCTTTCTTTAGATCAGTAACATTTAAAAATATGGGAAAATGAATTGGCTAAAAATTAAGGAAACACCATATAAAACTCTACAATTAAGAACTACTTTATTCAAATTTGGTTTCTATTTTTTTAACCAAATTAACAAATGATTTCCTAATAGATTGTGTTTATCTATACTATTTAAACTTGGGATTGAATTACTGAATATGAGTGTTTAAAATCTAAATATTTTTACCCCAAAGATTGCGTATATATCGAGGTATCAGATCTCCCAAGTGTATTTTTTCTTTTTCCATCCCATTTTTCTTGGTTATTGAAACATGCCTGTTTCATTCAAAAATAAAGGGAAAAATGGGGTGGGGCATGTTAATCCATGTCTGGTTCACTTTGACTTCTGCATTTGGTTCAAGGGTTCAATATGCTGACAAAATTCTGTAGTCCTGATCACAAAGGCTTCTACATTCATTCAAAGAAATCTGCACTGAAAGAAATTTTCTTCAGATCTTTTCACATGCCAGAAGGTGTATAAGTGGATTTTATTCTGAAATAAATTCAGACAAATGGGAAAATTCAGCAGTCACTGTTGGTTAGTTTGTCAGCTTAGTATGCCTCTTTTCCTAGTCAACTTTCCCAAGGCAATAATCAACCAAATATCTGAAAAATTATTTTAAAAATCTCCAAAATACAAGCTGAAAACAAAACAATACAATAGTTTACTTTTTTAAAAATCCACTAGAAATCTACAAAATCATTTTTAAAAAATCATCAAACGGTCAGTTAAGTTTGTACCTCCAGTGGGAATAACTAGGGATGGTACTTAAAATGTTTACAACTCCCCCAACTAAGTCACCTTAAAAAAAAAAAAACTACAAAAAGATAAGTTTCCACTTTAGGGATTCCACTCTGGGAATAAAAATAGAAAAAATAATTTTATTTCTTCTTGTGGCATTATGGACTGCAGAGTCTTATTTATTCTGGTATCTTTTTTTGTTCCCCTGTTGGAACATATTCATATAAGAAAAGAAAATGTTCTCATTCATTGTTGTGAAGAAAAACCTGTGAAAATGCAGAGCTTAAGCATCAGGTCCATGGACTGCTTAGTGCAGTGTTGTCCAAACTTGGCCACTTTAAGATGAGTGGACTTCAACTCCCAGAATTCCCAGCCAGCATGGGGAATTCTGGGAGTTGAAGTCCACTCATCTTAAAGTGGCCAAGTTTGGACAACACTGGCTTAGTGGGTGTCATGCCCCGGAAAAGAAGACTCAAGACACGGAAAGCCCAGGCCCAGGCAGCAGAAAAGAAGCAGACTGTGCCACAGTGTCCTGATCTTGCATGCCCTGCATCTTCCTCCAAACAATAAAGTCTTTTTGGAAACGTCACCTGTTCTCTGCAATTGACAGTGTTAACCATCTTGCCCTTGAATCTTGGTTGCCAGTGAGAAATTTGAACTCAGAATAGAATTGAGAGAATTTACCTGATGGACTTCAGTGCTTGATTTTAAATTGCTTGATTGATTTAACTGCTTGACTGTTTCAGCTGCTTGACAGATGTGGAAAGAAGAAACATGGAGCGCAGTAAAAACACTTGCATTATCCCCTTCCCCTCTACAGCTAACCCACCTTTCTTCGTGCAGGGTAAGCATAAAATGATGCCATGAAAACCATGGGTGTGGTGGTCCTAACAGAGAAGAAGGTGTGAAAGAGAAGAATTTGGAGAGTATGGGTAAAAGCCACTTCAGTGGAGAATTGCTGGAAGAGGAGGCCAAGAGAACTGAGGGACTCCTTGGAAAGGCATTGGCATTGAGGAACTGGGAAGCATCCAGTGAAATTAATCCCAGAGTGCTGGCAAGCCCTAATGTAAGCCTTAGAAAAACCCAAAATATTGACAATGGTTAGAAAGGAGTTAGAAGGAGCTACTCAGAGGAACTAAAGATACAACATGTGACCTGAAGAAGCCAGTCAGCACAGCAGCATACGAGAAATAGAGGATGCTAAATCATCCCCTCCAGCCAGCATCAGAAAGTCAAAGAAAAGCAAAGTACCTGCTAGCAATTAATAAGGGCCTTTTTTCAGGACTGGAGAGCTAAATAGAATTTAAAGCACAAGGACAAGAATATTGGAAACCTAAGCATAAATTAATTTAAGATAAAGTGATAAAAAGAAGAATGAGTTAAGAAATAAATAATACACATTGAACTGAGAACATAAGCAAATAAATATAGTTAAAGTTACACAGGTAAATATAGGAAACCATAGTCAATAGAGAGAAAGAAAGAAAAAAATAAGGGGCCTATTGAAAAAGAATCAAAGGTTTACCATGGTTCATTTACTAAGAAAACATTTATAGTTTCTCAAGTAATAAATCACACATACTCAATTGGGGGTTAAAATGTAGTGTGTGTATGTGTGTTGTGTTATCCCCTCAAATCTGAAATAATAGATTTCACTGACTTGCAACCTGGAATTGGTAACCCTGAACCCTCTCTTCCTTTTGGTGGAAGAGAGAAGATTAGGCAGGCCCACAGCAATGAGCCTTTTCTAGAAACTCTTTCTTTAATGATTTGTCTTCAACCCCAAGAAACAAATGGAGCAGGAAAGGGTATGCCCTTGATCTGCTATAATGCCACTGATCTAATTAGACCACAGCAAAAGTCTGTTTTCAGAATGTTGGGGAAGGAAGGTCCAGCCAGTGCCTGAAAGAAAATTGGGACACCACCAAAGGAAGCTATTCTTGCTGTAACAGAGGCAGGTTTACATTTAACGGATGAAGCAGCAGCACATTAGCAGTAAGTAATTTATTGAGAAGAGTTAGGAACAGACTAGGTCATATGAACCCAGCCTACAGAAAACAAACAAACAAACCAAAAAACCCCCCACATTTATTTGCATGCTGCCTGTTCCCAAAGGGTCTCCAAATTTAAATGTTCAATCATAGCATCCTTTCCTCCTGTGCTTGATAGAATACCCAGATTTAAATGCTGTACTGAAACCCAGAAGGGAAGTGACAGTCTGGATTTCCATGGAGAGCTAATCTCAGAGTATGGTAGCAACTATATATATATATATATATATATATATATATATATATATATATAAAATGCCCATTTACAAGGCCCCACCAAGGCAACCTGGAGGGAGTTAAGCCCATTCAACCTGATTGGATGGGCAGATTAATACAGAGAAGTAACCCAGTCTGGATCCTGTGGTGCCTTAAGAGTGACAACCAGCATCTTGAATGGCAATCACTGCATGGCAATCAGTGCAGTATCCCAAAATAGAATATTGGGATCCTCTAATCACTGCCTGAGTTGGCTGCATTTGTACAACCTATAGATGCTGAATAATTTCCAAGGACATCCCATGTATAGTGTGTTAAAGCAATGCAAGTGGGAGGCATGAGTGACTGTGAGTAGGGTCTCCTAATTCAGGAATAGCTACAATTGGTATATGAGTTACAATAGTACAAAAGTCCACTTGGCCACAACTGCCACCTGCTAATTAAGTAGGAGCTATGAATCCAGGATGACCCCAACTTGTGAATTACCCTTTCACTCAAAGAAACATTTATTACTACTTAAATCCAGCCTCTTCCCACCTCATAAGAAGCTTTAACCACCATCTGCAGGTGGAGGACCTATCACTAGAGAGCCCTATCCACTTCCTCAGGACTCACAGACTCAAACCAATCCTAGATCACTTCACAGGACAAAGTCTCAGTAACCTCCATTGGTACTGTTCAGGTAGAGTCCAACTCCTTTAGAATTTGAGTGGTTCCTCCAATCCAAATTCTACAGATGTTCTTGACAAGTGCTGTTTCATAAAAGGGGGAGGTGTGAAGTTTCAGCCTATTGTGGCAGCCATGTTGATGTATGTAGGATGAGAAGTCTGCTGATCTGTTCTGTTTGAATGCCATCATTTGGAGATTAGATGATAAACAGAAGAAAAATCCTATTATCTCTCCTCTCTATGTAGGCAATGCACTTAATGTGAAAGGCAAAATATATTAATTAAAATGTATTTTAAAAATTGTGTTATTTCCAAAGTTTCTGATTAGGCATGAACTGCTAAGATATAGTCAATAATTCACAGTAAGGAGAAAGGGAGATAACTTTAAGTTTTAACATTTCTGGTTGAGACATCAAATTTTGATATATTGCTTGAATTAAGAGACTTTGTCAAATCAAATACAATTAGGATAATTTATTATTCCAAGCAAGTGGGACACATTTTTTTCTTTCTAATTTATGTTCCTTCAATAAAGCCTAAAATTGGAAAGCATTAGACAGAACACATGACTTCATCATCAGAATATGCTATTGTCGATAAGCAATATGATAAAATTATATGTCAAGTTCAATGGGTTGTTTGATCTATCTTAGGCCTTCAAAATATATTTATGCATTGTTGATTTTAATCTGTTTTTTCTTAAAAAGTCTGACTGTGAACTTTTGAAAATGAATATTGTATACAGTTATCCTGAAAGTCTGTCAGTATATTGCAAGTACCTGCAAGATGGTGGATATAGGTGACTCCTTACAGGCTTGCAAGGTCTCTAGATAAAGATCCTATGCTTCATAGAACAGCATGAGCATGCTCAGGATCAAACTGGCCTTTGGTTGCACTTGTGACAAACTGGTGAAAATGTGCCAAAACTGACCAGCATTGTCCATACCATTATTAGTGAATGCTATATATGACATAGTACAATTAATATTCTAGCTAATACTTCTTTATCTTGCTAAAAAGATGAAGCCTCAATTGACCAAGGCATGATGACAAAGGGAGGACAATATTTATGGGCTGGGGTTGATTGTGGCATATGGAAAAAATGTGACCTGAAATGCAAGTTGAATAAATGGTTGAAGGAAAGAGGGAGAGGAAGCATATGATGTATTGTCGAAGGCTTTCACGGCCGGAATACGTGGCTGGTGTGGGTCTTCCGGGCTGTGTGGCCGTGTTCTGGAAGTTTTGTTTCCTAACGTTTCGCCAGCATCTATGACCGGGATCTTCAGAGAGCAGGAGCACAGACAGGAGCAGTTCTCTCTGTGCCCAGGATGAGGTGACCCTTTTGTGGGTATTTATAGAGATCTGAGGGGGGGGACTGGGGGTGTGTGGTGGGGGGGTTAGGCGGGTGTGGGGGGATGTGGGGTTTGGGTTAACGAGTGGTTGCTTGTTTGTCAGAATACGTGTGTATCTTCCTGAGGATTAGGCAGGGTTTTTTCTTCTATTGAGTTGTTAACGAGTGGCTGCTGGGGGTGATTAGTAAGTTCATTGTGTGAGCTGCTCACAGGTCCTGGTGGTTGAGCTGAGTTCATTAACCTTTTGCAGGCTGTATTTTTCAGGATTGGTAGCCAGGTTTTGTTGATTTTTATACTCTCCTCTTTTTTATTGAAGCTGTGCTGGTGTTTGTGAATCTCAATGGCTTCCCGGTATAGCCTGGTATAGTGGCTGTTGGTGTTGTCCAGTATCTCTGTGTTTTCAAATAGGATTTTGTGTCCAGTGTGCTTGAGAGCATGTTCAGCTACTGCAGATTTTTCTGGTTGCTGTAGTCTGCAGTGTCTTTCATGTTCTTTTATCCTCTGAAGATGCCGGTCACAGATGCTGGTGAAACGTTAGGAAACAAAACTTCCAGAACACGGCCACACAGCCCGGAAGACCCACACCAGCCATCGAAGCATATGATATATCACAATGAAGGTGGTTTGATCTTGTGAATGGAAATGCAGAGAAGTGAGGTTGTAGATTTAAAGATGAATGGAATAGCTAAAATGTATGCCATAAAGTATGTACTGGTATCATCTAATTTGCTGTGGTATATCTGATAACAGGAATCTATAGGTTTGTGATAGATACTGTACAAGAATGAAGAAAAATAGTAGCTGTTTGGTAGAGTGTGCTTAGAAAAAGATCTGTTTTTTTTAGAATATGTGCTTTAAGCATAAATCTGTTGTACATGCAAACAACAAAATCATGAATGTAAATGCAAAAGCATGGTTGATTTGATAGTCTAGGTTGAAAGACTAAGAGAATTAGTAAAGGATATGAGGATGATGAGAGTTATGAATGTGGGACACACCATTATTTGACAGTATCAAGAGCAGATCTTGCAGAACACTGAAGGAAAGAAGTGAAAGAAACGATTGTGAAAGTAGAATAATTCCAGGAACAGAAAGATGTTTTGGGAAATTGCAGAGTGGAATTTTGTGAGATAGCAGTCATTTTTAAAACAAAAATGGAAATAATTAGTCATGGAATCTGTGTTGCCAACTTCTTTCCACATAGAGTTCAGATGAAATGGGTTTGTCATGAAATATGTCTATGCAGTTATGGAAAATGTAAACATAATGAAATGAAGCATCTAAAGTCCAATCTTATTTTCAATGTCCTGAAGCAGCAGCATGCAGAAGCTGCTGCTCAGATTTAAATGCTGGCACTAGAATATAATCTTCACTCCGTAAGTGATGCTGTTGCAGTTATGGCATTTCTTTTCAAGACCTTCCAGTCACCAGAACTTTGCACAACTATGCATTGGCCTATGTGCTACAGAACTTGGATGTGCAGAAGGGTTATTGCTGGCAAACAAGATGAAGCCAGATTGCTTTTCCTCATTTATTAGAAAAAAGATCCAGCTTCAATTACTACTTGTAGTGCTGTTGTTAATGTAACATAGAGTTGAGCCTCCCTGCACCATAGTGTCTGGTTTCAGAAAGCCAAGGAAAAGTGAAGACCAGCATATGGCTCTAGTGCCAGTTTCAATTTTTTCAGCTTCTGCTGTGCTATTCTGTTATCAATAATTCATGCTAATAAAAATAGAACCACCAAGGGCCTCATCTGACTTTCTATAATATGGAACAAAGTAGTCAAGGAGTACATCAATGAGGCAAATAATTGAAGGGCAGGGAGTTTAAGTACCATTCTGTATCTGAATGCTAACACGAGTGCTGCTTTGGGGACTTAGAATGATTGCAGATAGAGGAATATGATGTTCTTGGTTGACTATCCAATACAAGTGATTTCTAGGGGAATTGAATGAGTCGTAATTTTTTATTACCAAGTTATTCAGTTGCAGTATTGATTGAGAAAGAATGAGGGAGCATATTCTCTGATTACAAATTCTTTTTGTCCTCAATAGATACAGTTCTTTCCAGTGTTCCTCACCTAACTTTGAAATACCCATTTAAATAATGCTTGCATTTACAGATGTGCTACAACCTATGTTATTAGACTAGGTAATGAGTATTAAATATTATTTATGCCATAAATGTGATAAATATATATTATCAGGTAGATATTTTTTTCTTCTCCTGTGGGCAGTGTTTATAACAGAGGTGGCCCCCCAGTTTTGAAATCATAAACAAAATTTTGTTAATGTGATAGCCAGTGATTCGTGATGTGATTGTTCATCATCATCATCAACAACAACAAAAATTGACCTGCCAAAAGTCTAAGAGAAAAACAAATGGGCTAAAATTTTGGCCATACATGTATGATGAAGTTATCAGATCACTTCCAGGGGCCATTACGAAAAAAGATATGCTCACATTTTGCCCATGTTTGCTCAATAATGTTATACTTTTAACTTAATATTTTATGTTTTTATCTCATGGTAAAGTATCTATTCCACAACAGAAATGTGCAGAATTCAATCGATTTTCATAATTAACTCTCCCTTTTAGATCTCACCTTTTCCACCTTTATGTGTTTTATTATACTAAAAAACTATCAGCTCCAATTATTTTAAGGGAAATGATGTCAAAATTGTATATGTTTAGCAAATTAAACAGATTCTGACAAGGACCACACAACTTTGCAATGTAAAGCAATCTAACTTGTACCTTTAATGATGAGATTTTAATATTGTCATCCTTTGTTTGAACTTGGAACTACAGTTGATGGCTTCCAAATAAATAAATCAGGACTTGAAAGCCAACTTTCACTATTATTGTTTTGGATATACCTATAAAATATAGTTAAAAATCTAACCTGTTTCCCCACTTGAGGGAAACAAGACATGAAGTTGAAGCAAAGTAATTGTCTGTAGGTGCTTAGAAAGCCAGTCTTCCATCATTTGAATCAGACCATTATCTTTCATTTTATATTGTATTTCTATTTACTTTTATTAAAAGGTTGATATTTGCAACATCTCCTCTGGGCCAGGATAGGGTCAATTACAAATTTAAGCTAAATTAATATCTATGATATGTTTGACTGCTTGGCAGATGGTGTAGAGGACAACTGGAAATCTATTTCTAACTAGTTTATGTGGATAGAAATAAAACATTGCAATAAATAAATGCATGTTAGTATTTTGGGGCCAAGCTGAAGGATAGCAATCAATATGTCAAAGTCGAAGGAAATCATTGAGTTGACTATCGGTCTTCTGTTTGTTTCACTTCTAATGGATGTCTCAGTTTATGTTAGAAGTTTAGCCTTTGCTGAAACTGACTAAAATATTTAGTTCAGAAAACAAGCATGTTTAGTTTAATCTTCAACTCTTGAGGCCCATAATAATTTTATTTATAGATATATATCTTAAAAAATCTGTTGAGCAATAAACTTTTTTTTCCCCAAAAAAGTCTCAGCAACATTAAATATTCACTTACTGGTGCCTTTAATTTCTCCCATCTCATTACAAAGAAATAGAAAATAAGCAATTGATTTCTCTATGGAAATTCAAATAAAGACTCTTTTACTATATGGATGACAATGAAATGAGGTATGTAAAATTGGAAGATTGAGATGTTAAACTGAGTGCAAATTCAGTAAAGGGCTGGTATTGGCTAGCCATTGTTTCAGATTGCCAAAAGGAAAGGAGATGTGGATTAGACATTATTTACAAGGCTGAATTCCAACATAGCAATCAGAGTGCAGCATCCTTGAAAAACTTTTATGTAAGAGCTGACTAAGAATAATTGGATAAATCAAACATGACTTGGATGGGCTTTGGGAGGAACAAGCAGTATCTGAAGAAGAAGTGTAACCCATACTTGCTGGGCTGCCCTCAAGAATGCTAACATACCTCTGAGTAATTTTGCTGATCAGTGAGGTAGATGATTCCCTGTCTTGCTAACCAGTGTGAATACACATTGTGATAATAGAGAAGAACCCTCTATGAGTTGTTTGGAGCATGATCCTTTCATGCTGCCAAATAAGACTTCTATCCCATAAGATGTAATAAAGGTATAAATAGCTCTACTGCATCTTATGGCAATAGAACACACAATGTTGGGGGGGAAAGGGGATGTTGAAAAGTAAACCTAGAGGATAGACTTTGTGAAAAACCTGGGGGAGGGGGTTGTCCCATGGGCTATTTAATTTGTGTTATTTCAGTGTATTCTATGCTAGCAAACCAGGAGGACAGTTACCCTTGCAGCTGATTGTACTTCTAAATAAGTGCTTGGGATGCATTGACCGAAATCCTAGTAGATAAATATTTATAATTTAGAATCTTGGTGAAAATAGCACAGGTAGAAAGATGTGCTTGCAGAAATTGGGGTGAGGGGGAGTTTTGATTGTGTAGTTGTGGCTGCCATTTTGACTTTTTGACCTTCCCCTGCAGAAGCCTCTGCAGGAACCCCATTGCTTTTTTAGATATAGAAAAAAATCCCAAATAGCAATTCAAAGAAATTTGACTCACAGGCAAAAATTAAACAATGAATTTATGAACCTTCAGAGAAAGTTAGGTGCAAACCAAATATGGATTTTCTCTTTTCTTTTGCTGATTTACTAATGTAAAATGACTTGCTGTTGTTTTAACAAAGGAGGTAGACTTGCCTGTCCCTCCCTAAGCAGATACAGCCCAGCCAATATTAATTCCTAGCTGGGTCTGTGTGGATTATTAACCTGAAGGACATGCAAAAATCTCCTTCCTTTCATGGTAGAAAATGAATGCTTTTCTTGAGGCCATTCTACTGGAGGCAGCATACCTTGACTTGAGCTTCTGAGTGTGGAAGCAATATTAGATTTATAGAACGTTAAAAGAAAGCACTTGGTGTTGGATTTTTGAATCACCCTGAAAATACATTACTTTTTATTCTTCTTAGAAAATACAGATAATAAAATTTTAGCAGTATGACAACCTAAGCAGTTTTCATAGAAATGACATTGATGGAGATAGTGAATGGATACTCCTAAACCTTTAATAAAACATTTCAAGGGCATCATTCAAGCTTAGCTTTTATTTAATCGTTGCCTCCTTCCTATATGCTGTACTGGTTTATTTTTCCTTTTCAGCTTGACCTAACTGACATCTGCAGCAGACATTTATCAAAGACCAGATCACAAAGAGACACACAAAACCATGCCAGGAAGTCTGAGCCAGCATCACATTTTTCTCTGTGGCAACACAGATGGAACACTTGCCATAAATTCATAAAAAAAAACATAGGGGCTGAGAGCACCATGATAAAAATGTGCAAGGGAGTAAATCTTGTATGGGAAATGTTATATGTGGCCTCACAATTTCATTCGTTTCTGCACTCTGATACTCCTGTGATACCAGGAAAATATGGTCTGTCCTGATGTCAGAATGTACTTCCATAATTAAATAGATTTCTCTCTTCATACCCCCCTCTCCAGTTTTTATATACAGTGGAACCTCGGTTTACGAACTTAATTCGTTCCGTGACTCTGGTCGCACCCCGAATTGGTCACAACCCGAAGGAAATTTCCCCATAAGGTTCAATGTAATTACCGTTAATCCATTCTGGCGTGGAGGACAGGGAGGCAGCTATTGCTTGGAGGGAGAGTCCCCCTCCCTACAACCACGTGTCAGGGGTGGAAAATGGCCACAGACCACGTGTCAGGGGCGGAAAATGGCCGCGGACCACGTGTCAGGGGCGGAAAAATGGCCGCGGACCACGTGTCAGGGGCGGAAAATGGCCGCGGACCACGTGTCAGGGGTGGAAAATGGCCGCGGACCACGTGTCAGGGGCAGGAAAATGGCCGCGGACCGTGTCACAGGAGGGAAAATGGCCACGTATCCTGTTCGTACCCCAAGGCGGAGTTCGCAAACCGAGGTAAATTTTTGCAGCCGGAGCTGGTTGTAACCCAAAAAGTTCGTTAACAGAGGCGTTCATAACCCGAGGTACCACTGTATTGCCACTTTTCAGATACAGGTAGTCCTCACTTAACGACCGCAATTGGGAACGGCAACTCAGCACATCCTGAGAATGGCCTGCCAGGAAGGACAGGGCCAATGCAATACTATATCTAAAACTGAATCCTGTTGACCTGTTCATGGCCAATAGTATAAAAAAAACTGGTGCACGGTCCAGCAGAACCAACAAGAATATATTCCCTCTCCATTTACCAGCATACCTTATCCACCAAGCCAATCAAGGTTGTTTTATTCCCAGAACTGATCCTAAAGCTGGGCTGAAATGGATCTAAGTTAAAACAGAGTACAGATTCTTAAAAAACAAAAACAAAAAACAGATTGTAAAACAACAACAGCAACTCTGAAGCTGAGAAGTTCCCTTACATTTGGGAAGTTACCTAAGGCTTTAGAGACAGCTTGAAAATTACTTAATATAGCTTGATCAATGGAGGGATTCTCCCCAATAATGGATTCATAAGCCCTTTTCAAACTTGCAAGAATGACTTCTTACAAAAAGCCACTTTACTTTTTCATGAGATGGGCGGTATCTAAATTTGAAATATAAATAAATAAGTAAGTAAGTAAGTAAGTAAGTAAGTAAGTAAATAAATAAATAAATAAATTTATCATATCCAACATATACCCACCTACATTGCTTCACCAAAATGACTTAAAAGAACCTAAGTACTTAAAAGTACAGAAAATGACAGCTTGGAATTCCCTTAATGCAAGCATTGTCACTTGGTATAAGAAAATACGTAAAGTTCTGTATTTACAGGTCGTATTTTTTCCACATTATTTGATGAAAAAAGCCCACGTGTTTTGTAATGGAAGTTCTACTTCTTCTCCACTAACAACATTTCTGTAGCAAAATATAAACTATGACTTCCTGCTGCAGATTATGGATAGGGAAATTAGTGTTTAGATCTGAATATGTCTTTACCTAAAAATAATATTGTGTGATAACTTTTGGGTGCATATGAATTTGAAAGCCTATACGCTATTTCTTTCATAGGTATACATTTGGAGACCCACACAAATATAACTGGAGATGAGACAAGGAAATTGATATGTACAGATCATAAGAGCCTGCTCAATTATTAATATGAATACTTGATTTTTCATATTTTTTCCTCTTTTTTTTTAAAGTGCATTTTACTGTTCATCATTTCCCCTGATTAGAGGCTGTGTATTATTTATACACACACACACATACACACACTATGTTCTGTGTTATAGACATTGTGATCCAGAGTTCCTGAACCTCCATGTATTAAAACACAGCTGCATTTTTCAATTTAATATGAATTGTTGTCAGCTAAGAATTCAAGTTCATGTCAATTTAATTTGTTATATGCAGATGTTGTTTCATCATGCAAGTAGAGCTCTTTAGAGAATTAAAATACTCAAACAATATCTAACATTTATAAACACAAATCTTATAATTTTAATAACCAGGAGTTATATTCTCAATATTTTTAATTCCTACTTATTTTCTTTACTTCATAGTGAGACTACTACAAAATGAAATTTGGAATATAGAAAATTAAAGAAAACATTATTTTATGTTGAACATTGCATCATGTTTGCCTGCAGTAACTTACCTTGTAAGGAAGTCTCTGAATTTCTACTAAGAACCAAATCTCACTAACTTTTATGTGATATAGAATGACAACCTTGGATGATGATGATGATAATGATAACGATGATTTGGCTGAATGTTTAAAATTGCCTATAAATAAAAAATCAGTAATGAACTGCTTACAAGAGCCAGTGTGGTGTAGTGATTAAGGAGTTAGACTAGGAACAATTTAACCAGTATGCCGATCATATTTCATAAAATATTTGGTTCATCTCTAGTATGGATTCCATTGGTCCCACAAGATATATAGGCTATGTACAATTTTTCTGCAAGAATATTTATAACACACACATTCACTCTTTCTGAAAATGAATGCTATTGGTTAATCATCACTAGACTAATTTCCGTTTGGAAATTTTAGTGGGGGGACGTATACTAAATATTCTGTGCCATTATATCTAAAGTCAGCTCCAAATGTGTTCATATATATCATAAGAGTTATTTAGTTGAATATGACATGGTTAACCATTGCAAGGAAGAAACTGGATTAAATGCAGTAGCTTGTTAAAACATATGCTTGAACAGATGGCTTTAGCTGTTTGGAATTCCGTGTTTTAGGAATAGATGCCTGAGTACCTTGTGACACAGTCTAAAATACATGTGAAGCTTGTGTGTAGGCAAGCGCCTGAGAGACAAACCATATGTTGTTCAGTCTTCCATGCTCACTGGAATCTATTGGCATGTGAAATAATCCCTTTACTACTTAAAATATTATTTGGCTAAACTGACTAATGTCACTGACCACTGGATCAATTAAAGACAATTTTGAAAAAAAGTTTCACTCCACACTGGCACTTTAGACTGATATGCTGGGATGCCTGAGAAATGAAATATAGCACGAACTAAATGGAACCTAACATTTTAATTAGTTATTATTTTTTTATTATTTCTTAAGAATAATTTTGAAATATCCTTTGTTCTAAACAGATAGTACATAAAGAGGCACAAGAGCAAAACATGTCACAAAAGCTAATGATAATGAAGCTCAAGCTCAGATACTTTGGTCACCTAATGCGAAGAGAGGAGTCTTTGGAAAAGACCCTGATGCTGGGAAAGATTGAAGGCAAAAGGAGAAGAGGACGGCAGAGGATGAGATGGTTAGATAGCATCACTGAAGCAATGAGCATGAAACTGAGAAAACTCAGGGAGGCAGTGAAGGACAGGAAGGCCTGGCGCAATATGGTTCATGGGGTCACGAAGAGTCGGACATGACTTAACGACTGAACAACAACAGAATACCATAATAAAAGCAAGTTAGAGTCATGAATATAATAGACAGGACTGCACATAAATTGCCTTTAAAATTTAAGATTTTGGAGAATATAACACTGTTATAGAAGCAGGTGGTGGAAATTGCCACTGGCCTTTGGTCCCATTGATAAATATGGACATATAGTATGCTATTATTTGCTTCTTTAATTTCAGAGCAATGGATGGTGGGGACTGCAGCTGGTCCTTCTGATGTTGGCAGAGTGGGGAGGCATGCAGAGGGCAGATTGGTTTACCTCTTGGTATGATATATTGCTCAGTCCCCAGCTGGGTCACAGGCTCTAATGGTTCTTTTGGGTCTGGAAGCAATGACCTCACCAATATGAGCACATAAGGCTTTATTCCAAGGCAGTATAAGAAAACAACATGAGCATATAACATGAAACAATACTCAGAGAATAAACAGGAATATTGAAGAATAATACATAACCCAAAGCAGCAATCAAAGAATATTAACACAAGACAGCAATTAAAAATATACAATAAGAATACAATACAATAAGAGAAAGAAAGAAAGACCTTATGCCCCTTCTGCCAGTCAGGGAGCCCCAGAGAGATAATGGCAGGTGGACCCCTTCAAGCCAGCAAACATGCAGTCCCCTCCTGGTTAAGTCTGCACTGATGTTGCATCCCAAGGAGGTTTCCGACTAGCTTATATAAGCTTTGAACCATAATTAAGCAAACCTATTTCTCTGTGGCCTTACCTCACTGGATTTTACCAAGGACAAGAAAGACAAGTCTATCTTATCTTGGAATCCTTTGCCCTCTGCCAAGAATGAAACCATCAAGGCTAAGGAGTCTTTGTTTATACCACGTTCCTTTCACAAAGGAAATAGGCACATTGTTTTTTCCTGGGATATTTTTTAACTTCCCATTCTAGGTTTCTTCAATGAGATCTGCAGCTACGTTAATCCATAAGTGAAGGTTTTGTCTAAAACTCTCTGATTACTATCAATATTGAAATGTATTTTGGATTATTCTAAGTCCATGCTATTTTTTAAACAAATAATTTAAGAGCATTGCTAAGGTGAATATTGAACATGAGCAAGAACTCTGGAATAAAGAGTTGACTTGTTATGCAGAGCGCAGCTATAACCACAGTTCATGCCAAAAATACACACCAGCATTAGAGAGATTGAAAGAATGTAATGTCCTTATCTTGTTCTCCAAAGAAATCCAGCCAGAAAATATAAAATATCTGGTTGTTTATTGAGAAAAGTAAAAAACTACATAAAATACAAGTTTCATACAAAAACATAGAAAAAATCACTTCTTCTCATATATGTGGCATCCAAGACTTATCCACTACACAAGTTTAACAAAGTCTCTAGCCAAAAACTCTCAGAGAAGAGGTACAATACTTAGTTATTAGTTACTACTCCATAACCCATAAAATTACATGATGGCTAAAATTCTACTGAGTAGCTGGGCATGTAATCCTCCCGTTTTATTGCCACCCCTTGAGTAACTAGCATACAGACGCCAATAGGTGGCAGTAAATAGCAGTATACGTGCACACTAACAACAACAATTTGCAGCTGAGCCTAACTTGTTAGCCATAACAATATGTTTGAAGATAGTGAGATGCATTTCTTCCCATGAGAAACTCCTAACATGACTATCCCACATAAACTAATCAATGGCTCAGGATCCCGAAGAATATTAAGTATTTTTTTGCGACTGTAAGAGGAGTTGTATTTCACAAAAGATTCTTTTCCATGTGCACTGACTTGCAAGAGAATGTTCATAAAGGATTGCATGTGAACTTGATTATATTAGGAGTGTAAAATGGGTGAGCTGTCACTTAGTTCTGTGATGTGGCTGGGTCCACTGTCGCCTTGTTTTGGCTTCATATTCATCCGTTTGTTAATATGGTGTTACAAAAAGCAATACAGTTTAAAGATGTTCTTTTGAATTATATGTAAATTACCATTTCATTATTGATGAACATATACACCATTTCATTTATAATAGATTTTAAGTAGTATATAAGTGCACAATATTAATAACTATATGAAGCAGGATGGATTTATTAAGCATGGATGGCAATACAAAAAGAATTACTCTTCTTTGTTGGAAAGTCACTGCAACCCCAGACTTAATATCCTGTATCACTGATATGTGTCCATTTTCTGTTTATGAACTGGTTTTCCTATAGATGTAATTAAAAGACTGACTGATTCCATGAGGTCATATATTTCAAAATTAGGTTGAGATTATTTATTACACATAATAATATGTTTTCAGTGTTTCCCTTTTTTTCTCTGATTTTGTGTTTTTTCCCCCCTTCCCTTCCCTTCCCTTCCCTTCCCTTCCCTTCCCTTCCCTTCCCTTCCCTTCCCTTCCCTTCCCTTCCCTTCCCTTCCCTTCCCTTCCCTTCCCTTCCCTTCTTAACAAACTTTGGCAGCTTTAGTAACCATTTTTTTCCCAGAGTCCAAAACGTAACACAGCTGGAAAGAGTTCCTGTTTACCAGTGATAAAGATGATTGGGGTTATCCGGCAGGAATTGGATGTGGATGAATGTTTAAAAGTAGCACCGGGCCTGTTCCACAAATTACAGCAATCCTACTTGACACCAATAAAGATTTATATTGCATATTGATGACTACTTCTTGGAGCACAAAAGCTGCTATTAAAAAAGAAGTAGATGCGCTGAAATGGAGAAAATGCCAGAAGGTCAAAGCAATTTCCATTAGCCTGATAAACTGTTGAGCTAGTGCAAACCTAAATTAGGCAAGTGCTCAATTGTTTTATACTGAGGTTCAGGAACTTATGTCTCTGATGCAGCAGCACAGGAATGGTAAGAACCTTGAAACACAATACGCACTTCTCTTTCACTTGAAGTAGAACACTTAGGTCATATATCAGTTGAAAATTAGACACTAGGCAGCACATTTCCTTTTTCATTACATTGTTGTATATAAAAATACTAAGTAGGGTGCAGGACTTATGTTAGAGGCATTGCCTGGGTGCATATTGAGTTATAAATGCTATTTCATTAAAATGTTTATTAAATGTCTTCCAATAACATTGATTTATAGCAAATAAGAATGCTGGAGTATTTCTGTCCGTGCTAAGCTTATTGTATGTTTCATTATTGTGTTTAATTAAGGAGTAACAAGAAAATATGAAATAAAATTTCTATTACTGAAAAAAGAAGCTGACAACATTTTTACCAATAGATTGGAGAGGGTGGGTCCTCCTGGATTCACAGTTCCTGCTTGATGAGCAGGTGGCAGCTATGGCCAGGAAGACCTTTGCACAGCTTTATCAGGTGTGCCAGTTGCATCTTTTCAAAGCTCAGGGGGACCTTCAGGCAGTCACTCATCCCCTGGTCACCTAAAAGCTTGACTACTGTAATATGCTGTACATGAGGCTGCCCTTGAAGACCACCCAGAAGCTTCAACTGGTCCATAATGCAGTGGCATGGCAGTGATGGACTTCCTGCAGTATGCCCATGTAACCTCTCTGCTTTGTGAGCTGTACCAGTTGCCAGTTTGCTTCTGGTGTGATTCAAGGTGCTGGTCACTACCTATAAAGCCTTGCATGGCATAAGGGCTGGTTACTTGAGGGGCACCCCCACCCCCACCAACACTGGCAGGGCATTCCACAGTATATAACAGAGAGCAAACCCCATTCCATTCTAACACTGAAGATGTTACCTAGCTGGGTAACAAAACGTTTGCAAGAAAACAACCAAACTCAGACAACCCCAAGGACTCCACTTGAGGGAATATCTGTTTCCCATAGTATTTGCCTGGGTGATCTAATCTGGCAGAGTTGGTGTGCTCTGGGTTCCTTTGATTAAACAATGGCATCTATTGGACCCTGGAAGCATTCCTTCTCTGTAGCAGCACCTGTCCTTTGGAATGAGATATTCCCTAAGATCCAAACTGTCCCTACCCTACTGGTATTTCAAAGGACCCTGAAGATGTGGCTCTTTGCCCAGGCCTTTGGTGAGCATGATTGAAGCCCCCCCCCCCGCCTTTTCTTTCCTTTTTCTTTGTTCCCATCTGGGTTTCTTATCTGTGCCACCTTTGTTCTTCTTTGTTTTATTTTCTTGTTTAATGTTTTTAACAATTTGTAAACCACCCAGAGTCACTGATAGTTAGGTGGCATATTAAATAAATAAATAAATGAGTGAATGTATCAAATACATAAAAAATGACTCAATGTTTCATTGTTAGCATGTGATATCATAATATTTGATATTATTTACTTTGTATATTTTGCTTAACAATTGCCAACTTCTTTTTTACATAGTAGGATGGAGAATGATCTGCAGCCCTTAGCACAAAGCTGTTTTATTAAAAAAAATAGTAAGTGCTACTGTTTCTTAAAGAGGCTATATTCATGTGCTTCTTAAAGCATTATCGGGAAAAGCTTAGGGATTTTCTGAGAATTTGCTGAAATGATTGAAAAATATGGGTCATTCCTTAACACTCTTCCAGGATTTGCCTCCATTATTTTCATACATTGCTGTGTTGAAGAGCAGGATCTGAAGAAAGTTCTCCTGTCACTTGCCTTATATCATGGTCTGATACTGAGAGGTTATGGCCACAGATAGGAAAGTCGTGAAAATGAAGTCAGCATGGTCATCTTGCTTTGCTAGTCACAACCCCTCCTGCATCTCAGGATCATTGTCTCCAGGTTTTCTGCTACCACTGTTTCTCCTCCCTTGAAAGGTCCTATCTTCTCTTTCTCTGAAATGGAGCAATGATGGGTAGGAACTACCTAAAGAAAAAGGTTCCACTTCAGGTTGTGAAGTCCCAAAGACTAGTGTCCAATAAGGAAGCTGCAGCTGATTAGAGCTTTGATATCCTTACTGAAGTTCCTGTATATTTGGCAAATTAAAATTCCCTATGATCTCTGCTTTGGGGCCAAACAAAATCCAATAAAGCACTGTTTTTCCTCCAACACTGCTGCTGAAAAGTAGGTTACATCAAATAGCAAATACGAAGTGCCTGTGTTTATTTGCAACTCTAGAGAAATCCCAAATCAGCAGCATTCCTATTTCCATCTTTCAGTTGCCCTATTATGCCAGAAATGAGCCCATAGTGTTATATGAATAATATTTCCTATTTTCCCTGTTTACTCTTTATGTAAAGAACTCCTTTTTGTGTGAGGCACGGTAGAAAAAGAAACTGTGACGTTCACAAGGAATTTGGGAAAAATATGGCTAAATAACTTCTATTGCTAAGATCCACACACACACAAATGCCGGCAGGTACACACACACACACACCCACACACACACCCACACACCCAGCCATTACTACATATCATTCTCTGGGGAAGATATTCCCTAGCTTTATGTTACATAAGATATTATTAACTCTGGAAAGGAAAATTGAAGTGGATGTAATTTACTTTCATTATGTTCATATGGAGAAAATACCAACAGAACTGTGGAAATGAAACTTTAAATCAACCCAAGAAGTAAAGGACATTTGGAGTCTGCGTCCCTTGCTCCCCAGAAAAGCAGGATGTCAAACTGAGACCAATGTGACTCTTGTATTGGCCACAGAAAGAGCAGCACCAGTTTGAGTTTGCTTTGCTTCCTCCCACTACAGGACCCTCATCTTTTTCCAACAGCTAACTTGGGACCAAAGGACTGAACAGCAGCACACGTAGGCCTCATCCGTCAGCCAAAGGCCAAAGGCCAGATTCAAGCTGGAATACAAGCAAGGAAAAATCCAACCAACCCTGAAATGGATATAAATGTTACTTTTTGGCTCAGCACTTTGTTCTGGTTTTAAATAACCAATTTTCTTCCTCTGCCTTTTTAGTTTCATTTCCTTATATGTCTTTCCCTGCCAAAGATCCCAAGCTAAGCGTCCACCATTTCTCAGGTAAATCTTTTCCTGCCCGCCTAAGGCCTTAGTCAGTATTTACTAGCAACATGGACATTTCAACTTTAGTGTAAGCAAGTTTGATATGATTCAGGAAGCATATTAATTTAATTGGAGCATTTTTCATTAACTCATTGTTTTTAAAACATATGATATCTTCTTTATCTACATATTTATTTTTATTGCTTTCAGTTCAGGGATAGAGATTATTAGCAATGTTTTCATAGAGCAGATATGTAGTCATAAAATGAGAATCCAGAATGAAGAGCAAAAGGGAGGAACAAATAAATGCATAGCCCAATGCAGATAATTCTATATTTATCCTACCTGCTCCTTTTTCTCTAACAAAATCTAACAAAATCCAAATGTACTCCTTCTTGGCATATAGCCATGCCCAATTTGCCCACATATAAAGGTCATTTAAAGCTCAAATTGGAAGTAGTCATATAAAATAGAAGCACAAACTGACTATAGACAATGGCATGACAAAGTAGCAACAATGGTGCATTGGAATATCTCCAAGAAATACCAGTTGCCTGCAGGCAATAACTGGTCAGACCACGAAACAGACAAAGTAATAGAAAATGAAGACGCTAAAGTGCTCTGGGACTTCAGAATTCAAACAGGCAAGCATCTGCCACACAACACCCCAGACTCAACAATTGTTGATAAGAAAGTCAAAAGGTCTGGATAGTGGACATTGCAATGCCTGGAGACAGCAGTATAGAAGAGAAAGGACTGGATAAAATCACAAAATATAAAGACCTGCAAATAGAAATAGAAATCTGTGGCAAAAGAAAGCAAAGATAAGACCAACAGTAATAGGTGCTTTGGGTGCAATCCCAAAACATCTGGAGCACCACTTGAAGATCATCGGCATTGACAAAATCATCCTCAGTTAACTGCGAAAGGCAGCTTTACTTGGAACAGCTTACAACCTGCAATGATACTTTTAATATTATTAAACAACATCTGCCTATCCCAGGTCCTTGGGAAGGACTCAATAGATGGACAAAAATACCAAATCCAGTCTAAACATCTGGCTGACTGTGCAACCAGCCATAATTTTGTCTACCATAGGGGAATTGGGAGAGTTTAGGAGTGAAATGGGGGGCTTAAACTACCTAGAGGCTTAATGTACCGATTGATTATGTGCCATCAAGTTGCTGTCAATTCCTAGCAACCACATAGATTTCCTCCATGACAATCTTTCCCTAACCTGGTCTTTCAGGTCTTCAAATGGTGTACTCATTGCCACTGTAACTGAGTCCATCTACCTTGCTGCTGGTCATCCTCTTCTTCTTTTTCCTTCCACCTTTCTCAGCATTACAGCCTTTTTAAGGCATACAGTATATGACTTAAAAAGCACCTAACTCCTAAATAATTTTCCTATGTTTAAATGTGTTAAGCTTCTGTATCCATTTTCTCCTTAAATTTTTAAAACGCTCCCCCCAAAAATGGAATGAGAGCCCAGAATTTAATTCCAGAGCCACTATGATATCACTAACTATGTCCCTTGCAGTTAGTTCCTTGCCAGGATGAAAAAAAAAATTGTCCATTTCTCCTTTACATTTTATTTTTCATGTGCAGAGGAATTGAATCATAGCTTTAGACTAAATTATATGCAACAAAACCTATGTCCATCCATTATTAGAATTACATTCACAACCTTATATTGTGAATCTCTACTTGCAAATCACTGATAACATTAAAATGGTACGATGTTGTTTTAAGACAGAATTATTACAATAATTGTAAAATATCTGACAATCTAAATCTACAGCACTCCAAAGTCTGTATAGGATTGCAGTTTAGCTGATTAGCTTTTCCATCCTTTTTATGGCAACTTGTACACGTGGAACTGACCCCATTGTTAGACATTGGTGTAAATCCTTGTTTAAATGCAACATCTGTTGCATTATAATTTTATATTTATTCATGACAAGCATACTGACTGGCTAATTGTTAGATCATTTGTCTTAATGGACATGTTTAAAAGGGGAATTGAGGGTCAAGCAGTTAATTTATTCTCCTGTCTCCTAGATGTACCTCCTGCTAGGAGGATTATGATTAAGCATAGCACTAAATTCCTTCTTACTGAGATAAAGTCTTCTCTTTTTGGGGGCCGTTGATGATAAAAACAGTTTTTAAATACAATGGATTATTATTGAATATTACATTAATATTACATTAAATTACATTTCAGTTTCTTTCCATTGCTAACAATCTGGACTCTGTAAATTCAGGACTGGCTAAGATCTAAATGCTCTGACTTAATTAGTTTATAAGTCCAACTTTACTAAGGTAATGAATTATTTGATATCTAATAGGTCAATCCTAAATTTTGCAACAGCAGCAAAAATGTGCTTAGAATGGGATATGCTAACTGCTGTATCAGCCAGTTTGTATCACAGCACATGGTCTAATGTTGTAACTACATTATTCTGGTTATGGAAACAGATACTACAAAATTACTATTTCTTGAACTTTAGAAACCATGGGGGAAATATATTTGAAAGCTGTTTTATTTAATCAAATTTACATTTATTTTAATGCTGTAAAATAAGGGTGGACAACATACAGAATTAGATCCATATGACCTCCCCCCCCCCCAATTTTTTAAAAATCCCTGGAGATTCCCAGATGGAATTGCCAAAATTTGGTGACCATTATATTGACACAATTTTTAACTTTAAATGATGATGATGATGATGATGATGATGATGATGATGATGATGATGATATGGATTTCAATAACAAATCCAATTGAATCAGATACCATTCAAATCAACTCATTGATACTGATATTGTCAGGACCTGCGCAAGCTATTATTCAAAGCCAATAGAAAGCATGTTAAAAATGTAGAATAGTGATGTATAGTTAGTAGGGTTAAATGTTAGTTAAAGATAAGACTATGATTTGTATAACCACTTGCTGGTTCCTGCCATAAAAGTCAGGAGGAGGGGGGAAATAAAACAACAAGAGCCAGGTGCAACCGTTATCTTGGTTGGAGGGGCCAGCAAGGTCAAGCAGCCATGAGACTCGGGAAGAGGCACGAAGAAATTCAAGTGGGAAAAGTAGAGGGGGGGGGAAAGGAGTTAAAAAGAAAGCTTTAGGCTAGGGAAAACCAGACTCAACAATCTATGGAATGCTGTATGCTGCTTCTCAATAAAGAAATCCTTGATGGAAACAGACTCCAGAGGATTTACTGAACTTGGGAATTGAGTGTGCAGACTCTGACAGATATGATTCCTCTGAATTAATTTGATGAATTAGAACACCCTTTTTCAAACTGAATCAAATTAACCCCATTTGATCTGATGTGCTGAAATATTTGATAATCTGAATCAAATCAAGAATTCCAGTTTAACTGAGAATATGAATTGACCTGATGATTTGAATCAGTTGGAGCCAATTCATACACTGCTATTTTTTCTATTTCTATCCCACCTCTTCAAAGGTCTGCTGATTTAGGTCTGACTTTCTGGAGTCAAAGGAATACAATTCACTGTTCAAACCTGGAATGGGAAGAAGAAGACATGGATGCAGAAAATGTATAAAGTCTGTAGAATTAACACAAGTTTTGCCAAATTAAGAAATGTACCAAGAGACATGTTAGTGCACTTTTTCAGGAAGAGAACAAGAGATCAGATTCTACAACACTAAGCTAAAGATAGGCAACTCAGATGCAGTCCTAGTTAAAGAAGTACCCATCAGAATTCTGAGCAAAAGGAAAGAATATATCTTCTTGACTGATAAATCAAAACAGTAGAAGATAAAATTCAGTTGGGATGAATTGGAAGGAGTAATTCTAATCTTCACGCAGCAGAGATTTTGACTTAATTCAGTCCCAAAGGCAAGAGAATGCTTTGAGAGACATAAGGTGGAACTAGAGAAGATGCAAGAGGTGCAAATGGAAGGAGTCATGCAGTCAATACCATACGAAATTGAGGAAGACACCACTACATTAGGTGCCACGGGTATAAACTTTTCAAACCTCATAAAATCATCATGGAGTTTAGGTGGTTAATGTGGAATATAAATGGGGCAAATGCCCCTTAGAAAAGGAAGACAATATTTCATTATTTGAAGAAATTAAAGCTGGATGTAATTTGTCTACAAGAAACACATATAAGGAAAAAAGATTTTAAAAAATGATTTATAAAAAATTGGGAGAAGAATTCATCTCAGCTGGTGCAAGCAAGAAAAATTGAGTTGTTTTGTCTATAAATCCACAATTGCAACCAAAAATGATATTATCTGATGACTAAGGCAGATATGTGTGAGTCAGAATTAACTTGAATGAAACTAAGATTTTATTATTGGGGGCCCTGAATTTTTTTTTTTAAACAACCTCAATAAAGACACTGGTATAAAGACAGTGTGAGATGCCAGTAAAGCCTTTATGAGAAGACAGTTTATAGAGCACAACAGCAAATAGAAAAGACAAAGACAAGAGAAGATCCAAAAGATTTTAATGGATATATAGATTAAAGATTAAAGTGGAGGAACTAAAGAGATTTCCGGGGGGGGGGGAATCATTTTACAGAAAATCAAACTTCTACAGCATCAACTTTCTATGCTAATGGTGAGAGGTATGGAAATGAAAATGAACTTTGCTAAATAGAGGAATTTTGAGGCAACAAATAAGCCAAGGAAATGGCTGGCATAGAGACTGAGAAAGGAGAGTGAAAATAAAATGATACAGGTAGTCCTTGACTTACAACCATTCATTTAGCAACCATTTGATGTTATGACAGTGCTGAAAAAAGTGACTTACAACCGAAGCAGCATCCACGGTCACGTGATCAAAATTTGGGTGCTTGACAACGACATGTATTTACAATGGTTACAGCATGCTGGGATCATGTGATTGCCATTTGTGACCTTCCCAGCTGGCTTCCAGCAGCAAAATCAATGGGAAACCACGTGACTCATTTAATGACTGCATGATTTGCTTAATGACCATGTGATTCACTTCACAACTAGGGTGTTTCGCTTAATGACCATTGCAAAAAATGTCATAAAAGCAGGTGTGTTTATGTGATGCCTCACTTAATGACCACACTGCTTAATGATGAATTTTCTGGTCCCTATTGTGGTCGTAAGTTGAGGACTACCTGTAGTAAAGTTACAGAATGAGAAACCAATAGTGACTGACAATGTAAGATTCAAAGAATATTTCATTAGTATTACACAAAGCTATATAAGAGAGAAGAAAATTCACTGGCAAGGGCAGATGAATATTTAAACAATAAAACTTATGAAAGGTAACAGACACCCAAAGATGAATAATGAATGGACCAATAACAATAAGGGAAGTTTATGAAGCTATAAAGAAGATGAATAAAGGTAAAGCCCCTGGTCCAGATGCACTACCAGCTTCTTATTATAAACACTTTGAAGATAAGCTTCTACAACCTTTGCAAAAAGTGATGAATTCTATTTTAGATAATGGAAAGATACCCGGTAGCTGGACAGGGGCCAATATAGCATTCATCCCCAAAGAAGGACAGGACTTGACTTTAATTGGAAGAAAACAGAAATATCCACAATGGAGGAGAGGACTGTAAAGATGGCAGAATTTGCTGAAATGGCTAAATTGACCTGACTGATTAGGAAAGGAATAATAACTACTTTTATAAAAGACTGGAACCCCTATATGAATTTTTTGCTGAAAAAGGACAAAAATGAATTGATGATCTTGGGATTTACTGAGTAAAAAGGGTTGTTTATGGGAAGAATTTTGTGCCAAATATTAACTAATAGTATGCCTTTGAACTCTGGCTGCTGCACTTAACAAAACACTTTGGAGTTTTGATAGATAAATGATAGTAAGTTAGTTACTACTTACCACCAATTTATACTGAGATATTTTGTACCCTTTCTGTGGAATCTATTTTTTTTTATTATTATTATTATTATTATTATTATTATTATTATTATTATTATTTGTAATGTTTTGGTTCCTTTTGATCTATCTGAAAAACTTCACTTATTCAGTGAATTGGAATAATTCCATCCTTGACTTAAGACTTGTTTAAATGTTCTATTATCAACAAAAACAACATCTGAATTGCTGTGCTGAATGCATGAAGCATATGCATTATGTTCTGATAATTTTTTTTCCCAGGCTGTTCAAATTCTATGCTAATATTTGAAGAAACATGAAATCTCTGGTGTATTTTTTCTTTTATATAAGCATCTTCTCTAACACTGTTATTTCCCCGAAAGGAAATTAAAATCACCTCAAAATTATAGCATTGTACAGACAAATTCATCCCAAATTAAATGTCATATAGGCATTCAGTATACAATTCAATGTCAGAAATATTATTTATATTTTAACACACACACACAAAAAATCTATTTCTTTGCCAGAATATGAACATAGCATTCATATATTATCAGAATGCATGGAAGTTAAGAAAAGCTCATCCACGTACCATCTTATATATGTAGAACTCTCTTTTATTTATCAGTTATGAATTAAAGCTACTATCTGCTAAATGTCGGTGCTGCAGTCAATATAATACATGTTTAAATGTATTGCCTGATGAAATGATTTTTAAAAAAGATATTTATTATTAGATTTATATCCCATCTTTATTTTGTACAACTTAAGGCAGTGTATAGCACATAATGTTCCTGCCTCCTGTTTTCCCCACAAAAACAACCCTCTGAGGTGGGTTAGGCTGAAGGAGAGGGGCCTAAAGGAACCCAGCTAAGGCTAGAATTTATGGTTTCCCAATTTCTAGTCCAGCTTCTTAACTACTACACTAAACTGGCTAAATTCTATAACTTGTGGTATGAGAAATTGGTTCCAATTATGCAACATACAGAGTTCCCACTATGTAAATATCTGCAGCAGAACTATGTGCAGATCATTGAGTCAGTGCCAGTCACATATATACATTTATTAGTTGTCTGTTGAGCAGGGTGGCTATATAAATTGATTAAATAAATTATCTTATGAAATGTTCTAAACATTATTTTTTAATCCAAATTTTTGACCCATGTATGAATTTTAGAAAATCAGTAATGTTTGAAATTCTAAAAATCATGCAAGTTAATGCCAAGTCTCTCTTTCTTTCAGGCCTGGGTATAACTCTACAGTTTGTTTCCCCCACATGACAAATGAATTGCAGTAATGGGGTACATCAGTATTCCAGTCACCCCTCCAGACATTCATATTCTTGTGTTCCAAATGAGAGTATAAATTTTACTCTAAAGAGCTGGAAGGGAGAAAATAACCAGCATGCTGATTAAAGTTATGGTGCAAAGGAGTGGATGTGGCAAAGAGAGATGAATAATAACTCTAAGGGATGTAAATAACACCTGTTGGAGCCAAGACTTAAAATATAGTCTTTCATCTTTGTATCTTTTCTGGCCCTGTTATGTAGGTTCTTAGATACTCTAAAAGATAGAAATTCCATGACAAGACAAACCTACTTCCAAGCTCATCCTGTGAAGGACTCATAAACATCAAATTCCATTGCCTAGTTCAACTACAGATACAAACTCTGAGAAAATTATTTAAGCTGTGATATGAAAAATGTATAATTGATTCCTCTGAGAAGTACATAAAATCTGAAGAGCTTCCACCAGCCTAAGTCACTCCACCGTGACAAGGATTTGATCTTTGCTTGTTGCGTCACCCTGATTTTAGACTTCAATCTTGATCTTCCAAGCTTTGGGCTTTAGAACAATAAAGCATTCATGGAACAACTTGTTTCTCCTGCTTTCTGAATCTGAACTTCACTTTTTGTTCTACTGCTTGTTTAAACCACTGGGGCTGAAGTGGTCAGCAAGCGGAGTTTTTGAGATTAGTGAGACATAGAGACTTTAATGTGCTTGTTTATTGGTTTATCTCTTTTCTCTGTTTATAACTATCTCAGCTGCTGATTCATTACATTTTTTCTTTGTCAGATCATCTTACTTCTGGCTATACAATTCATCTCATCAGTTAACAAATTTCTATACTATCAGTATGGTCCCATTTTAATGCAATTTGGTGGCAGTTCTGTTGAGGACAAATAAGTTATTTCATTGCCATCACACCAAATTTCTCCCCTTTAAAGTAACTGGGAGATATCTTCTCTACCAATATGCCTCACAGAGCATATTATGTTTCCAATAAATTCCAGATAAGAAATTTTGAGGGGATAAAAGGTTCTGTGATCATCTCTATTTGAGATTGTTCTTTTCGTGGCCACATCAATGCCTTCTAATCTCGAATAGCATGGTGAACTGTTTGTGATGTCGTATATCAACTTATTCATGTACCCAGCTGGGTTTATGAATTTCCTTAAGGCTCTTTTTAAAACATTGGGAGCTTCTTTGGAGAATTATTTTTGTTTATCATCAAGATGATGCTTGGAACACTCAGTTGAGTGTTAAGATCAGTTAAGATTGAAGTATTTATTTATTTATTTAGTTAGTTAGTTAGTTAGTTACATTTCAAATTTGTCACCACCCATCTCACTGCATGATGGCTTGATAAAATAAACTTCACTGAACACAGAAATGGTAAAGAAATACAAGAGTAGACTGAATAATTTCATATCATGATCTCTTCCCACCATGTCATCCTCACAGTGTCCCTTAATTTGCAGAGACCTTGAAATTAATGAAAAGCAGTAAAATACTTACCACACTTTGCAAGAAAATGGATTGACTTGTATTTTGCTTACCTTACTGTATTGTTTAAATAAGGTTGGGTTGTTTCAAATGTATTCCTCCTCCCACTCCCAAAACTACTCTGTTGTACATGTTCTCTAGATACTCTCAGAGTAAGTATGCTATATGCTTATATGGAATTTATTGATGCTAATTTGCAAGGATTAACTTTGTTCTGTTGGTAAGTAAATTTATTAACATTTAAAATAGCATGAATATATTTATATCATAAACTTTATTTTGCCTTTTACTTCTTAAGCTTTACTTTGTAAGCAATGTAAACTACTACCTAGTATTTTAAAATATTGATAGATTATTGTGTACCAGCTGCTTTCCTTAAATCTAACATTTCTTTCTAAGGAGAAAGGGGAATTGGGGTGATTGAGCCCCCTGTTGGCACTGAGAGCAGTTAGTTCAAGTGCCACAGGGGCTCATTTCCCCACCCCCCTTCTTCCCCTCTTGCCCTGTATGGTGTATGGTGTGGCAGGCCCCTTAAGTCAGAGGCCAGGAGGGTGGGGGGAGGGGTACCTTGGGTGGGTATTCAGGTGGTGACGGGCATGGGTGGTATGATGGGAGCCAGAGGGCAGGCCATTTCAGGGGAAGATGCCTCTGATGTTTATATTGGTGGTGTGTTCAGGCCCTCTGGACTCAAGCCCAGACCCTAGTCAGCAGGGAGGCCATCTCGGGGTTGGCAGTGGAGTTCCCCAGACTTATGGTCTTGGGTGACTTTAATCTGCTGTCCTTGGGGTTGGCCTCGGAGGCGGCCCAGGAGTTCATGGCTACCATGGTAGCCATCGGCCTATCTCAGGTCATCTGTGGCCCGACTCGGAACAGTGTTCACACTCCAGACATGGTTTTCTTGTTGGAGCAGTGGCAGCATGATCTGGTGGGGGATTTGATATTATCCTATCTGTCATGGTCAGACCACTCCCTGGTGGCCATGAGATTCTCCTATGCTGCCCCCTTCTGTAGGGAGGTGGGACCTATTTGAACGGTCCGCCCTTGGCGACTGATGGAGCCGCAAGGGTTCCAAAGGAGCTGAGGGTTGTTCCTGAGGCCTTGCTGAACATACCAGTGGAGCCCTTGGCCGCAGCCTGGAATAAGGAGGTGGCTGGGGCCTTGGACAGGATAGCGCCTGTGCAGCCT